>NC_081232.1:465000-770000 GCF_902713425.1 Acipenser ruthenus | reverse complement strand
CTCTCCTTTTCTCTTTCATTCATTTTCTAATTCTCTTCACTGTATTGCTCTATCCCCCTCTCTTTCCCTCCCTCACTTTCATTCTCTATCTCACTCCCTAATTCCCTCTCTTTTCATTCGCTTTCTAGTTTTCCTGTCCCTCACATCTCCTTATAAAAAGTTCACCACAGTACTCATTTTGTAGCTTTTCCTCTCTGTGCTTTACCACACCTCTCTGTGCTTTACAATGCTTCCATATGCTTTACCACACCTCTCTGTGGTTAACAATGCTTCCCTATGCTTTACCACACCTCTCTGTGCTTTACAATGCTTCCCTATGCTTTACCACACCTCTCTGTGCTTTACAATGCTTCCCTATGCTTTACCAGACCTCTCTGTGCTTTACAATGCTTCCCTATGCTTTACCACACCTCTCTGTGCTTTACAATGCTTCACTATGCTTTACCAGACCTCTCTGTGCTTTACAATGCTTCCCTATGCTTTACCAGACCTCTCTGTGCTTTACAATGCTTCCCTATGCTTTACCACACCTCTCTGTGCTTTACAATGCTTCCCTATGCTTTACCACACCTCTCTGTGCTTTACAATGCTTCCCTATGCTTTACCAGACCTCTCTGTGCTTTACATTGCTTCCCTATGATTTACCAGACCTCTCTGTGCTTTACAATGCTTCCCTATGCTTTACCAGACCTCTCTGTGCTTTACAATGCTTCCCTATGCTTTACCACACCTCTCTGTGCTTTACAATGCTTCCCTATGCTTTACCAAACCTCTCTGTGCTTTACAATGCTTCCCTATGCTTTACCAGACCTCTCTGTGCTTTACAATGCTTCCCTATGCTTTACCAGAGCTCTCTGTGCTTTACAATGCTTCCCTATGCTTTACCAGACCTCTCTGTGCTTTATTACCCTTTGCTTTTATTTTACTATAGGAAACGTTTATGTTGGGGGCGGGGGGGGGGGGGGGGGGAGGCATTATCTAAGCCTACCCGATTTATCAACTCACTTATTAAAATTACTGTTGATGTACAATAAAACCAATCTGGAAATAAGTCCCAGAGTTTGAATGTGGCAGTATTAAGGGCTGCAGCTGTTGGATCATTTGGATAGAGGTCATCTTACACTTCCATTGTGGAAATCCAATCTATTTTTTTAAACCACAGCTCAGATTAATGTATATCTAACACTTTATCAGTCCCCTGCTCTGTTCTCTGGTCTCTTTTATCTCTCCATCCTATTTGGATGGTAATTTGTCAGTGATAATATATTTTGAACTTGAATCAACAGCCTCCGACTCAGCAACCCATTATTTTCTCTCTCTCTCTCTCTCACTTGCTCTCTCCTTCCCCCACTTAACTGAAAATCTATCAGTTGTTATTTCAGAGAACCTTTTCGTAATAGACCTCCCCTAGAACACTGTGTCCAGTTTTGGTCACTTCACTATGAAAAGGAATTCACTTGTAGAGTAAGACCCCCCCTCCAGTCCAACAAGGGACGAGACTTGATGGGCCGAATGGCTTTTTCTCGTTCCCACTAAATGAGGTATGACACAGGCCCGGTTTTTGGGATGGAACCGCATAACAGTCTCGCGTTTTGATTGGTCCATGTCTGTCACATGAATACGTCGTCACACGAGTGAAAAGCGTGCAGGCATTTTTAACATTGTGATCAGATAGAGAGAGTGATCTGCTTTCCACAACCTTACCATTAAAATATAATGTGGTATTACACTGTACTGATATTACAAACTATGAGGAATTACTTTATATAAATTATCATGTTATGCACGAATGTAAGAATTGGCTTTCTGTGGTGGTGTACTTTTTTCTTTCAAGTAGCATATATCTATAATCGTTTTTGCGATATATTTTAATATAAAACATATACGCTATTGCAGTTTTGTTACAGGATACATTAGTTTATCTCTAATGTAATCACAATTTTACATATAGACTGCCCCTGTTTTCTTACGTCCCAAATTCTGGGCCGCTTTGCTTTTCAGATAATGTCCAAATTCTGGGCCGCTTTGGTTTTTAGATAACGTCCCAAATTCTGGGCGCTTTGGTTTTTAGATAACGTCCCAAATTCTGGGCTGCTTTGGTTTTTAGATAACGTCCCAAATTCTGGGCGCTTTGCTTTTCAGATAATGTCCAAATTCTGGGCCGCTTTGGTTTTTAGATAACGTCCCAAATTCTGGGCGCTTTGGTTTTTAGATAACGTCCCAAATTCTGGGCAGCCTTGGTTTTTAGATAACATCCCAAATTATGGGCCGCTTTGCATTTCCGAATTCAGCCCAGTTTTGGGGAATCAGCTGACAGCCGAGTGAATTCATTTGAGAGTAACCCTTAGTACATTAATCAAAGTTCATGTATTTTTTACTCTCCCCAGAAATCTTTTTTTTTTTTTTTTTTAATGACAAAAACAAAAATGTAAATGTTAAAAAACGTATTTCTTATTACATGAAGAAACTACATTGCACTGAAATAGATACATGAAAATTAATTAAAAATTAATTTTCCTTTATTAAAGGCTAATATTAAAACACATTTTTGGGAAGGAACATGGTATTCCGAAAAAAGGACATCTCGTTTTCTTATGTAACGTCCATCAATATATTGTAGTGTTTCAAGTTCTTTTTGGACAGAAATGAGACTGCAACTGTGAGTAGATGAAGGCCGTTTATTTTGACAATAATTAAATAATCACAAAATAAAATCCTAAAGTGAGGGAAAGGAGACTGGGAGTCAAAAGTGAAAATAAATGATTGTAGTAATTTTTCTTTTACCCTACCCTTCCCAGTCTTTTCCCCGCCCCTCTTGTGCGCAAAACCTGAACTCCAATTCCCCTCCACACACGTGTACCACCATGCAACCCTGGCACGCACACACCACCATGCAACCCCTGCACGCATACACCCACCATGCAACCCCTGCACGCATACACCCACCATGCAACCCCTGCACGCACACACCACCATGCAACCCCTGCACGCAGACACCACCATGCAACCCCTGCACGCACACACCCACCGTAGCAATTCTTTGCAAAATATATTTTCGGGTATTCAGCCCCATTCATGTCTATGGCAGTGTTATAAAACACATTTTCAAGCATATCTCTCGAACCCGAGCACGCAGAACCACCATTCAAAGTGATATAGACTCAGGGGAGCACCCCAAACCACCCCCTAAAAAGGTGTGGTGGTTCACCCAAAAACTCATGTCATGACGAAAAAATTCACTTTGCCAAGCCGTCCTGGCATTTAAACCATGAAAATGGTGACTCCTTGTGCGGGGCCCCATGGGGCCCCACCGCAAAAAAAAAAATCAAGTTCCTAACCCCCACAGAACCCGAGATACGCCCTGTCAAAAATGTCCAAAAACTACCCTTTTCGGGGTCATATCTCCATGACCCCGGGGCCTAGAAACCGGGTTGAACTTCCTATGGTCATGTCTGGGGGCCCTCTTTCACAGGGAGCCACCCGTTTTCAAATGCTACATTTTCAACAAATTTTCACATTTTCAGCATGATGGCATGTCAAGGTTGCATTTCCAATAGCTTTTGAGCTCCAGGTTGGCAAAAAAAAGTCTAAACTGGTGTCCTTTCTAGCTGGGGACACGTCACTTGGAGGGATCGACAGGGTCCCCGAGGCGGACCTCCATACCGATTTTCAAGTCTTGGGGACCCCCGGAACCTGAGATACAGCACCCTGAAAAATGTCTATGGGAAATCCCATTATAAAACCCCTTTGGGGCAACGCCCACCATCTGGCGGTGCGGTGGCGTTTGAACCCGTGGCTGATGTCTTGCTTTAGCTAAGACTCTTGTGCACGCAAAGAATGTCCTGAGTTTGTTGGCCCAGGGGTCGTGGAGATACGGGTACGATAAGAGACCACCCCCTTCCCTATGGCAAATCCCATTATAAAAACACCATTGGGGTAAGGCTCAGCTAATGGCGGTCTTACGAACTCGAAGGAACCCATTTTCTTTAGCTAAGATTGTTGTGCATCTAAAAAGAGTACAGAAGCACCAATTTAAGTCCATTCCAAGTGTTTTGTGATCACAGTATCAGCCTGAGTGTATCGGAGCATAATTTTGCACCAAAAGCGAGGGGAGGCGAAAAAAAGCACTATATACCCTATTCTTTAAGATATCACTTTGCAGTGCAAATTTAAGGAACGCAACCACTTAGCAACTTGCAAATTGGTACTGCAATTTAAAGGCCAGTAGTGTCAGACTGGTAGTGCCTAACTGATTAAAGAATTAAGCTTACTGTTTGTTGTTCTGTCTTAAACCAGCAGTTTGTCACCCAGATTTATTAATTAAACGAGGGGGTGGTCATCAGATTATTCTCCATTTTATTGTAACTGAGGTACCGTTCAGTTGAGCGAAAATTGTAAAGGGGTACTTGAGCTGAAACCTCCAGATAGAAGGGGTACAGTTTCAAAAAAAGGTTGAAAACCCCTGACCTACAGTATAAATGATCAGAAATAGATAAGGGAAATGCTGACTAATACAATACAATAGGATTTATTTGAAGTTGTTGAAGGGCACTGGTCTCTTAAACCCAGAAGGTCTGATAAACCCCTATGCCTCACTATATATTGATGGACATTACATAAGCCTTAGATGACCTTTTTTTTTTTTTTTTGGTATACCATGTTCCTAAATGTTTTCTGAGGAGAGTAAAAAATACATTAACTTTGATTCATGTACTAAGGGTTACTCTTAAATGAATTAACGGTCCAGTTTACGGTAAACTGTGCATGCATGACTTAAAAACTCGGCTGTCAGCTAAGCCGAATATCTCAAAAACTGGCCTGAATTCGAAAATGCAGAATTCGGAACGTTATCTGAAAACCAGAGCAGCCCAGAAATTGGGATGTTATCAAAGCGGCCCAGAATTTGGGACGTTATCTAAAATCCAAAGCGGCCCAGAATTTGGGACGTTATCTAAAAACCAAAGCGGCCCAGAATTTGGGACGTTATCTAAAAACCAAAGCGGCCCAGAATTTGGGACATTATCTGAAAAGTAAAGCGGCCCAGAATTTGCGATGTAAATGAAAACAGGGGCAGTCTATATGTAAAACTGTGATTACATTAGAGGTAAACTAATGTATCCTGTAACAAAACTGCAATAGCGTATATGTTTTATATTAAAATATATCGCAAAAACGATTATAGATATATGCTACTTGAAAGAAAAAAGTACACCACCACAGAAAGCCAATTCTTACATTCGTGCATAACATGATAATTTATATAAAGTAATTCCTCATAGTTTGTAATATCAGTACAGTGTAATACCACATTATATTTTAATGGTAAGGTTGTGGAAAGCAGATCACTCTCTCTATCTGATCACAATGTTAAAAATGCCTGCACGCTTTTCCACTCGTGTGACGACGTATTCATGTGACAGACATGGACCAATCAAAACGCGAGACTGTTATGCGGTTCCATCCCAAAAACCGGGCCTGTGTCATACCTCCACTAAATCTGTCTCGTTTCCTTACGCACAGAATACCTTCCCTTGTAAAATACCTCTATTCAAATACAAATATGTTACATTCCTGTTCAAACGTAGGAGCGTTTTCAAATGATAATATTCTTAAAACTAAAACGCAGTGGTACTTTTTTTTTTTTCTCACCTGCGTATCTGTCCTTTGTGTGCTGTGAATAAGGACTGGGTGAGATCCACAGTGCTTTGGGGCAGTGGAAAGGATTTTGACAAGATTATTTTTAGCCATGTAGCACAGCGACCCCCTCTCAGAGAATGCAGGCTGCCACTGTGTGTGTATGCTGTGATTCTGAAGCAGGTGGAGCCCTCTGGTGGCCTCAATGTGAAATACAGAGAGTGCCGCCTGGACAACGTTTTGAGATCAATCGGCTACTAAGAACCGGGCGAGCGTAGATGGGTCAAACAGCCTCCTCTCGTTCGTAAATAAATGCTCTGATTTGGTTCTTATAAATAGGTAATTACAGGGCAGCTGCGTGGGGCTTTTATTTGAGGGTGTAAATACTTCTGGGCTTGCACTGTAGATGCACTGGCTGAGCCGTAGAATCTAGTTGTCAGGCATAATATATTTTCCCATTCAGTTTAGTAAATACGAACCGCAGGGTTGGCCAAGTGAAAACGATTCTGGAGTTTCATCATCCAAATAATTTGGCTGTAATTACACAGTTGACAGTAAAAGCTATAATTACCTAGTTGAGTACATGTATCGTCTGATATTTAAAAGGGCTGGATGTGTGCAGTGTTTTTGTATGATAAATCCATAATTCCACCTTTATCTTTTATGATGCAGTCATTCAGAGGGCTTTGCAATTATAAATGTTGCCATTTACCATAGTTTACAAAGCTTTATGTGTGTAATACGCGTTACCATACCTCTCTGTGCTTTACAACGCTTCCCTAGTGTAGCGTGCACCTTAACAGGCCAATGTAAAAGTATCCCTCAGTCTATTTGTTTTGTTCACAAAAGGCTAGACGTTTTTGTTAAGAAATGTGTCATTTTAAAGGAACACCACAGAAACAGGTTTTTAGATACAGTACGTTCAATGTTTTGTTTGTATTGGCTGTGCTTTCTACATAGGCAGGTTTAGGTACAGTCTTAACCTGAGGGAACACGAAGCCACTCTTTGTGGCTTGGAACTTGGTTTCAGGAGACTTGGTTTCAGGCCACTGCATGGCACACCAGGGGAGACCTGGGGTTTGATACAGCAAAGCTGGCACAAACTAGGCTTCGTGTTCCCTCGGCTTTACGTTGTGTTTTAAATATATGCATGTTGTAAATTAATGTAAAACAAACGAAGAACCAAATGATTATGACAAATATTTGTTTTCTATCCCAGCCTGTGTTTAGAAGCTCCTGTTGCATTCCTTTGTAATCTGCTCTCCTGAAATTGTAAACCATTGTCTTTGATTTATGTTCAGCCCTTGATTTATTTGCCACTTATTCCTAGCGGTTCTCTTACCTGTAAGTTGTGTATCCTTGCTTCATTGTTTGTTAATACCAAATCTAGACATGAATTTTATCTATTCAGGACATACACCATTTGTGATAACAAGCAATCTTACACTAACTCATTCCCATGTCTGAGCTGTTGTCCAAGGTCATGTGGGCCCAGTTTATGTTTCAGAAGTTAGTCTCCCACAGTTCGAGTGTCCCCTTCCTTACCTATTTTTTGATGCTTGCATTTAAGTTTTCCTTTGGTGATTCATCAGAACTTGGGGGCCTATAACAGACCTCCACTATTAAGCCTTTAGATTTGATTTTGTTTAATTTAATCCATATTGATTCATTGTTACTCCCATTGCTTTCCAGTATTTCCTATTCTAAGTCGTTTTTAATGTATATTGAGACCCGTCCCCCTCTTTTATCGTGTCTATCTTTCCTAACTAACCTATATCCATGTTAAACTCGTCTCCATCATTTGGAGTTAACTAGGATTCTGTTATCCCTATAATATCATATCTATCCACATTGACTACAGCTTCTAATTCTAGAAATGTATTTCTAATGTTTCTTGCAGTTAAATATAGACAAATCAGTTTATGAACAATTTGGTTGCACTTCGTTGTTTGCTGTATAGTTTGTAGTGTAGCTCCCCTTGACTCTATCCTTCCTGCCTCACCTATGTAATATACTAACTCCATGAATGTAACAGATTGGGCAAGGTTTTAGTCATTGCAAACTCATTATTATTATTATTATTATTATTATTATTATTATTATGTTTCACTTTTTAAAAAAATACTGGAAATTCATTTGCATTCCACTTTAACTCATTACAAACCTCTAGCACATTACTTGTGTTCAAACGTTTTTATGAGTCTTGCATCCTGTCATGTTTTCACTGTACTGATATAAATGTGCTTTTATCTGATACAAACTACCCATCTTCCATGGTTATTGTTTCCTTTCCAGAAACGCGTAATATTCGCTCAGCCTCTCGGTTTAGCACAGCATTTACAAAACCACAAAAGCCATTATGTGCTCCATGTTTTTCATGTACAATAATGTGCTCATGTATTAGAACACCTCAAGATTAGTCATTTATATCCTTGATATACCTACCTGCATGACAATCTGTGGCTCAGTAATCACTAATCTAGAAAGAATAGGCACTTGTTTGAATGCATACTGCACAGTGAATATTTAGCTGTGTAGAAATGCTAGATCTGCTTGCTCAAGTCTTTATAACATTTTAAGGGACAGTTATCTCGTAATCATATTTTATGATAACTCAAGCTGAGGAACAGTGGCTGGAATCCTTGTTTCACGAGATCTAGTTTGAGGTTTGCTGTATCGAACCCCAGGTCTCCCCTGGTGTGCCGTGCAGTGGCCTGAAACAGTCTCCTGAAACCAAGTTCCAAGCCCTCTGCTTTAATATGGTCTTTGTCAATGTTACTATCGCACTTGACACAGAATTAAGATTTGCAGTTGAAACGTTTGTCTAAGTTTGTTACTGAGCTTGGCATTGGCTACATTGAAAAAAAAAAAGTATTAAAACAGGATAACAAAAAGAAGTTTGGGCCTGTTTTTTTGTGTGTGTGTGTGTGTGGTTTTCAAGCTAAGCTTGAGGCACGGAGACTGAACTGCTCCCTCCCTCACCCCCCTAAGAGAAAGGGTGCTCCCTCCAGTCCAGGGCAGGCTTGAGGCATGGAGACTGAACTGCTCCCTCCCTCACCCCCTAAGAGAAAGGGTGTTCCCTCCAGTCATAGTTTCTGACCTTTGAGGTTAGACATGATCTTTGAATATTAGTTAAAGAAACAGTCAATTTCAAGTTGCATAGATTTTATAATTAATTACTAGTTAATAAAAAAATAAGTTAATACATTAGTGGAAGACATCTAGAATAGGGTGGATACAATCAAAAATTACATTAGAACATAAGAAAAGTTTGGGAACTAGAAAAGGCCATTCGGCCCATCAAGGCTCGTCCCTTGCTAGCAGAACTCATCTAAAAGCACAGAATCTAGTCTTTAGAATCAGAATCTAGAATCTAGAAACTCTCTGTGTAAAACAGTGCTTCCTACCTTCTGTTCTAAACTTACTTTTACTCGGCTTCCATTTGAGCTCTCTTGTTCTTCTCCCAGTGCTAAATTTGATCCACATTCCTCATGTTTAACTGCATAGCAAATTCAGGTGGTGTATTTTTTTTAATTGAACCGTGGCATTTGTATAGATCATGTTTTAGTTTTTTTTAATGCCGTTTTTTCCATCGCTCCAATATGGAAAACAATTAACCTAACAGGGCAGCAGAAACAAGGCTTTATATTGTCAACAGGTTTGGCACTTCTGTTGATGATTGTGTGAAAAACCTTGAAAGCAAGAACACAATGTAGTGCAAGGTTAGTTGTGCAAGGTTAGTTGTGCAAGGTTAGTTGTGCAAAGTTAGTTGTGCAAGGTTAGTTGAAGGACATGGATCTTAGAAATAATTTCCAATAATTATAACACCGTGTAACAATTCTTTTTTTTTTTTTTGGTTCCTGGGTAGTAAGTGTTATTTCTTAATTGCTTATGCCTCAAAAGTATAGAAAATGGCTATTATTCCCCACAAACTTTGCTTTTGTGACCAGGACAGTGATATTTTGAAATGTACCTATTTTCCAGAACATTCCAGATAGATTCAGTGCTGAGTAAACTTGGAGTAACTTCTAGAACTTTCTAGAACTTTCCAGTAATATAAATAGTAGTATAAATACAGGGGCCTTAAGCCCACCAGTTCAGTTTAGTTCCAGCTGCCTAAGTGGATACATATCTGCATTTTTCTGAGATGGCATCAAGGTCATAGGAGACTTCAAAATGGTGGCATTCCTGATGGGTCTCCAAGGCGGTTTTACCAAGTTTCCCTGCTATCTTTGCCTTTGGGACAGCAGGGACACCAAGGCGCACTACCACAGGCGGGACTGGCCACAGCAGACCGAGTTCTCTGTGGGGAGGAACAACGTCAAGTGGGAGCCACTGGTGGACCCCTGGAAGGTGCTGATGCCACCACTGCACATCAAATTGGGCCTTATGAAACAATTTGTCAGAGCTCTAGATAAGGAGTCGGCAGCCTTCAAGTACCTTCAAGACTTCTTCCCCAAGCTGGCTGAGGCAAATGTCAAAGCCGGTGTCTTCATCGGACCACAGATAAAGAAGATCCTGGAGTGCAATGAATTCCCCAAGAAGCTCACTAGTAAGGAGAAAGCGGCTTGGAACAGCTTTGTCGCAGTGGTTCGGGGCTTCCTGGGCAATCACAAGGCCGAAAACTATGTGGAGCTGGTTGAGACTCTGGTGAAGAACTACAGAACAATGGACTGTAGGATGTCCCTCAAAGTCCATATCCTTGATGCTCATCTTGATAAATTCAAGGAGAACATGGGAGCGTACTCGGAGGAGCAAGGCGAGCGCTTCCACCAGGATATACTGGACTTTGAACGCCGCCACCAAGGACAGTATAACGAGAACATGATGGGAGACTACATTTGGGGGCTGATTCGTGAAAGTGATTTACAGTATAATCGTAAATCTCGAAAAACTACTCACTTCTAAATCTTTTGTAGTCATTTTTGTATTACTTTAGTATAAATACATGTTAATTTGGATTCATATGTTGTTTTTTTTCGGACTTTATGTGAACGAAAAGACACAAATTCGCCCGTTTTCTCATTGGAAATAGGTACATTTCAAAATATCACTGTCCTGGTCACAAAAGCAAAGTTTGTGGGGAATAATAGCCATTTTCTATACTTTTGAGGCATAAGCAATTAGGAAATAACACTTAATACCCAGGAACAAAAATTGTGTTACATAGTGTAATTTGTTTTTCGTGTTTGCAGAGCATATGCAGCTAGATTATTGGCACATTGTCTTCACAAAGTGAAAACCCACCCAATAATGTTACCAAACCACATAGTTAAGTGCTTGTAAGTAATCTGAAGTGTTTTCGTACAGTTAGAGAGTAATATTAATTACAAATAATAGTGCAAACTGTGCAGTGGACGAAAGCAGCTCCATGCGCAGCCCAGTGTGCGTGTGAAAGTCCTGTCAAAGCTCTCTGATGGTTTTCTGAAGCTCGTCTTTGATTTTATTCAGATCTAACAAAGATGACTGCAGCTCATTCGCCACGTCACGTATTTTAGCCGCAAATTCTGTCTTGGCTCCCTTCCGCAGCTCCATGGAGTCCTTGGCGATGAAGAAAACATCCAAACCCAGGGCCAATCCAGACAGAACTATGGACGCCATGCTGACCACGCGGACTGCGCTGGCACTCGCCACTTGTGCCAACTGAACCATCCGTACAATCTCAGAGATATTACTCCCTGCACTAGCCCCCGTGTGAAACACATCCCCCATCTCTGGGAACATATCATTATACACTTTCTCACTCATCTTTGAGAAATCAAACCTTTTCATGTGCTCCATGCCAGTTTTGATGAAGTCCAAACACTCCGAGATGTCCTTCATCTCCGTTTGGTATCCGTTTATAATCTTCTCCACCTTTTTCCGGTCTATGGTGTTGCTGACGTTGTCAGTGATGGTTGCCGACGCGCTGGTCACTCCCCCGGCCGTGGCGACCCCCAGCCCCACTGCGGTCACTATGATGGACGCCCCGAAGGTGAAAGGAGCCAGGATGAGGCCGCTGATGGTGGCTACTCCCCCGGCCGCGCTCACTGCTCCTCCGGTGATGTTGGCGATAACGGCTTTCTTGTGATGCTTGTCGACTCCGTCCGCGATCACGCAGAGCTCGCTGACGTACTTCTGCAGCGTATCAAAGCGTTCAAGGAACAGTTTCAGGAAGCACCTGATGCCTGTGTACACTTGGCAAGCTGTGTCGGCCATGATCCTAACAAGAAGAAGAAGAAAAAAAAAGTTTATTGCGACCTACAACATCTCACAAGATTTCCCTGGTTCAAATCCTAGCTCAGCCACTGACTCATTGTGTGACCCTGAGCAAATCACTTCACCTCCTTGTGCTCCGTCTTTCGGGTTAGACATTGTTGTGAGTGACTCTGCAGCTGATGCATAGTTCACACACCCTAGTCCTCTATGAAAGGCGCTATATAAAAATAAAGATGATTATTATTATTTCTTTTTGAGAAATAGCAGGTGCAGTATTGTATGAATTCTATTCTTACCTGCTGTCGGTGTATTCTTCATCAGTATTCATATCTCCCCATTCTAAATTCAAACAGATGCTTTAACATACAGCCAGTGGTTATGTTCTTGCATTTAGGTCAACAAGTGCTTCAAAATAACAATGCATGCGAGACGTTGTAGCTGAAGCTGTACTGATGGGCAAATCTGTCATTCGGATTCAGTTGATAATTTGTTGCTGGTGTCAATTTCCTGTTTTTTTTTTATTTAAACTCCTTATTAAAATCAATTTCCAATTCCAATTCCTTCGCAAGAATTGGAATTTGTATTTGAGACACAATAATTGTGATCATATTTGTTCAACTGCTTTCATTTGAAGCCAACTTAATTGACTAATAAACAGTGACTTCAAATGAAGTCATTTGTTGCCACTGTGAGAAGCTCATTTTAACAGAACGCTGCTAATTGCAATTTTGATCAGTGATGCGTGTGAAATTGATTAAAAGGGAACAGGAACTGGGAACTGATATTAAAAAGGAATGTATCTCAACCCTGTGATCAGACAATGTGATCAGATTCACTAAAATGCAAAGAGATTAGTTTGACGTTATCACAAAGGCCTCCACTATATTACAACATCTAGGCGTTCCTAGACCGATAAGACCAGATGGTTACAATGCAGTTAGCATTATTATTGGGTATTTCCTGTAAGACTTTATGAACAAACCAGACTGCAAAATTCCTCACCCTTCTTAGTGTTCCACCAGTCCAGAAGGCTGTCAGTGTCCTATTGAAATAAAAGTAGATTTTTAGTATTACAGAACACTCCATTGCTTGTTCATATTGAACTTAAATTTGCAGAGACGTGTCACAGTTGAAGTGGTGTCCCAAACATTATCCAACATCGTCTATCACAGCATGGGATGGGAGACGTGCTGCTCAGTAATGGGCTGATCAACATTATCTATCAGGTATAGCAAGATATTTAAGTGTTAGAGTGTTTGTAGCTAACCAAATACAATGTATTTTCATTTTAAAACAGACACCTGGTACTACACATAGTTCTCAGTTTGCTTACCTTGCCTTCAGGAAGTCTATTTCTGCTTTACTTCCTTGGTCATTTCACTCCAGCAGTGGGTCATGTTACTGGATGAAAGCATGTCAGGCATAAGGGAAGCAGCTGATTGGTTATTTACAGGAAAGGCGGCAGGAAAGGGGTGGCAACAATTTCCACCTCCAGGTGACCCAGGAAGTGCAAGACAGTGTGAAAGCGTGGCTTGCAAACAGAAAATTTATTTAACCTAGTATCATGTTTTAAAATGAGAATTCATGTTTTGCTTAAACTATTGAAAACTGCACATCTGAGATTACATAATGAATGGTTGTGCGTTGCAGGGAAAATATATGGAACAATTTTGTTAGCTTCAATCACTATAATGACCAACGTGGAGGTCCAAAACTCAGATAATGACCAGTGGAGGTGGTTGGGTAAGAAAGCCTAAGGGTTGATGGCTCTTAATACACAGGTCGTTATCTGAGTGATAAGGACCGAAGCAGAGGTTATTCACGCTGTTATAAGCCATAGTTATATTGTTGAGCCCCCCCCCCCAGTAAACCTCCTGATTCTCTTTGGGGCTCTCATCACCGCACATGTCTTTATTCTCTCTTGGCTCCATATTGCAATCATCCTTTAAAGAAAAAATAACACAGAATTCTACTACAGTCCATTCTCATTTAAACAAACCTGGTCTCAGCTTATATATTGTATAGTCATTTAAAGTTTAAAGTTTAGTCACAGTCCAGCAAGTCTGTATGACTAAAGGGTAAATGTGTTAGTTTCTTTAATATTTTTTTTTATGGAATTGGATTTAGCAGACTGCTCCCTAAAAACATAAATAAATGTAAAAATAACAACAGAACTTCCTTAATTTAAACAGCAAGGAATACCTCCTTCGCCATGCACGCTGCAGAGACAGCAGACTGCGAAAGTATTTAGGCAGCTCACTGTGATTTGAATATGCTTAAACATAACAAAACACTTGTAATTGTAGAATTGTTTGGTGTGTTTTATACATGAAATGACATCTGTGAACAGATTTGCTATGTGGTATTATATTACATCAACAGCAAATATCACTACTAGAAACAGGTGCTTGAAGATAATATCAACAACAACTGTGAAAAAACGACAAACACCATTTTTCCAGTGTGCTAAAACCTGTACTTGAGCGATGATTAGCCCCTCATGTCAGTTATTTTGGTTATATTTATTTATAAACAGTGGATGTCTATGAAAACATTGTAATAGCAAGCATGTATGTTTTAAAATGTTCCTCTGAAAGACAGACCTCTTTATTCATGACAAGTTTCTCCACACTGTCTGTCTCTTCTTTCTTCAACTTACCCAGCTGCGCTCTCATCTTGTCCTGAAAATAAAACCAACTCAATTAGAGCTGTTGAGAATAATTGCCATGACCTACATCCACATAGGATTTCCCTGCAATTTATACACACAGTTCACTTTCAAACAGCAACTTGAGGAGGTTTGTGGTCGCTTTGCAACAAGTTGAAATGAAACTAATCCTGGTGCAGGATTGGTTTTCAAATAATTTTGTGATTTAATTGCAGTTCCTGCATCAGAATATATTAAACACTTTACATACTAAACTTTGTTTAATTTTTTTTTTAAGTTATTGAAGCAAATAAAATGAAGCATAGTTCACTTTAGTTCACTGGAAATTGTGTTTGAAATTGGTGTAGGTCCTGTAGGACTGCAGAACAGGTTAACGGATTTAAAGGTTTTAAAAAAGAGTGCAGCTTCCGGTTTACAGCTTCTATTTGTGTCAGTCAGACCGACTTTTTTCAAACTCAACACAATGAATTAAACTTAGTATGTGTGTGTATCTTACTGTACAACATTGGGTTCAATAAATGCAGGGGGAAAGTGTGGAACAGCCTCTCCAAACGAACCACCCTAAAAACCAGAAGCTGCAAAAAGCTTAAACTGTCTTTACAAATCCTATATTCACCCAATAGGAAACAAGGATACTTCTATAGTATTGACAACCAATTCATAGTGTGTGTCTATTGCAGTGATATTGTATCCTGATGTATCTAACTTGCGCTGTATAGTCCTGGCATTTAGTGTCCCAGGATTGGATTTCTGGTACAGCAGTGTGGAGTAGTGGTTAGGGCTCTGGACTCTTGACCGGAGGGTTGTGGGTTCAATCCCAGGTGGGGGACACTGCTGCTGTACCCTTGAGCAAGGTATTTTAACTAGATTGCTCCAGTAAAAACCCAACTCTATAAATGGGTAATTGTATGTAAAAATAATGTGATATCTTGTAACAATTGTAAGTTGCCCTGGATAAGGGCATCTGCTAAGAAATAAATAATAATAATAAAAATATTTCTAGTAAAACCCACAGACCTGCGACAGTGATTGTACAACCCGCTAAATAAAACTTCTAGGTAACATCAGTGTGTTTGGGTTGTGTAAAAAACTGCAGTGCGTCATTATCATCATATGATTGCACGTCCACTCCATTCATCAATGGGCTCTTAATTCAAATTATATCATTTTAAATGAACCAATGTTGTTGTTTTCTGTTTCTTGTATTGATTTGAAATGTAATGTTCATGAGAAAGTACGATTAATGTCAATAACAATACAAATGTTTTTTTTTTTTTTTTTTACGTTTTTATTTGAAAACAAATATTTTTCAAGTTTTAAAATGATTGCCGTTAGTGCACCCCAAGAATAATTGCTATTAAGCATTTTTTTTTCTTTTTTCTAACACCAATAAAATATCTATTAATTTGTTTAGTTAGCAGACGCCTTTATCCAAGGCGACTTACAGAGACTAGGGTGTGTGAACTATGCATCAGCTGCAGAGTCACTTACAACTACGTCTCACCCGAAAGACGGAGCACAAGGAGGTGAAGTGACTTGCTCAGGGTCACACAATGAGTCAGTGGCTGAGGTGGGATTTGAACCGGGGACCTCCTGGTTACAAGCCCTACTCTTTAACCACTGGACCACACAGCCTAATTCTGACATAATACTAAAGCGACACGTTTCAGAGATTTAATTGAATTTATCAAATTTTCCAGTTACATATTTATCAATTGAATTTATCAAATGTTTCCACCATAAAGAAAATAAAATGCAAATAATTATCAGGTGCAATATATCGGGTCTTGTACATTTCTTTTACTTCTGTAACTTTGCAGAGGATTTCTCATTTTGTTTTGTTCATAGCGATTTTTTTTTTAAAGAGAAATTCATTGTCTGCTTCCTGTTTTTGAGTTTGCAATAAAATAATTAATGGTAAATGTACCTCTTTTTAACAATAGGAAAGCACCCATCAAATGGCAATTGATTGCACCTGTAGAAAATTCTGACAGCTTACCACTTTCTGACATTCCACTAGTACCGTGCTAATTTTGGAGAAAAATCTCGTCTCATTAAATAATACGTTGTCACTAGAACCAGTACAAATTCTACTGCCAGTAAGACCAGAAGGACCGCTTCCAGTAGTTTATCTTCAGACCTGAAGAAAGATGAACTCGTATTGCAATTGTAAGTTTGGAGAAAGGGAAGTGGGTATTTATATAATGATTGCGTTTTGTACAGTTACTGGCAGCAGCTGAATCGGCTGCCCTAGTGCCAGTAACAGTGGAAGTACTCTAACATCTTTCGAAATAATGTTAATAATAGCTGATACCATTTTTTAAACAGAGAACGTCTTTGATTCAGGTTAAGGACAGAGAGGTCGACGTACAAAGGTTTTGTCGTAAACACAGGTACGTCCTTTACGCGCAGGCAAGGTAAGAGCGATAGGTCTATTTCTGGACAAGAATGGTCGATATGTAAAACCACAATAACACCAGATAATGCGGAATCCAGCAGCAGTACAGATACATGGATACACGTTTCAAGGTCATTACAATCAAAACTTACCTTTACTTTTGAGCAGGTTTGCATTGTTGTAGATTTTAAAGGTGTCTGTGTGATTTGCCTCCGTGTGGTTACAAAAACGACGCCACTGTGATTGCCGTCGAGTTTCTGTGGGAAGTTTTTTTTTTTTTTTAGACGAGGCAGGTAATGCAAAGGCGTGGTTTTTGAGTGGAATTTTTTTTTGGTTCCTTGTAATTATATTCAGTGATATATTTCAATTGTATGTTAATATTTTTTTTTTAAAATTGTATAACTCTATTAATGGTTCTGTTTCTACAAAGTACCACCCTTTTTATTTATTTCTTTTTACAATTTAAACCACATTTTTAAATCTCTTTTTGAATTTCTGTTCTGATGGTAGGCGCTCGGTTGGCAGGTGATTCCACATTCAAGGTAAATTGGTTCTCAAAAATGATAACTCTATTGTCTTTATGGTAACGAACTTTGCAAATGTTCCTTAAAGCAGTCTCAGTAACGTACAGGCGTGTAGGATCATATTGTCAAAGTGTTTCCTCCGTTCTTGAATTTTGTGAACAGAGAACAATGTTACAAAACACGCTGAGAGTGCTTAAGAGAACTTGACATATATAAATCGGTTGTTTCATTTATAGTTTAGTAAAATGAACAGGCGTTTCAGTTAGTTTAGCAAACTCTTTGGTAATATGGCTCATAGTGACTAGACCATATTGTGTCGTCTGTGTAAGGTAATAGCTATTGATAGCAGGATAGAGAAGTCCAGTTATGCTAGACATTATAAGCATTGCCATATGACTCCGTGTACACTAGGAGAGTTTAGTACAGTTCAGGCTTTTCAACTCACCTTGCAATACATTGTACCTGTCACAGCAGGACTACACTTACCAGAATGCACTGGATGTGAGTCAAAAAGCCTGGACTGTCTCAAACAGTCCTAGTGTACATGGAGTCACATGGTAACACTAGTACAGTAGATTCTCCTTTGCCAGTTGTAGCACGTGGTTGCATTTTAGAGATAATTAATGAATTCCAGAAAGGGAAATATATTCCATAGTGATCTCAATGCATGGAGAAATACAGATTGAGGTTTTAGGAGGAAGAGATCTTGTGAATTAGAAACCTGTGTATTGGGTGTAGTGTAGAAGACTTGCTCGCTTCGGGGTGAAGAGAGGGATTGCCAGCAAACTAGGGGTCTTTCTTTACTAGAAACTATACCGCAACCAGACCCTGCTCTCCCATTGGTATCTATAGTGGCCAAAAATTCTGTTATTACTCAATAATGGAACTGCTGAGAAGATGACACTAATTTCGCAAAAGTCTACTGGAAGCTATAATAGTAGTAGAGATTTTGAAATGCCATGTTATTCCAGTTTTGTCAGTTTTTTCGTGAAGTATATGGAAAACTACAAAAGCGGTATGTAATGCAATACGCTAAGGTAACATTATTCAGCTGGTTTAATTCAATTTAGTTCATGTTGTATCGAGGGTGATGCAAATCTTTTGGCTGTAGAGGACCAGGGAAGGTTGTCAGATTACAAACTCTTTTACCTGACACCTCCTGCCCCACCACCCACCTCCCCCCTCCCTCCCTCCCTCCCCCCCTCCACTTCAACCCTTCACCTCCCCCTCCCGGCTCTCCCCTCCCCCCCTCCACTGCAACCCTTCACCTCCCCCTCCCCCCTCCCCCCCTCCCCCCCTCCACTGCAACCCTTCACCTCCCCCTCCCCCTCCCAGCTCTCCCCTCCCTCCCTCCCTCCCCCCCTCCACTGCAACCCTTCACCTCCCCCTCCCCCCCCAATCCCCCCTCCCTCCCTCCCTCCCCCCCTCCACTGCAACCCTTCACCTCCCCCTCCCCCCCCCAATCCCCCCTCCCTCCCTCCCTCCCTCCCCCCCTCCACTGCAACCCTTCACCTCCCCCTCCCCCTCCCCGCTCCACCTCCCCCTCCCGGCTCTCCCCTCCCTCCCTCCCTCCCCCCCTCCACTGCAACCCTCCACCTCCCCCTCCCGGCTCTCCCCTCCCTCCCTCCCCCCCTCCACTGCAACCCTTCACCTCCCCCTCCCCCCCCCCCAATCCCCCCTCCCTCCCTCCCTCCCCCCCCTCCACTGCAACCCTTCACCTCCCCCTCCCCCTCCCCG
Organism: Acipenser ruthenus; assembly: GCF_902713425.1. Classification (NCBI taxonomy): domain Eukaryota; kingdom Metazoa; phylum Chordata; class Actinopteri; order Acipenseriformes; family Acipenseridae; genus Acipenser; species Acipenser ruthenus. Next base: position 750,841 of record NC_081232.1, on the reverse strand, counting down.
CTCCACCTCCCCCTCCCGGCTCTCCCCTCCCTCCCTCCCTCCCCCCCTCCACTGCAACCCTTCACCTCCCCCTCCCCCTCCCGGCTCTCCCCTCCCTCCGTACCCCATCCCCCACCCCCCTCCCCCCTCTACTGCCATCCCTCCTCCCACACCCTCCCCCCCTTTTCCACTGCAACCCTTCCCCTCCCCTTCCCCTCCCCCTCCCCCATCCCCACTGCCACCACTCCTCCCACCCACCCCCTCGCTCCCTCCTCAAGTTAATATTGACATACAAATCTGTATCTTAAAAGTTTTATTAGTCAATATTTTCCCATATATAAAAAATAACATTCACAAAGTTGTCTTTTTTCTAATCAAATACAGGTAGTACTAATAAAGAGCTTGCATATAATAAGGCAAGAGTTTAGATAGCATTGCCTGAGGAGAGTTTGTACACTGTGAAGACAAGGTCAACTACCAAGCTATTGCAATTGGAAACAAGGCCTGCATTGCTATTGTAAACATGAACAGCTTTTACAGATTTATGCACCATGTATTCTATTTTATTTTGGTTTTTGGATTCAAATTCAGAAAAAAAAACTTATGGCAATTTTCTGACCATTATGGCTTAATAAACATTTAATTCTTTTTTTCAGAATAGTCCAAGCTGTGTGCACAGAAGGGGAGGACTAATTCTGCTTGGTTGTTTCCTGGAGGTCGTCTCGTATTTTATTCAGCTCGTATAACCCTGCCTGCAATTCGTCTGCAACTTCACGGATTTTAGCCGCAAATTCGGTCTTGGCGCCCTTCCGTAGTTCGATTGAATCCTTGGCGATGAAGAAGACATCCAGACCCAGAAACAATGCTGACAGTATCCCCGTGGCCACTCCCGCAATGCGGACCGCCCTCACCGCTCCTCCTGCCACTTTAGCTAGCTGCACCACTCTTACGATCTCGGCGATGTTGGCGAACCCTTTACCAGCTCGGGCCCCGGCTTGAAAAATACCCTGCATTTTGGGGGAAGCCTCGCTTGACAGATTCTCATTGACTCTAGAGAAATCAAACCTTTTCATGTTCTCCATTCCAGTCTGGATGTAATTTAAGCACTCCGAGATGGGGGTCATGTCTTTTTGGTATTCTTCAATGATTGCCTCCACCCGTTTGCGGTCATACGAGTTGTTTTTCACCGTGTCTGAGATGGTGGCCGATGCGCTGGTAAGACCCCCGGCCGTGGCGACCCCCAGCCCCACCGCGGTCACTATAACCGAGGCCCCGAATGTGAAGGGAGCCAGGATGAGGCCGGTGATGGTGGCTATTCCCCCAGCCGCGCTCACTGCCCCCCCGGTGATGCTGGCAATTGTCGCCCCCTTGTGGAAACGGTCGACTCCGTCCGCAATGCTCCGCAGCTCATCCACGTATTCCTGCAGCCTTTCGGCACGGTCGACAAACAGCTTCACGAAGAGGTTAATGCCTTTGTAGACTTTGCAAGCTGTGTTGGTGATGAGCCTAGAGAGACACGCGTTTGTTTAACGTGGCACTAGTACTGATCAGATTGTGAATCTCTCAACAAGTACCTTTTACTGATAAGCAACATAGGGCAGCAGTGTGGAGTAGTGGTTAGGGCTCTGGACTCTTGACCGGAGGGTCATGAGTTCAATCCCAGGTGGGGGACACTGCTGCTGTACCCTTGAGCAAGGTACTTTACCTAGATTGCTCCAGTAAAAACCCAGCTGTATAAATTAGTAACTGTATGTAAAAACAATGTGATATCTTGTAACAATTGTAAGTCGCCCTGGATAAGGGCGTCTGCTAAGAAATAAATAATAATAATCTCTATTTGTTTTTATGCATGTTTTTGTTTTTTTGAGAAACTTAAATAGTTTCAAAATTCCAAAATAAAAAGCAGCCAAGGCAAACTTACTTAATTTCTTCTTCCTCTGTGAATCCTTCATCAGAACTCCAGTCATCCCATCCTAAAATGACAAAGACATGCCGCCACATACAATAAGCCCTCCTCACGAGTGATTTAAATGCACTTTTTATATGCAAAAAAAAAAAACGTTGTTGTGAAGGCAAATGAAGAAACAGCGACATCTAGTGGAAATAATAAACTATGCAATGGATACCTTTTCTGCTCACCCAATGCAAAATAAAAACCCTTTACTCCTCCTATAAACGACAATATTTTACAGTCGTGCTATACACAGTGGTGTCGTGAGACCCGTTTATAATAAGGTTTTATTGTCTTATGTAACAAACCTTCGTCAGTGTACCACCAATCCAAAACACTGTCATTATCCTGTTGAAGAAAGAATAGTTTTAGTTTTGTCAGGGAGCAAAAATGAGAGTCACACTTAACCTCTGCCTGGCTGGTGTGCATTTAATCCCTAACCAGCAATTATGTATGTTATCAAAAAGCCAGACTGAATACTTGGGTATATAGCCTTAAGTGTAGAAAGAGGAATCATGGGGGACTCCAATGAAATCTTTACAATCTTAAGCGTTGATCTAGTTAATGAGAGCCTATACTTTGAGCACAGCGCAGAAACCAGGAAATTAAAGTAGACGTACAGCAGAGGGTAAGAGACACTTCTTCACACATAAAACTAATAAGTAGGGCTGTATTGTATGATATTTATTGAAGCAGAAAACAAAATAGCTTCCTCACATTCAAAATAGATCATTTTCTCTAGCGTTCTTATTCAGCAAATGTTCTGAAATATTGAAGTGATCTTTAGGAGAAATATGTCTGATCTTTGATGTCTTTTTCGCTGAGGATATTTTAAAGAAACCGTGCAGCTCTCTGTACACTTACACAACAATGGGTAGATTTCACGGAAATCTGCGATTACCGTGAAAAAAATACAGCCTTACTTACAAGAGGCAAGAAAGTAGATTTGAAAAGATTGTTTCGCATCCCTTTAAATGCTGTTTAAATGAAGACAAACCTCTTTTTTGACGAGGAGGTTTGTATCACTGTACAGGTCTTCCTCATCCACATTCTCCATTGCTTCCTATTAAAAAAAGAAATAACGATAGTGTCAGTTTTTGGTGTCTTTCACCTGCAGGTGTCCGCTCTGAGCTCGCTGGGCGCCTGGCCAGCAGGGTGCGCTGCAGCGCGATGAGGAGAAACAGTCCCTGCCGGTTATGCCTCCCTAACCAACGGGAGCGCCAGAGCCAATGAGACGGTCTCTTCGGAATCCCCAGCGAAGACCGGCAACTTCACACACAACCAGGATGCGAACCTGTGCATAGATCAGTCTCTGAGCTCGACAGCCACTTTACTTGTGACTAGTCGGAGTTACCCTGAATTAATACTGGGGTGATTTATTTCAAACTATTGGAGTTACCAATATTCTAAATATATAAAAAAAAATGTTGAAGAAATGTAATATTTTACATTGTTTTACTCTTCGTCAAAAAGTTTTGCACTGCTTGAAACTAAAACCAGGATGAAACTCAAACACACCTCTCTAGTCTTGCTGAGTCCCTCTGCACCAAACAGTTCCTCGTTCTGCTCCTTTCCAGGCTCCATTTTCATCTATCTCTTGAGAAGTGTCGAAAGCGCTTTCTATGGGTGGAATACACAGTATTTATAAACATCATTTTAAAGGGACTGGAACCATGTAAAAGCAGTTATCCTACAGCACTCAAGCATCCTCTAATAAGAAATGTTCCAATTCAAAACTCTTCTACTCGCCTATCGCTTGTCTTGACCTTTCTGCTTCCTCCTATCTCCAGACTATCATTTCTCTCTACACCCCCTCTCGCCCCCTTCACCATCGGCAGACCAGCTGTACCCCCCCCCCCACTCCACTCCCCCACCTCCAGAGCCCGCTCCTTCTCCGCCCTTGCCCCTCAATAGTGGAACGACCTACCCATGGATAACAGGACTGCTCAGTCCCTGACCATCTTCCAGCACCTCCTCAAAACACACCTGTTCAGACAGCACCTGTAAACCTCACAACTCTCCACTATACTGGACTCTATGGCACCCGATTGTACCAGTACTTGCATCAGCTTGTACTTGCAATGAACTGCTTCATACCTCATCGTATTCTACTATTGCTCTTAAGTATAACTACTTCCTGTATCTTGTATTTGGTTTTACTCTTGTAGGTATCCATATTCATGTTTTTTGTAATTGCTCTTATTTGAAATAGTTCTTATCTACTTATCATACTTACTACGTGCTCTTAATGGACTCATATAAGAAAATATTTATGTTAACTGCTCTTCGTCAAACTCGCTCTTAAATGTAATTATTTACTGAATTTGATCTTGTTTGCTGCTGATTTTACTGTGTTTTATAACTGCTCTTATCTGTAATGTGATATTATGTAACAATTGTAATTCACCCTGGATAAGGGCTTCTGCTAAGAATTTTTTAATAATAATAATAATAATAATAATAATAATAATAATAATAATAATAATAATAATAGGGTCAATAAAATGGGATTTCTGCCTACAAGTGACGGCCAAAAATGTAACGTTTACTATGAAACTACCACAGGGTTGTTGCATAAATGAACTTGTCTATTTTTTCCATGTGTATCCAGTCATGTCGGCCCACGTAGGATTAGAAACACATTTCCTATAACAGAAGTACTGCAGATGATTTTGGAAGAAGAGGAAGAGGGAGAAATACAGAATGTGTCTTTTGGTTGCACAAGTAGCTGATCTCGAACAAACTTTTAGTTTCAGACTGTGCAGTGCTGCCGTGTGTTTAAGAACAAATGCTAAATGTTACCTCCCTACGCGCACTGGTCTCCTGATTACCAGCTCTGTGTTTGATAAAGAGGCGGCTACAAGGATATACTTTGGAATACTCTGTATGCACGATACATTGTTCTTTGTTTCGGATTTAGATCAGGACTGTTATGAAAGCAGTAAAGTCCGGTGAGATTAGACAGGGCTGGGTCAAACGTGAGATTTTCATTTTTGAATATTCTTTCAAAATGAGTATCCCTGAATATCCAATCGATGAAACATTATTTAGCATGTTATTGAGAGTTACCAGATTCTGGGGGTAAATGTGGGTGTCTGTCTGTAAATCTGTCTGTTTGTATGTATGTCACAGTAGTGGTTAGGGCTCTGGACTCTTGACCGGAGGGTCGTGGGTTCAATCCCTGCTGCTGTACCCTTGAGCAAGGTACTTTACCTAGATTGCTCCAGTAAAAACCCAACTGTATAAATGGGGAATTGTATGTAAAAATAATGTGATATCTTGTAACAATTGTAAGTCGCCCTGGACAAGGGCGTCTGCTAACAAATAAATAATAATAATAATAATAATAATAATAATAATAATAATAATAATAATAATAATAATATCTTGAGAACTCAAAAATGAGTCCTTTAATATACTTTACAATGATTCCAACACCACACAGTGGTTACAGTACCTAATCAGCCCATAAAGAATAACTGAACTATCTGTGGTTCCACACCTCAAGATGTTTCCTCTCATCTACTGCATCCTCCAATCACCAAGAGCTCCTCGCCCTGTTGGATAAGATCTTAGTACCCCCAGATAACTCCTTGAGTTCATCCATTACACAGAGGCTCGCCTGTTGCACAGCGACCCCATCACCATTAGCTCTTACAGATCAATGATGTGTTGGAATTGATTTCAAATGGAAAGTACTTCTCTGGTCTTTACACATTGTTTAGTCTTGTTTTCGCTGTGCTTTATTGCACGTTAATGCTTTTCCTAAACTCGACTACTAGGGATAAAATACTGAACGAGAACATAAATATGCGGTCTAACAACAACTATATCATGACGCTCACGTTTTTTGGTCTGTTTTGCGGTATGTTTTATTAAGCAGATTCGGTAGAAAAGTCAACATTTCTGAACAGGACAAAGTTACAAAGAGAAAGTGAAAGTTAAGCATACGTTGTTTTCAAAAAGTAATTTTCTTTTTAGATTTCGGCTGCATAATTGCAGCCGCCCTTCTGTCATTTAAATCGACACGGTATTTAAATGCCCTACCTTACAAGCAGGTACCCGATTGATCTGTCTTCTTTATTTATTTATTTTTGTTTTGTTTAATAGGTTGTCAAAGTTGAAGCAAGCAGCTGGCTGCACTTAACCTTAGCACAGATCCTGCTGTGGTTCTGTTTTGATTGACAACTGGCTTCTTTGCAGCGATTGGGTGTTCTGTCGTAATTTGCATAAATAAATATATTTTAGGGCTGTAACTAAGGTTACCATATGACTTCATGTTCACGAGCACAGATTAGCAGTTCGAGTTTTTTCAACTCATGTCGCAATGCACTCTGGTACATCTTACCTGTCTCTTGTACCTTTTCAAATACCTTTCACGGCAGGACTACACTTACCAGAATGCATTAGGATGTTTAAACGTGTGGTTGGTTCCCAACAATACATTAAAATCACAAATATAACGTGAAAATATTAATTTACTAAATGGCGGGTGTGTTTTTTGATCGTTTTTTTTTTTCTCCAAAAAGTAAGACGTTATATTACCTTGTAACAATACTAATGTATTTATTTGGCTGACGCTTTTATCCAAAGCGACTTACAGGGTTATAATAAGTGCCAGGCACGTCGCTAGGCCTATTTTAGGGGGGCTTTAGCTCCCTAAAATATTCATTAGCCGCCCCCCCCCCAAAATAAATCAATATATCAGTCAATATATTTTCTCTGTGATTTCTTAAAAGTCTTACCGGGCGGGCTCTAGGACCTGGGGGAGGCTGCTGCCCGCGCTAGTGACTGTTAGGCTTACTTGTAGCTCACATGTTGGTTAACGTTAGCTACTTCTGTGGCTTGAGACTGCTAGCTAACAGTAAACGGACAGGAAAAGGCGATGATATCTAATTAACGTTGTATTTAATGTAGTTTTGCTCTCTGTGCCAGGCTATAAATGAGACAGATGACGTCACATCATGCACATATCATTTCATACTCAATTGCTTTCATTCAGTAGGCCATTGCAAAACAATTATCAGTAGGTCATGTGTGGAAAAGGTGACATAGTGTTGATCACAATGTCATTGTATTATCCTCAATTTCTCAACTGTAGGCTAGCTAACGACTAACGGAAATTCTTCAAGAGAGGCAGTGCCAGCAGCTCTGCTGTAGGCCAATCCAGTGAGAAATGAAGATTTTACCAGTTCAAACAAACAAATTAAAACTTAAGCTGATTAATCACCTATTAAGCCTTGACTTATTGTACATATGAGTTTAATAACAATACATGTTACGAAATCTGCTTTTCTCTGTATTGTCAATGTTGTAACATGTAATATGCCCATTTTATTTATGTTTTTCAAATAATTAATACATCGGCATTGCGTTCTAAATAAAACATGTAATCATCATTACATTTATAAAGGCAGTATTAATTAATGCGCTTACTTTTCCATATAATATATACAAAAGCAGTAATCGTTAACTATTTGCGGTATGTAATGTATTTTTTAAAAAGACAATCTGCAAGCATTGTTGGGAACGGTCTTGATGTCAGCGTATTTTTAAAATATTGCTTGATACTCTCTGATTAATATCCTGCCCTCCGCTTCTGTGGAAACTTTCAATTATCCGTGTGTTTCCATTGCAACAATACTGTTAGAACGGAACCCTATAAAAATGGGTTTTGGAACAAGGTACGATGGTATCTGTGACAGTACAATTGTATTGTATAATATATGTATCCTACACCATCAATGTACAATTCCCTGTGTTACAATAATGCAGTACAACCGTAATAATAATAGTATAGCTACACTATAGAACCGTGGTACATTTTTCTAGGGGTATAGCTTCACACAATCTACATTTACTTAATCATATTAAAGTAAGAATGATGTGTGTCATTCTCATCTTATTTACAATGTAAAATTGACATGCTTACATGTCTGTATAGGTTAGCCTCGGTATACACAATAAAATATAGGAAGCTGAAGTTCAGGTCGTCACTCATATTATTTGCATCCCAGTTTTTGTTCTGTCCTTTAAGCTCATATGCCAATTGATTTATCAAAGTTGAATGATGATCCCTTTGTTTAAGTCCCTTTGGTCATATCATGTTGATCTGCTTTTTGTCTGTGAGTATCCCACAAGGATCATCCCTTCTACAAGTGCATGTAACCTGGCCCAACATGGATTTGTGTGGCACATATGCCAATGGAGTTTGTATGTCATAGCTAAATATCCCTGTGCCATGTATTTACATATCCTAAATGAAATACAAACTGAAATTAGAATTTCAATGTAGATGTCAAATAAAAATACAGGCCTACATAAACCATTGTGCAATATATATATATATATATATATATATATATATATATATATATATATATATATATATATATATATATATATATATATATTCTATAACTGTTTGTTTGCAGTCTGTGTGGAGTTTGTATGTTCTCCCCGTGTTCGTGTGGGTTTTCTCCAGGTACTCCGGTTTCCTCCCACAGTCCAAAGACATGCTGTCCAGGTTGATTGGTCTCTCTAAATTGCCCTCTGTGTGAGTGTGTGTGTGTGGTGCCCTGCGATGGACTGGCGTCCAGTCCAGGGTGTAGTCTCACCTTGTGCCCTGTGTATGCCGGGTTAGGCTCCGGCTCACCGCGACCCTGTAAAGGAGTAAGCGGTTAATGATAATGGATGGATATATTAATATACAATTAATATACATCAGTGTATCTACATTGAGAATGGATGAAAATAATTTGCAAAAAAATAATAATAATTGTACGTAAAAATAATGTGATATCTTGTAACAATTGTAAGTCGCCCTGGATAAGGGCATCTGCTAAGAAATAAATAATAATAATGATCTGTAGCTAATGTGAAATTTAGAAAACACTGATGTATATTGGCACAGTGAGGTATACTGAAGAACTAGTGACTATGGCATCTATTATCAAAGCATTTTTTGCAAATTTTGTATCAGCATCATTTTTATTTTAGAGCTGCAAATGTTGACATAATGCAAGTTATGAAGTACGATCTCCTAATACACAACATCTATACATATTAAGCATATGTGTTGTGACTTACATTTCATTCCTTTTAGAAAGTGTCAATAATAGCAAATTTGTGTAAAATGCTTTGGTAGAGAGACAAGTTTCTGTAATTGATGCACTGTTAGGGTGTTTTACTGTAACCTGAGCTGTTGCAGTCAGATCAAGGCAGTACACACTAGTATATGCAGGGAATGCTGAGTGCTTGGCTGGATGAAAAACTGGTCCTGCAGCGTTTGGATTCTCCATTTCAGGCTGCAGAGTTATACTTTTCAAACACACTTCTTAAAGTCCGAGCCTTGTTTACTTCTGATCATTTATAGTAGGGTAGTCAAGAGAAAATATAGATTTTTAGATATAGAAGTTTTATTTCCAGATATGTTTAAATTCGATGAAAACTCTTTGTAAGAGTCATTTTTTTGTGTTTAATTTCAATCTATATTTTCTCTTGACTTCTCTGCTTCTCTACTGTCAACATAGATATACACATAAAATTATAATATAATGTTACCTCAATGATAAAAGGCCAATGTCCACTGTTAGTCCAGAATAATTTATAGGGGGGATTATATATATATATATATATATATATATATATATATATATATATATATATATATATATATATATATATATATATATACTGTATATAAATTAACCACAGATGACAAATTAATACACATTTAATATCTGAAAAGTGTATACATTTTTATGCTAAATTGTACAACTTAAACAATGTAACCAAATAAATAATAATTATAAAAATGAAAGTTAAATCATTGGTGTAACTTCGGATGTACCACATGCTAACCTGAATCTTTATTATTATTATTATTATTATTATTATTATTATTATTATTATTATTATTATTATTATTTATTTCTTAGCAGACGCCCTTATCCAGGGCGACTTACAATCGCAAGCAAATACAAATACATTCAAGTGTTACAATACAAGTCATACAATAAGAACAAGAAATACAATAATTTCTTTCAAGTTTGACAAACCACAATTCAATAATACAGCAGATAATAGTGAAAGTTACATCAGGATATGATTAAATAGTGATAGTTACATCAGGATATGATTAAGTACAAAATACTACAGGTATGTTACTTTTAAGTGGAATACAATATATCAATTTTTCCATTGTTTTCGGTAAATTAGCATTTTTGATTGCCCAATGTACCTAAGTCTATGGCGATAATTAGGATTACAAAGATAAAAGTTAGCAAACAAAGATAGCTGAAAAAGTGTGTAGGCCTAATTGGCATTTTTACCGTTATGTGACACAGATCTTTGTTATAACAGGCTGTAGTCGTAAGTAACCACTGTTTACACCCTGCAGCAATAAACATAAATTATAACTTTTATAAGTATTTTTATAAGTATTATGTGGACTAAACGACGTCCGTGTCAGTTTGCGCAGTGCCGCGAGCACAACAGAATTCTAAATCGAACCCGAACTTTTTTTAAAAGCCCAACGGTTGTGTGAGCAGAGAGCGGGAGAGATATTAATGATGTTTCTAAATATGAAATCGGAGGGTAGTGGTGGGATGTACCTGTTGCGTCGAGTTTAAATATTGCATACTCGCTAGTCAGTTTTATAAGTCGATATTTAGTTTAATAAGTAGATATACCGTATATGTTAATGCTGAGTGAGATTGCGTGGTGATTTCTCAGATGGCTTTTGAATAGTGTTTCTGCTACTGCTTGCCTCAGAGTTTTCTTTCTTCTCCTCTCTGACTAAATAAATACCACAGTATATTTGCCAGTTTTTTTCTGTAATTCTTAGTGACAGAGATGAAAAAAGATTGTTGAGTGGTTTAAATGCTGTTTCAGTTGTATGTTGACATTTTTACCTACAGAAACACTGCTTTTGAAATAGACCAGGTAAGTAATTGGGCTATGATGTCATAGCCGTGCGGTAAGCCAATTAAAAAAAAAAGGTAATTTACTCTTTGGAGCAAAATAGGTTGAAAATTTGCCTCATAAGTATATTGCTGTCTGGGTTATTTTTAATTTTCTCATTATTTTTAGTTCGTTTGGTTGTCCATTAGGGGGAGCTGTGTTCTCATGTCAGAGTACTGAAAGGGTTATGTACTGTAGCATAGATGAGGGAAACGCTTGCTTGAAACAGGAAACGATATGCTGTGTGGGTGTGAGAGGGAGAGAATAATTCCTTTGTGTCACTGCTTGGGAGGCAGTCAGGAAGCCATCTTAGACCCCCCTCAAACCTCCCTTCCATCTCCCTGTGAGAGAGTTTGTGTGTGTGTGCATGAGTCTGTGCGTGTGTCTCTCTGTGTGTGAGAGAGTGGGTGTGTGCATGAGTCTGCATGAGTGTGTGTGTGTGAGAGAGAGTGGATGTGTGTGTGTGTCTTTTTGTCTGTGTGTGTGTGTGTGTGTCTGTTTGTCTGTGTGTGTGTCTGTGTGTGTTTGTCTCTCTGTGTCTCTGTGTGTTTGTCTCTCTGTCTCTGTGTGTGTGTGTGTGTGTGTGTGTGTGTGTGTATCTGTGTGTGTGTCTCTCTGTCTGTGCCTCTGTGTGTGTGTCTCTGTCTGTGCCTCTGTGTGTGTGTCTGAGAGAGCTTATTATCCCCAGCAATGTGAATATAAAGTCAAGGTCTCTCAAGATCAAGGATCATTTTCCACAGTAAATCTTGATCTGAAGCAGGTTCTGGTCTAAAACGGGATGCACAATTAATAATGTAATCCTAGGAGACTGAACAGCAATAAAAGACATACAGAGATTGGTATGTAGCGTGACCGATATTATTCCATAAGCTATGCACACTACCTTTTTATACTAGAGCAGGAAACTACCAAGCCTCAAAAAACCAAACTGAACTTACATATGAAATATGAGCTCAGATAGCGGTGTAATGATAGACACACACACACATGCATGGCATCACCACTGGCTGTGCATTAACATGCAACTCAACTTCAGCAAATGGTTAATTGCATATTAATGAAATACTTATTTATACCACTCAGAATCATGCGTTAGCCAGTATTTTTCTGGCAGCTTACCTGCTTGTGATGGAACTTGGTAAGGACATTCCTTTAGTGCATTTGTTCTAGTTTTTGAAATCCCTATTGTTGGGTGAAATTAAGCACATTAAAACCTGCAGATCCGTGACAGTCATTGTACAACCCGCTAAATAAAACTTCTATGTAAGATCACTGTTTGGGTTGTGTAAAAAAACTGCAGTGTGTCATTATCAGCATATGATTGCACGTCCACTCCATTCATCAATGGGTCCTTAATTCAAGTTGCACATGCATCTGCAGCAAATCGTCTGGACCAGCATTGCAGTGGATGAAACTTGGGACCTATGCAATGATGCTGAAGTAAACTTATCTTTGTTTGACCTTCTCAAGTAATCAATTGAACATAGTGTATTAACTGATACAATAAATTCTATGCACCTTCAGTCATAAGGCCCTTGACTGATAGAGAGGCTTCCCTGTACACTAAAGACAGATTAATGTGGTACCATGGGCTGTATGAGAGTTTGGAAACTTACATTTGCATGGGATTCAATGTAAAACAAGGACAATAATGTATAAGGCATTCCTGTGTGTGAGTGAATGTGCGTGTCTGAGAATAGAAGTTTCTTTGTTTGTTGAAGCTGTTTGACCCCCTCCTCTGATCCCCCCCTTCTGTGTGACTCAGAGGTGAAATACATCCAGTGTTCATACATGAGAGTGAGAGGGGGGGGGGGACGACCATTAAGAGATCTTATTTTTGCTGTTTATCAACTGTGTGTCCACATTATTTAACGAAAATTATTGAAGACAATGAGAAAGAATTTTAGTCGTTTGTTATTGAATTTATTAAAACCCAACTGACTATTTCAAAATCTGAGTGGTTAATAGTTCTGGAATTTAAAAGTGAGTGGTTAATAGTTATGGATGATTCTTTTATAAAGCTGCTTGATTCCTGGTCATATCAAGACAGCATTTTTTTTTAATGTAATTGGTTTGAGTAAACGGAGTGCGAAAGAGCTGCAGATAGGGGGAGATAGAGAGAGAGAGAGCTAACGCTGACTTCTAATTAAATCCAGACTTCCCCACACACAAACACAAACACAGACAGTCGGAGAGAGAGAGAAGGAGAGAGACAGAGAGAGAAGGAGAGAGAGGAGAGAGGCGAGACTTACTTCTTTCTGCAGCAGCGTTGAAACCAAAACCAGCTATGGGACTGAGAGGAGGGAGTGAATGAGAGCAAGAGAGAGACGGAGTAGGGCAGCAGCTGAGAATGTAGCCGAGAGAAGGAAGAAGGATCAAGTCATGGTAAGAGAAACTCGCTCAGAAGATGGATCTGTGTGGGCAGTTTGCAATCTTTTATCTTTGTGCATTCTCAATTTACATTTAGTTCAGTCAGTTTTGATCTGTATGGGTGTTTGTCTCCCGATAAAATGTTTACTATCTATCTGTTTATAAATCCATCTATCTGTTTGTCTGTCTGTCTCCTAAATGTTTTAAAGCTTATATCCCTTACATTGTGAGAAAGATCTGAAGAACTTCATTGTTATATGTTATTGCATCCATGTGTGTGGTTCTCTGTGCATTAACTGGATAAAAGCAACTAAACTATTCCAACTGGGAAATGTTTTGTGCTGTTTTATTAATATTTCCATTAATGTACAGTACTGTATCGGAGGGGGACTTAATTAGGGAAACCGTATGGGTGTAACTGTTGGCAGCAGCTGTGAAATGGTAGCCAATCTTGGGCAAACGGTCTAAATGATGTTAATTTTCCGTTTAGAATTGCAGGAATGTTTCAGCGCTCGAATGAATAGGAAATTGTGATTGGGGTTTTGCCTCTTGTTTTGAAGTCTGATGGAGATTTAGGAACTGCGTTTTGGAATGTAACATTTTCCAACAGGGCAGAGGCAGAATCAGTCTTTTGTTCCAACCGTGCTCTGAATTATAAAAATGAAGAAATGCAACCCCTGTTCAGGTCAGATAGCACTTGTTATTTATCAAACCCATTTAATTGTGGTCACCACAGCACCTAAAGGACATTGTGGCCTTGGAGACAGTACATGAAAAGCAACGAAACTAATCACAGGGCCTAAAGAAATGAGCTAGGAAGGTCGAGGGAATTTATTTAGCCTGGAGCAAAAAGAAGAAATGGGGGGGGGGGGGGTGAAAGAAGTCTTTAACGTCTTAATGAGAATTGACAACCATAGACAATACCAGGACATAGCTGGATATTTAGTGGTGAGGGGATGGGATAGGATAGCCATGTTGTTGATGCTGAAACATGAAGAACATTCAGTACCAAGACAAGCAAGAGTTGGCTCACACGAACCGAGACTTGCGATTGTCTTATGATGCTTGTGTGTGGAGTTCAGGCCAAACAAGGATAGAGAGGCTTTTATAGTCAAATATTTTCAACCATTCCAGCAAAATTTTCCCTTTGGTTTGTTTAAAAAATGACCACTGGAGATAAGATGTAATTGGTCTCGTAAAGGAATTGGTATTGCTTACATCTAGGGCAGTGTTGCAGGGGGACCAGTTAATGGTTACACTCTGGTGTACTTGATGTGCTTCGATTTCTGAGAGGACCATGCAAACTGTTATTCTTATAGGAACTGTTTTGATACGTTTTGAGCGGGACTTTATTTTCCAATCCAGTGGCGTGTTGCTGAAATTCAGGACGGAGGTGCTGCACATTGAATTATGGTTTTCCTCAACACAGGGTTTTAAAATTAGACTGTAATTGAAAAATTGAGTTGGGGGGAAAAAAATGCAGTACGCTTGATTCCTGCTTGTGCCTGACAGATATTTTCCAAACACTTTTACATAAATGTCTGGCCAGAAGTATTGCAGTGGGACAGAAAAAAATGCTTTATTTTGTATTCATGATTAATTGAAAATGTTCCAGTTTGATTACCACACCCTCAGTACACAGATGTATATGTTTTAGACTTTTAGTCACAATTCAAATGTATTTGTTTAATAAAATAAATAAAACCCTTGAGACATACATCTTATTTACACGGTCCTGGCAGGAGAAATAACATTATAAAATCAATGGGAAAAAACCATTGGATTAAAGACCAATCATTCAAAACAGGACAAAAACACTAAAACCAATCATGAAAACAGTGATACAAAGCACACGCATACGAAATAGAAGAATTCCAAGGTACTGTACACGATCCTGGTCAGAGTCAGACTTGACAGGATTTGCAACTCTGGTCAGATTTCAAATAAATATTTCTGTTCAAAGGCAGTGAGTTCCAGAGATGAGATGCTTGATATGCAAAGGCACGCTGGCCCATATTAGATCTCAATTTGAGGATTTTAAAAGCAGGCTCATCATTTGATCTTAGTGCGCAGGCAGAGGTATATGTCTCTTAACAGAGATGTAAGGGAACTTGGAGCATTTCCAGTGTACACCTTATAAACTAAATACAAAAAAATGACAGAGCCTTCTGTTCTCCAGACTGAGCCACCATAGAGAGTACAGTGGAGCTGCTTGTAGTCTGCATACTGCATAAATCTTGCAGTTAGATGCTTCTTCACACAGAGAGTGGTGAGGGTGGGGAATGGGTTACCTTGTCATATTGCTGAAGGAGACTCTTCTTCACACAGAGAGTGGTGAGGGAATGGAATGGGTTATGTAGTCATGTTGCTGAAGGAGACTCTTCTTCACACAGAGAGTGATGAGGGGATGGAATGGGTTACCTAGTCATGTTGTTGATTCTGAACCACTTGGATCCTTTAAGACCCGACTTGACAAAGTTCTGATATCAGTTAGCTACTAGGAACCGGACGAGCACTGATGGGCCAAATGGCCTCCTCTCATTTCTAAAGTCCTTTTGTTCTAAGTATCCCTTTTGGAGAGAAAAGGCTTAAAACAGACACCCTGAGTTATCCATTACTGAGTCAACCCTCTTGTTTTTCTGCAGTATACAACAGCACATGTCTGGGAGAGCTTCCAGCTAGACCCTTGTCTTGGTTTCATCATGTGTGTTGTAGTTCAATTCTATCTGCAGACTCTGGGGTTGTGGTGTGTGAACCGTCAGCAGTGTAGCAGTCCCAAAGGGAAGCACTCATAATGTTTAGTGTTCTGGCATGCCGTCCAGAAGTGACCTCACCCTCCCTGCAGCCTGCTGTTTGAAACTCCCCCTGCTTCCGCTGCCCTTTCCTCGCCTGCCAAACATCTGGGAGGCTCATCAGAGGCAGGGAACACGCTGCTCAATCAACAGGGACTAGTGTGGAGTCTGTGAAGCAGGAACTAGGGAATATAGGGTAATTGAGAAATCGCTCCAATTTAGACACTATGTAAGTCAAATGCAACATTACCTTGAAGTCATCAGGAGTACTTTCAATAAATACTGTACATAATCCAATGCTAACTTCTAGGGTATGCAGTAATGACTGCCTTTATATTTGAACTGTAATGTTATTTTGAACGGCTGTACAAAAACTTGGTCTTACAATTAAAAAAAATACCCACAAAATTAAGCCATGATTATAGGAATGATAATTGTTCAAAATCAAATAATCAGCATAAAAAAGGTCACAAATACACAAATACACAACACAAATGTATTGCTCCTGCTTTATTCAAATCAATCAATCAATTATTTGCAACTCTATTACAATTACTAAACCAAACAAACTAAAGTCCAGAAAGTCTCTTGGTAAACCCCAGTTCAAACTCATGGCCCTTCTTTGTTGCATGATGATATCCTGTAGAATCCAGAACTGTTCAAATGTAGACCAGGAACAAAATCCTCTCTGTTGAATCAGAATTAGTTGTATTCCACAAGTTTATCTTTGCTTGCTGCATTGCAGTAAGCCAAACTTTGATTGGTGAAAAGAATGGTTTTTGCAACCAACAGTTCTTTATTATAAAGAGGCTCTGAGGTAGAACTGAGGAGGTGAGCTATATAGACAAAAGTGCTTGGACAAGAGGGAAACCTGATTCAATCAACCAATGAATAAACTAAATGTGACATTTTTCAGCTGGAACAATTGTATCCCATAATAGAACATTGCAATCCATTACTTACATTTTTAGATACAAATAGTGGTGAACTTAATGACAATTGTTACATACCCCTCCCCATCAACATGGAGTGACCTGCGACCTATGAAATCATAATAATGTTTCAAATTTTGTTCATGTTGAGTCGAATAACTATCAGGATCTAATTCATCTACAGCATAATTGAGTTCTCCAAATTGCCTTTTAACTCGACAGGGCCCATACCATTTTGGTGCAAGTTATATGCACATACTATATATTTCTAAAGAAACGATCATATTGTATTCCTGATTGATCGCCTTGCTATAGCAATATTATAAAGCATCCTGACTCTCCTAACACGGAATATTGTATTTATTATCGCTGACCTTCTCCTGGCTGGCGAATGGAATTTTTCTGCAAGAACAACAATTTAAACTCCATGCACACTCAACACATCTTAAGGTCAGTTTGAGTATTCAGGACTCATTACTTTGACAGCGGGACTGCTGTTGACTGACAGGCCGCATCTGTTTATTCTAAACCCCTGAGGAGCGAACGAATAAGAGAGGAAGAGGGAGAGAGAGGAGAGGAGAGAGTGTGCCGCTATATGAACTAAAATTATCTCCAGTACAGAAATAGCAAGAAGAAGCTGTAGCACTCACTCACTGTAATATATGAGTCTTCAGCGCTTTTTCTCTAGGTAATGTGAATTTCCTATTGGCCCGGAGTTGATGGCTGTAGTGTAATGCTGGCTCCAGGGATCAGCAGCCTCCATGGCTCATCAGCACACACAATGGCGGCGATGCTGGCTCCAGTGATCATCCAAAGTGCAGCCTCCCTAGCGCCTCAGCATGGCAACCGTCTGGAATGGGCTGGGTGGGGCCCTTCACAAGGGTCATGAAGTGGGCACCTCCCGTCTTTGGCGTTTCATCGACTAGCCCACGACACCTCAGGAAAACTCGACAGCGATGCTGGCGTCTCAGCACCATCCCTCCACCCCCCAACCAACCCAGCCCAGTTTACTGACCTTAACTATTCCTTTGCATTGATGTTAATTTCCTCCAAATCTTCGACTCAATCCGTTTTTTTGTTGATATACTAAGCAGATAATTTACAAACAAGAGGAAACCATTCAGCCCATCCAAGCTCATCTGGTTCCTAGTAGCTGATTGATCTCAAAACTTTGTCAAGTCAGGTCTTAAAGGATCCCAGTGATTCAGCCTCAACAACGTGACTAGCTAGCCCGCGCCATACCCTCACCACTCCCTGTGTGAAGGAGTGTCTCCTTCCCTCTGACCTAAGTCTATCTCCACTCCCAACTGTCATCTGGTCCTGGATTTTGTATTCATCTTAAAGTAAGGGTGTTGGCTAACTATGTCAACTCCTGTTATGATTTCAAAGACTTCAATGATGTTCTCCTCTACTTCTTCTAGGATTGTGATCTGTAGTGTCTGGTCAGTGCTGTGTCTTGGAAATGTATCAACAAGATAAACAAGCGGCAGGGAAAATACAAATAAAATATGTAGAAAGAAATAGATCAAGTACTATTTCCCACAACCCTCCCAGACTCTGTCCTTTTTTTCCAGATTTGCTGGCACTGAAACCCATGTCAGCTGCCCAGAGAATAAAAGTTTTGTGTTTTAATGAAAATTCATTTCCTGAAATCTGTTGCAGATGATTCAGTGTATGTCTGTAAACGTCGTAGAGTTGCCATGGAAATGCAGTGTGAGAAAAACACTACAGCTGGTGTCCCCACAAAGAACACATTCTGACTGCTCTTGGAGACTTCCTGTTTATTCTTTTATTTTGAATTTCAATCATTTTGGAGGATTAGAAAGTTGTGGTCTAGTCTCCATGCCTCAAAACTGCCCTGGTCTGGATGGAGCACCCTTTCTCTTAGAGGGTGAGGTTGCAGTTCAGTCTCCACGTCTCAAGCCTGCCCTAGACTAGAGGGAGCACCCTTTCTCTTAGAGGGTGAGGGAGCAGTTCAGTCTCCACGTCTCAAGCCTGCCCTAGACTAGAGGGAGCACCCTTTCTCTTAGAGGGTGAGGGAGTAGTTCAGTCTCCACGCCTCAAGCCTGCCCTAGACTAGAGGGAGCACCCTTTCTCTTAGAGGGTGGAGCAGTTCAGTCTCCATGTTTCAAGCCTGCCCTAGACTAGAGGGAGCACCCTTTCTCTTAGAGGATGAGGGAGTAGTTCAGTCTCCACGCCTCAAGCCTGCCCTAGACTAGAGGGAGCACCCTTTATCTTAGAGGGTGAGGGAGCAGTTCAGTCTCCACGTCTCAAGCCTGCCCTAGACTAGAGGGAGCACCCTTTCTCTTAGAGGGTGAGGGAGCAGTTCAGTCTCCATGTTTGAAGCCTGCCCTAGACTAGAGGGAGCACCCTTTCTCTTAGAGGGTGAGGGAGCAGTTCAGTCTCCATGTTTGAAGCCTACCCTATACTAGATGCAGCTGGTGTCTTATTCGTTGAAGACATTTTAAAGGGACTGTGCATCTCTATGCAGTGTGTGTTCAATCATATACTGGAAGCAAACTAAACCGGGTTCCTAAATGCAGTGTAACAGGTAGTGTGTCAATAAGGCAAACATTTGCTGTATTTATTATTAAGCGATACAAAATATGTATATTTATAAGTCTTACTGCTGACACCTCCTGGCATGTCAAAGTTTCTAGATGGCTTTGTGCATCTGGCTGTTTTTTTTTTTAAATTTAAGCTTGGATATTATTGGACAAAGTATATGTCCATGTGTGTGGATGGGGGTTGTGTCAAGTACCACAAACAAGAGGAAGGGGGACCACTGATCTAAAGTCTTTAATCTAACCAGAGCTCTCTCTCCGCTCTCCCACCCAGGGTTCTGAGGCAGTGGAGGACTGTGTCCAGGGGGCGCTGTCCTCCCTCTACCCCCCCTTCGAGGTGACGGCCCCCCCTCTTCTCTCGCAGGTCTTCACGGTGCTGGAAGGCACGTATCGACACGACTCGCTCAGATACCTCGTTGACTTCTTCATCCCTGCCAAGCATCTCCTGCAGAGAGTCCAGCAGCAAGCCTGTGTGAGTATGACCTCTTCGTGGGGTCTATAGAACAAGAACATGAGAACGAAGAAAAGTCTGGGGAGAACTTATTAAAAGTTTTTTTTAAAATGTTCCCAGTGTATTAGATCCTCCTACATCACCTGTAGATTATTCCATCCTCTCTGTGTAAAAATAACCTTCTGTTCTAAACTCTACTCGGCTTCCATTTATGCTCTTCTCTCTGTTCTAAATTTGAAGTCATGTCTTGGGTTAACTTTACCCAGACCATTTATGATTTTAAAGACTTCCATCAAGTCCCCTCTTCCGTTTCTTTTTTCTAGGCTGAAGAGATTGAATTATTTTAACCTGTCCTCCTAGCTCATGTCATTAAGTCCTGGGATCA
The DNA here is from genome assembly GCF_902713425.1 of Acipenser ruthenus. NCBI lineage: Eukaryota > Metazoa > Chordata > Actinopteri > Acipenseriformes > Acipenseridae > Acipenser > Acipenser ruthenus. Next base: position 730,453 of record NC_081232.1, on the reverse strand, counting down.
GCCTAGTTGCCCTTCTCTGTACCTTCTCGAGTGCAGTGATGTCTTTTGTGTAGTGAGGCGACCAAAACCTTACACAGCATTCTAGGTGGGGCCTAACTAGGGCATTGTATAATCTTAGCATAACATCTCTAGACTTGTAGGGCAGGCTGGGCAAAGCTGTCCCATCCAGTCCAGCTCTTTGCTCTAATTTTAAATTCTGGTCACCACGTTACCAAAAGGACACCAACCAGACTAATCCCAGTCTTCATATTCCATTATACAACCTCATCATGACCTCCTTGGATTTGTACTCTACACTTTTGGCTACATACCCGAGCGTTCTGTTTGTCTTTTTCGATTGCTTCCCCACACTGCCTGGTTGCTGACAGCGATGAATTTATTACAACACCGAGGTCTTTCACTTTTGGCGGGTCTGTTCCTAGTTCTATACCACCCATTTGATATTTGGATCCTGTTGATCACAGATACTGATTATGAGTTTTTAGATTGCTTATGACAATGTTTTTCAATCCTTTCCAAGTTTTTTTTTTTTGGAACACTGCCAGCTTCAGACCAAAAGCATCTGTGTGTACAGTAAGACAGTCCTGAAAATGTGTACTGAGATCCTTATGCTTTGATTTCTTGCTCCAACATATTTATTAGGTGTAGCAGATCAAATAAAAAGGGACTATATATATATTTTAAAATAGATTAGAACTGGCACTAAATCACAAAAGGCAACAATATCAACGAAAGGACAACTCGCATATGAATTATTAACATTAAAAAAAACTGACGTGTTTTGGCTTAGCATTGGCTACCACGATGAGGCAATGCTAAGACGAAACGCCTGTTTTTTTAATGTTTTTTTTTTTTTTTTTAACCAATAAAGTATATGTTTGATATGTGAAATAAATGTTTCTTTGAAAAAAATCAGAAGACAAGCTGTATTTATTTGGGTAATTTGATACGTTATATTTAGACTTTGTGCGGTCAACAAAACCAGAGTGAGTTATCATAACGATATTGCTACAGAGACAAATGAAATAACAGGCAGACAATGCCAGTTAAAAAAAAAAGGCCAAAAAATTACAAAGGTGTTTGTCCTCAAATGAGGGCGATAGCACTTAAAGGGCTAATTGTTTTTTGTTTTTTTTAATGCCGATTTGAAGATAGCTTTGTGTAAATTACCAAATATATATTTTCAATAGGACCCTCCCCCTCCCCCTTTAAAAATGTTCTCAATTACTGTCTCTTGTGGCTTGTGTTTCCAATGTTAGGATAAGTATACATGTTGCACAACCTCTTGGAAAACTCTACTGCAGTGCAATATGCTTGATGTGAAAATGATTCATGTTTGCCTCTGCTTGTAACGTCTTCCATATGTGTGTGTTTTTTCTGTTGCTTCTTCTTATTGAGTTAGTTCCATAACTGCAGCAGTTCACTTCACTTTTGGTGTGTTTTTGATTTTAAACCGAGGGAACATGAAGCCACTTTGTGGCTTGGAGACTAGGTTTCAGGCCACTGCACCGCACACCAGGGGAGACTTGGGGTTTGATACAGCCAAGTTGCCTCAAACTAGTCTCCCGGTCTCCTGAAAACAGGTTTCAAGCCACTGCTCCTGAAAAAGTGGCTTTGTGTTCCTTAAGGTCTAATTTAATTTGTGCACAAATTAATTGAAAGTAACAACTCCTTACATTTGCCATACCTTGCACATCTGTTCACTATATAGGTCTCAAATGTCCTGTTTGGAAAGAAATAGCTTCAGCAGACTGTAGTCACATATGTTCTGAACCTACTAGAGTATAAATAGCTGGTATAGAGACGCACACAGACAGAGAAGCTCCCGATACCTTCAGAATCAGTGTGGACTATAGATGTAGTGTCTGTCTCTCCAAGGTTTGAGGTAATCTGATCAATTGCATATCTCTGTTAATACCAGCGGCACGTGTTGTATCTCAACAATAACGTTCCATGTAGAATGTAATGTGGGTATTTGGAACTGATATTGTTAAAATCTGGTCTCATCCTCATAGCATAACAAAGTAATTGATTCCACGTTTACTTTAATTTACAACAGAAGATGCACTGCAGTGAATTCAGTTAGTATGTATGATATGCATGACTGTATTCAAAGACCTGTTTGTTTTCTTGCAGTCTCAGTATGTAGGGTTCCTCTTCCTCCACGAGGGCTGGCCTCTGTGTCTTCATGACAAGGTGGTGGTGCATCTCTCAACGCTGGACTGGAAGAACCTGCAGCCTGGAGACTTCTATCTGCAGGTAATCTCAGTCCCACGCCCCCACGACAGTGCAGTCCTGAAGCCTGGCTCATATTAGGACAGTTACGGCCAGTGCTTGAAATGGGAAAATAAGTGCTGGCACCCGTAGAAGTGGCGAGGGAAGGGAAGGGGATACATCTTCACGGATACATCGTCATCAGCAGATCATCTGTGTATACAGCCAGGCTCTCGTTAGATAAGTGGTGTGATTTACGTAACGTTGAATGCATTCTGGGTATCGTAGTCTGACAGTCTATACAGTAAAAATCTAAAAGGATTAGAATCACACACTGGGGAACTACAACTCCCAAGGAGCCCTGTGCTTTCAAGCAGGCAGTGGCAACTTTCAAAATCTGTACATGCACGTTAGATCATATTTCTGCCTATAAGAAGTGCCGGTACGCAAGTCTTTAGAATATATAAGTGGCTGCGTACAGGAAGTACTGGCCCATTTCAAGCACTGGTTACGCCACATTTTCATCTGCCACCTGGGAAAGCAGTTTGAAATCAGTCCCGTTCATTTCCATCAGTAGCAGACTATGATCAAACCGGTTTGAATTAGGACTTGGTCAGGTTAGGATCGCTGGCAGAAATTGAGCATCCAAACGGAAGTACATATTTCACTGCAATGGGTACATTGCAGTGAAATCCGTGATAACCTTGAGCATCGGTCACCACCTTGCCCTCTCATGGAGTGGATTCTGTTTGCACACTACAGCACTCCTTTGCGATATTATGTCTGTATTGCATTGCAGGTGGTCCCCTTCTCAGCCAGGGCCCCGAGGCTGGCTGTCAAGTGCCTATCCACCGGGGGTCGCACTGTCCAGGAGATCTTGGTCCCTGAGTCGGACCATGGTCACATCTTTACCCCAGAGTGGCTGAACGGACTCAACAAAGAGCGGACCGGCGCCCGGCTCCAGCGTTGCCTCCTGATCAGCGATACAGGGCTGGTTCGGGCGGCCTGGGAGGAGGTGGTGTACCCGCAGTTCATCCACAAGCCCGGCAGTATGGTGGGGAGCCTGGGCACAGCTGTGGACCCGAGCCTTCTGATGCCAACCGCAGTAAAGGGTGAGATGCTTGGTGCTTGGTGTTTTGGTTATTATTCTTCACGACTAGTTTTGAAAATAAAATACCATTAAATAAAATGCAATTGGCAGTAAAGTACAGTATGGAGGATATGTATGAATAATTCATAAATAAATAAGTTAGTTTACAGCCTTGGTACGTAAGTAAGGCAGTAAAAACGTCAGCGCTCCGGATGAGAGAAAAAATATTCTCCCACTAAAATTAGTTGCCATTGATTGGTTCTCGATTGGAAACAGCTTTTCTTGTTTTTAAATCAATACATTAATGAATGGATTTATTTAACACTATATATATAAATAGTGTACAGTGTTTTTCCAATACTGTATCTAAAGACTTAGATACAGGGGGTGATCCTCAAACAACATCCCACTGTTTATTATTCACAGTTCCACCCGAGGAACCAAAACTGAGCGAGGAAAACAAACTGAAGAGCGAGCTTGAAGGAGAGTATGTGGAGCTTCTGGAAGTTGGCATCGAGGAGGGCAGGGTCCATCCTGGAGAGCTGGATTCCAAACGCAGGTACCTGGAGGTCCACGGGATCTCCAAAACCAAGACCATGCCCCTTTGCAAAGGACAGAGTAAAGGGAAGAGCAGGAGGCACAAGGCCTGGCTTCACCACAGAACCACAGGAAAACACAACCCTTGTAGTGTGGCTCCAAAGCAATCAGGAGGCAGCTCTGAGGATTTCAAGAGCTCTGAGAGCACCAGAGCAGAAACCACTCCTAAGCTGACCAACTTTGAGAAGTTCCAGGGTGAGATGGTCTACGTCGAGTGTTCCTCAGAATCGGAAGGAGGGATTTGTATCCCTGCGATGCTCGTTCCCTCAAGAGAAGAGAAAGCTGACCAAAATCTGCAAGAGGGCAACCTTAAGAGGGTCTCTTTAAAAAGTGTTGAAGGCTATGACTGTATGTCAGGGGAGGACACCCAAAGGCTTTTCACGCAATCGTTGACTCGGCTCGATGAAGGCGTGGCCTCTCAGAGCCAACCACTGAGCAGCGGTGCTGGAGCCAATCAAATACAGACAGGCCGTGGAGCCAACCAATTAGAGACTGAGGATAGACAACCATCTGGTAAAGAACCATGTGATGTTGGATCACCTATTCCTAATAGGACAGAATGTTTGAAAACAGAAAGGACTAATTCACCTGTGCTCCCATTGGCCAGCGATGGAGAATCAAACCAGCAGCCATTGGTCAGGACGGTAAATCCCCAACCGGCATTGGTTGAAAGTTATGAGGAACCATGGACTGGATGTCCAGAATCGGAATGTTTATTGGCTGAGGAAGATACCAGTTATGCTCTTATTAAACACAAGGGGTCAGGTGACCAAAATCTCACAGACGCTAGTTTATCAGACAAATTAGTTCAAACATCTTCCCAGGAATCAACTGGCTGTAAGTCCAATTCTAACCCTAACTCTGAACAGAACCCAGTTACTAGCAGAGTGGGAAGCATGGACGTCCAAAAGGAAGTACTAGATCAGGCCACAGGACCAGGCCAGGAGGCAGCAAAGCAGTCTGGGATTGTAGAGGACAAAGCGACTGCAACCAAAGAGACCCATAACAGAGCTCATGGAACCAAAGGCCACAGGTAGGCAAACTGCTTTGTTTTGACCCTGTTTTGTCTTGGATATGACTACGGTGGTAGCTAGTGTAAAATGCAACATATGTCACACCAACATATTTCAGGGTTGGGTTAAAGTCCATTTGCATCTGAATGCAATCAAGAAATCTAGTTACATTTGAATCTGTTTGCAAAGCATTTAGCAAGTGTTCCTAGTTAACCAACTCCAAGTGCAATTAACGCTACAGCTATTAGTGATACATTGTTAAAGTAATTGCAGGTTTAATTGAGAACGTGTTTGAAGTAATTGCAGAACACATAACTGATTACATGAGGAGCCTGATTAAAGGAGTGTGTTATAACAGGGAGTAGTTTGAATTGATATAGGAAAGCTTCCATATTAAGTGTTTCTAATTGGTGAGCAGTTTCAGTGTATATTTTGACAAATGCAGTTGAATAATGTTAATGTTAGTTTTGCATTTCCAGTGAGTGGCGGGGGGTGGGGTTGTCTGTTACTGACATGCGTTTTAACACTGTATTGAGGAACTACGCTTTTATATCAACGCAGGAGGAAGAGAAAAGGAAAATCAGGGAAGGCTAAATCCAGATCCTCGGATCAGACTGGGAAGGGGGGAAAGGGTGCAGTGAAGGAGCGCTCCAAACCGGCTGGCAAAGAGAAGCAGGAAGCCCCAGGAGAATGCTCAGAGGTCAAGGCCGCACAAACACCCCGTGCGACAGAGTCCTCCTCCCTGACCCCCGGCCCATCTGTCACTCAGGACAGCCAAACTGAGGACGTACAGCCGCTCGGGGTCAGAGGTGAGCCTGCACAGCTGCCCACCCTCCAAGACACACAACAGCTGCTGGGCATTCCGGAATGTGACTCCACTGGTGAGAGAGTGGGAATTAGGATGGCTTTTTACTCTGTGTATTTATAAGTTTATAGGTTGGCTGTATTGCAGTTCTATGTGGTGTTATACAGAAGAGCTAGACATGGTCCGGGAAGTTAAACAGAATATGAATTAATAAACACAGAATGTTTTAAACAAAGAATCCATAAGATTGCTTATTTTATTTCTGAATGGCCATTTAAGGAATTTCTCTGCTGAGCAAACTGCTACAGTTTAGTACTTTTAACAAAATGTGAATGCTATAGCAAAAGTGCAACAATTTTACTGTTTTCGACCGGGACACAAAATTAAAGCTGAAAATTGGGACAATCTCAGTTTTCTCGGGATGTCTGCTAAACCTATTGGCGTTCCACTTTGTTTTCAAGTTTTCTCCTCACCTTGAAATGTGCTGTGTCAAAGTAGGGGGGTATAAGAGGCAATTTGATATGTATAATTACCCAACGGTTAGAACATAAGAAAAGTCTGGGACCAGGAAAAGGCCATTTGGCCCATCAAGGCTCGTTCCTTGTTAGCACACCACTCTACTGGGGTGGGGGGAGCTCATTTCAAAGCACAGAATCTAGTGGGTTTTTTTTGCACTGTTCCCAGTGTTTTAGATCCTACTACTTCACCTGGTAGGCTATTCCATGCATTTATAACACTGTAAAAAAGAGCTTCCTGTAATTACCTCATTATGCTCCACAACAAAGCCATTATCCCTTTAATCCAGACCTTTAAATAGCACTCATTCTTTCACATCCCTAACAACATGAATGTTTGTGTTTTTTAAATTTGTTTATAATTTTCTTAATTTTTTCAGGGAACGATTTAAAATCCCATGACATTACGCAAACAGACAAAAAGGAAATGCCTCACAGCACTGACAACCAATCAGAACAAACCTCAGTTGACCACCCAATTAACAACACCTCAGAGGAAGAGGAGAAAGAGGAGCAAGCTCCAGAAGACCAATCAGGAGATGTCGCTCTCCAAGCTCCTCCTCTTCTGAAAGACCTGAACCCAGAGCTCCTCCAATCAGGGGTGCTGACTCTGCCTGGTAAGTGAGTCTGGTGATAAAGGAAGCAATTCTGTTGTTTGCTCTAAATGAATGTCTAATGAAAGTATCTATCTCTTTAAATGCTCAATTGTAAGTTAAATAGAAGTATAAAGAAACTCGCGGCAAATCTTGGCACCGTCAAGAATTTGCGCCGGGGATTCCAGAGTGAGTAATGAATTGGCTCAGGGAAAAATCGGCATTGACTGTTTTTCCTCATCGGGCTACCATGGACCCTACAGCTTAGAGTGGACACCTGCAGGGCTGGCCTTTGTCCTCCAGAGGCCAGTAGCTCACTGACATCCGCTCTGGAGTTCCTGGGTGTAGAAGAGGAAGCTGGCTCGGTCGTGGGATCGGAGGACGCCCGCTGAACCTTCAGTTCTCCTGAGCTGTGTGTGGAGTTGCTGCGCTGAGGGAACATAAGAACATAATTTGGCATTTTAAATTGGGGAGCACTAAATTATAGACAAATGTTTAACGAGAAGTCTTTATCAATGACTTTACCTGAAGGCATTATCATGCAGTTTCTTTTTTATGCTGCTATAATTCGTAGAGTTAACACCTACACAATACTGAAGCTAGGCTGCCCTCTATTCAGAGTTTTCCAGAGACCTTATTAATACTCATCGTTTTCTATAAAACTATCAAATTAAACTTTTTTGGGGGCAGTGAGCTGATGGTATTTATGGCAGTGAGTCCACCAGCTGTGGTCAGTGCTGGACGGTCTTTTGGCCTAAATCTCCTCTCTTTCCATCAGGTACCCGAGACAAAGCCGGGCGAGCCTTGGTTGTCATGGAGACCCACAGCCCCAGCTGGCAGTATCCAGTGGAGGAGATTGTTCGCACCCTGGCCTGTTTCTACTCTCTCACCAGGTATCCATGGGAACACCCGCTCCTTGCAATGAGGCCTGTGGTCCTGGTCTGGCAGTAATATTCGACACCAGCACCCCATCCCTAACCCCATCCCTAACCCTAACCCTAAACTAATACTATTGAGTACTTATGTATATCGTGCAAAAAGATTTACACATTGAGTGCACTGTAACTATGCATAATAACATTACAATTATGCGTAAGTACACAAGTATTTTACTAAGTAACTACTATGTAAACACAGAGTAATCAGAGACACTTAATGTAAAGCCTAAAGTTTTTAGTTTATGCTTCGTATAATACAGGATCAATAAGATTTGTGTTGAATCCATCAGTCGTTCAGGTGATCTGATTTATCTGATCTGATCAGGTTGTGTACCTGGTTTTGATCATGAAACAGAGCCGTGTGTTTTCTGGCTTGGCTGTATTGTTCTCACTTCACCCTAACCCTGAGCCTTACCAGAGTAGCTCACTTTGCCATCCCTTGTGTTCCCAGCAGTGATGGTCTGACTGTGCTGCTGGACTCTCTCCATGCTCCCTTCTCTCTGGACACCTTTACTCCACTCCTTGCCTTCCAGGTACATTCAGCCCTTTCACTCTTTCATACTCTTAAAGGACTGCTAACCAGGGCTAAATCCATTTCTCACCTCCTATAATCTCCTACAGTGGGTTAAATCCCTGGTGACATTGATGTATTGAAGGTATTTACCTTCAGTACCGGCATAATGATGGCAGCAAGACCTAGGGGTGGGGATTGTATCGCCCATGTTTCCTCTCTCTGACCCCTCACTTACCAAATACCCCGGTATCTCTGCATAGATAATCGTCTCCTATCTCTGATAGGATAGATAATCGGGTATTCTGTCCTGTCCCGTCAGTGAGATGAGGTTAAACGTTCTTAAACTGCAGATGGCTCTTTTGCATTGTGATTGAGACATAAGAACATAAGAAGAACATAAGAAAGTTTACAAACGAGAGGAGGCCATTCGGCCCATCTTGCTCGTTTGGTTGTTAGTAGCTTATTGATCCCAGAATCTCATCGAGCAGCTTCTTGAAGGATCCCAGGGTGTCAGCTTCAACAACATTACTGGGGAGTTGGTTCCAGACCCTCACAATTCTCTGTGTAAAAAAGTGCCTCCTATTTTCTGTTCTGAATGCCCCTTTATCTAATCTCCATTTGTGACCCCTGCTCCTTGTTTCTTTTTTCAGACGCTCTGGTGATGGGTAGAACTGTTCTTTACTAAATGTCATTGGGCTATATGAAAGTGCTCTGTCCGTACATCATGCCTAAGCTGCAAGGTCAACAGTTATGAGGTTTCTACTAATTCTCGTTATTCTCTCCTGTAGGAGACGGTTCCCAATGGCATTGGCAAGGTCCTGGTATTAGTGGAAGAAAACTCAGCTAACTGTGTGGAGACTCCTTCAGTGCTACAGGTATTCTGCGGAACTAGCTGACTCCCTGTCGTTTTATCCAAATTCAAGACTAGCCACATACAACTCAGTAGGCCTTTCACCTCTGGAGGCCTGGTCAATGACTTGGTCTCAACCTATCCCCCCGGACAGTTTGCCACCCACATCACAAAACAAACACCCCACATACTTCAACTGCTTGAGAGAGGCCTGGAAGTGAATGGCAGGCAGAGGGTGTTCAGGTCATGATTGAGATGTGCTCTCTGCAGAGCTGTGGGGAGGAATCCCTGCATGCCATTGCTGTAAATTCAAGCACAAAAATGTTGTGGAAAGACATGCAATGATTCTTCAGCGATTTTAGGGAAGGCCTTTTTTCTGCCTTCCGTCAAAGTCAGTTAGATTGGCTGCCTTTTCCTTTTTACACAACATTCGGCCCATTAGTGCTCGGTTCCCAGCAGCTGATTGATCTCAAAACTATGTCAAGTTATTATTATTATTATTATTATTTATTTCTTAGCAGACGCCCTTATCCAGGGCGACTTACAATCGCAAGCAAATACAAATACATTCAAGTGTTACAATATAAGTCATACAATAAGAACAAGAAATACAATAATTCTCAAGTGTGACAAACCACAATTCAATAATACAGCAGATAATAGTGAAAGTTACATCAGGATATGATTAAATAGTGATAGTTACATCAGGATATGATTAAGTACAAAATACTACAGATTAAACACTTGGCAGATTACAATATTCTGAGGTACAGGATTAAATGCAGTAAAATAGTGGGCAGATAAGAGCAAAATAAAGCATATTTAAATGAAGGGTGATAGTGTCCCAGGATACAACAGAGGAGTTCTACAGGTGCTGTTTGAAGAGGTGAGTCTTAAGGAGGCGCCGGAATGTGGTCAGGGACTGGGCAGTCCTGACATCTGTAGGAAAGTTGGGCCTCAAGTTGGATCTCAGTGATTCAGCATCAGCAACTCAGTAGCCCATCCCATCCCCTCAGCACTCCCTGTGTGAAGAAGTGTCTCCTACCTTCTGTCCTAAGTCAGTCTCCATTTAATTTCCAATTGCCCTACATATCTCCTCAGCATGAGCATATTGGTACTTATTAATGATATTGTCCTCCTGGATCCTAGGTGGAGCTGGTGCAAGGAGTGCCGTCTCTGCAGCTGCACATTGAGGCCTCTCAGCTGCCTGTCAGTCTGGGAGGGACCTCCACTCACTGTCACAGAGAGTGGCTCTCGTTTCAGCTGGTAAGGATGCGTACTTACACACTACATTGATCCTCCTGCTGATATGGTGTATTGAAGTGTTCCAGAACCCCCTGCATCTCTTCCGCAAATCCATTTCAGACAGTATTCCATTCTTAAAGTGTTCCAGAACCCCCGGCATCTATTCCGCAAATCCATTTCAGACAGTATTCCATTCTTAAAGTGTTCCAGAACCCCCGGCATCTATTCCGCAAATCAATTTGAGACAGTATTCCATTCTTAAAGTGTTACAGACCACTTTTCAAAGTTTACAAGAAACACTTTCCTTTATCTTCGCTCTATCCTGTATCGCAGTCATTATTCCGGATAGCTTTGATTTTATTTATTCACACATTTTTCAATTTTTACCTGGGAACGTTTGTCGGGGAAAAAAGAGGCTTCTAAACATCCCAGTGTAGGCAGTTCACGCTCCCTCCTGCAACAGTGCTGGCGCTGTGATTGAAATGTCTTACTGTGGGAAGAGACAGCCTGCGTTGTTGCAGGAGGGGGCCTGATACACTGCGATCCTTGGAAGAGGTTCATTTTTTTTCCTGGCGAAAGCTTCTAAGTAAATGTTCCGAAATGTATTGCCACGGGACACAGCAAAGAAAACATAATGCGTTTCTTGAAAACTTTGCAGGGCGTTCTGTAACAGTTTAAGAATGGAATTCTGTCTCAAGTTGATTTGGGGAAGCAATGTCAGGAGTCACCAGAGAACTAATGAGTCCAAAACTGCTTGGCCACTTTATTAGGACATGTAATTAGAGATGCAGGTTAGTTTGCTCATATAATGCATGTGATCCCGCAGTTTACTTAAACATTGCTGCGGATTAAATACACCCAACAATATTATTATTATTATTTATTTCTTAGCAGACGCCCTTATCCAGGGCGACTTACAATCGTAAGCAAATAAATTTCAAGTGTTACAATACAAGTAATACAATAAGAGCAAGAAATACAATAACTTTTGTTCAAGCAAAGTACAAGTGTAACAAACCAAAATTCAATAATACAGCAGATAATAGTGATAGTTACATCAGGATATGATTAAATAGTGATAGTTACATCAGGATGTGATTAAATACAAAGTACTACAGGTTAAACACTTGGCAGATTACAGTATTCTGAAGTACAGGATTAAATGCAGTAAAATAGGGGGCAGATAAGAGCAAAATAAAGCACATTTACATGAAGGGTGATAGTGTCCCAGGATACAAACAGAGGAGTTCTACAGGTGCTGTTTGAAGAGGTGAGTCTTAAGGAGGCGCCGGAATGTGGTCAGGGACTGGGCAGTCCTGACATCTGTAGGAAGGTCATTCCACCACTGCGGAGCAAGGGTGGAGAAGGAGCGGGCTCTGGAGGCAGGGGAGCATAGCGGAGGTAGAGCTAGTCTTCTAGTGCAGGCGGAGCGGAGAGGTCGAGTGGGGGTGTAGGGAGAGATGAGGGTCTGGAGGTAGCTGGGTGCAGTCTGGTCAGGGCATCTGTAGGCTAGTACAAGAGTCTTGAACTGGATGCGAACGGTGATCGGGAGCCAGTGGAGCGTGCAGAGTAGTGGAGTAGCGTGGGCAAAGCGAGGCAGAGAGAACACCAGGCGGGCAGCAGAGTTCTGGATGAGCTGGAGCGGACGGGTGGCGGACGCAGATGACGATGGCTATTATCAAGACAATAGCACACCCATCCATGACAACCAGACTCACCCCTGGTCTTGTCTCGGGTACCTGGTGGAAGGAGAGGCGATTTAGCCTAAATTAAGTTGAGCACTGCTGTTATTTTTACTGCTACAAATACCATCAGCTCATCCCTCCAACCACATTTGATTGGCTGGTTTTATAATGCTACAGTTGTAGAACATGATGAGTATCAATAAGGTCTATTATTGGCCCATTGTCTGGGAAAACTGAATAGAAGGCAGCCTAGCTTCAGTATTGTGTAGGTGTTAACTTTACGAATTATAGCAGCATAAAAAAGAAACTGCATGATAATGCCTTCAGGTAAAGTCATTGATAAAGACTTCTTGTTGAATATTTGTCTATGGTTTAGTTTTTTTTTGTCCCACCATTTTTCTCCCCAGTTTAAAATGCCATGTCAAGACAAACAGTGGCCCTATCTGATATCAGATAAAGGTCTTCCTAAAGTGACCAGGCCAGACATCTCATTGTGTTTTAATATATTCTAACCAAAAAGGTTATTTAAATATTTTGTTTTCTAAAATGGAAAAAAAGGCAATTTTATTGGTTAACAAATTAAAACGGGTTATAGTCAAGTTTTTAAAATACATTTCTGATTAATTGGCTTCACCAGAAGTCTGGAAAACTAAACAGCAGAATAGAAAGGGAGAATACTGTTGTTTTTATAAAATATGTATATATTTTCATAGACCGAGGTATTATACCTTAATCGTTTTTTGCTGTATTGTACTCTGAATCCAGTCTGAATACAAGGATGAAAGTCCTGTTGAATTCATTTTGACAACTTCTTCTCTCTCAGCGTTTGGAGTCCTTCTCCCAGTCCTGTCGAGATGCGCTTTCTCTACTGGGAGAAGCACTGGGAACTCTGGACAAAAACCAGCTCCCAGACTCCACTCAGGTATGCTTAATTATTTATCTATTTATTTATTTATTTATCTATTAGCAAAATAATTCCATTAGTGTTTTGCACTTCAAGTAGCTACACATGTCTCTAATGTGAACAGACATCATTTTTAAATTTTTAAATCTGATGGGCTGTATTTTCAAAGCATTTCCTCCTGTCTTTAATTATAACTCCTGTTTTTTTTTTAAAGCTGCTGATTTTTAAATAAAAACCAAACAACTTACTTTGAAGCCCTCTAAACCTGCCTGCTTCTCCAAGTTGTATCATTTACAGGACATTCTCTCCTTTTAAAACACACGTTACTTAAACATTGGAGTAGCTTTGAAACTATCCACTAGGTTAAAGAAATCTCAAGTTGTGCTGTTAGCTTTTCTTGCACTTCCTGGGTCATCTGGAGGGTGAAACTGTCCCCACCCCTTCACCAACCAATCAGCTGCTTCACCCATTGACTAGCATGCTTTCAGACAGAAAAGGCTGCTGCACATTTGAGACCTATTTGGCTATACAAAACAGTTTAAATGCATGGAATTCTTTGTTAGTTAGTCCTCTGTAACTCTTACTTCTTGTCTCTGAAGGCTGTCCAGGCTTGCGTTGATGATCACCAACAGCTCATGAAAACAGTGCTGGCAGACGAGAGGTTGACCCAGCTCCAGAGAGAGGGCGGGGCTGTCCTGGCACACCTCTGCAGAGAGGCGGAGCATTCTTCTGTCTCCCAGGACGACAGGTAACCATGGAAAACGGAACCCCTGCTCATCTCTGTAGAACAAACTGCAAGCAACAATATGGTATTAGATAGAATTGAGTGGACTGGCAGCTTTGGCATTTATTTGAAAAGAAGAACATATACGAGCGAGAGGAAGCCGATTGGTCGAGCAATGCTCATCCGGTTCCTAGTATCGGAATGATCTCAAAATGTTGTCAGGTCTTAAAGTATCCCAGTGATGCAGTATTAACAGCATGGCTAGGTAACTCAAACTCCCAGAAGCAACTCACCTGTGTCAGTTCCTTCAGCAGGAAGTGCACCATGGAAAAGAGCGCAAGAGACATTCTGCAGTTTTATTGCTTATAAACGCTATGAAAAAATGCCATTACAAATCTAATACACTCAACGCGTGCCACTTTCATATAGGAACATGTGAGATTTATGGGGTGGTGATATTATTATTATTATTATTATTATTTGTTTATTTAGCAGACGCCTTTATCCAAGGCGACTTACAGAAACTAGCGAGTGTGAACTATGCATCAGCTGCAGAGTCACTTACAACTACGTCTCACCCGAAAGACGGAGCACAAGGAGGTTAAGTGACTTGCTCAGGGTCGCACAATGAGTCAGTGGCTGAGGTGGGATTTGAAGCCTGTTTCTTTAACCACTGGACCACACAGCCTCAGCAGTGTGGAGTAGTGGTCAGGGCTCTGGACTCTTGACCGGAGGGTCGTGGGTTCAATCCCAGGTGGGCGACACTGCTGCTGTACCCTTGAGCAAGGTACTTTACCTAGATTGCTCCAGTAAAAACCCAACTGTATAAATGGGTAATTGTATGTAAAAAATATGTGATATCTTGTAACAATTGTAAATCGCCCTGGATAAGGGCGTCTGCTAAGAAATAAATAATAATAATAATAATATTAGATAAGATTTACTGGAATTCCTTTATTTGAAGTCCCTTTAAGAATTGTAGATTCAATCGGTCCAGTTGTGCAGAGTTCATTGTGATCACAGTTTGCGTGTGGGATCGTTGTCTTCTCCAGCTAAAGCAGAGAGTGGGATGGCTATTTCAATGGGGGAAACTGTCGATATGCACATTCTGGCATTCCTGGAATATTTACAGCAGTCTGGTTTTGTTAACTCGCCCACTGGCAGACTTAGCTAAGGGCGTTTTCAAAGAAGTCAGTGGGGGTACAGCCATCAAAGTGCTTTGAATCGATTTGGAAATAATGGGTACTGAACTCAAAACCTAAGTCGTTACAAGTCGGCTGTGCAAATTACAGAAGTGGAGAGACCATTTGGCCCATCAGTGCTCGTCTGGTTCCTAGTTGCTGATTGATCTCAAAACGCCTTCAAGTTGGGTCTTAAAGGATCCAAGTGGTTCTGTCTCAACAACATGACTAGGCAGCCCATTCCATCCCCTCACCACTGTCTGTGTAGGCTAAATAGAATGAGTCCTTTCAGCCTATCTTCATAGCTCATTCATTTAAGCCTTGGGTTTAGTCTGGAACCCAATGACTTAATATCTTACAGTTTACAGTTTGCATTTGTTTTTGAAGTTATGAGTGAACTGAACCCAGATGACACAGATGGAAGGTGGTGATATAAATCTGCCTATGGTACCATTAGAATTTTAGATTGTCATGAAACGTGATTTATTTGGAATATAAACACAACGAAAGGGAAAAAGGAAGTATGTTTTGCCACTGAAAATATCACCTCTGCAGGATCCTGTGGGAAAGTTCCTGAGCCCTGGATGGAAAGGAAATGTTTTCCAGCATCGACCTGTGTGAATCAGCGGGCTGCCTGTTTAATATTGACACAGAAGCACATCTGCTTTCCTTAGGGGTTGTGTAATAGTCATCATTATTGAAACGATCAATATTGACCCATCAGTGATTCCATTGTTCAGTGTGCTGTTTTTATTTTTGTATTTCTTAGTGAATTCATCACACAACACTGCCCGCTATAAATACTTGAACATCCAACATACCCTTATGAAGCCCTTGCTTAGTACCTGGGCACCAGTTTTTATGAAGTTATTTTGTGCAACAAAGTCCAACAATGGAATAGACTGGAAGAGTCACAACAATACAAGCCTAAAACAAGGGTCTAACATAACCACAATGAAACACAAACTGGAGTGAAATACTGAGCAGAATCCGGATTCAGGAATCAAGTTTAATACAAAATGTTGACGCCAGCCAGTCAGTTCAAAACATTAGTGTACAGAACACACTGCAAAGTTTACAAGAAACACATTAGCTTTGCGTTGTCCCACATTGTCCGTACCGCAGAGTTATATTTTAAAACCTAGTCATTATCATGGGTCATAAATCAGCTAGGAAATACATTTCTCAACATTTACTCAGGAGCATTCGCCAGGAGAAAAAAAAAGACATTTACATTTGGAACATCCAGATAACTGCAATGTTTAGAAGAAAAAAAAATCTGAGTAAAAGTTGAACAAAAGTAGTTGATTTATATGACGTGTGAATAAAATATAGCAAAGCAATGGGTTTGCGTTGAAATATAGCTGCGCTTTACAGCAAAGGTAATGTCGTGTTTTCTGGTGGTTCTGGAACAGTTTGAGTTTGCGTTTTTTTCTGCGCTGGACAGGGATTCCCTTGCCGTGACCTTTGACCTCTATAACGGAGTGGACGATGCTCTTCACCGATTGGTCAGGCTCTCCAACGAGCGAATCCGCGACCTCGAGGCGCTGGCCAGACTGGGAACACTGGAGAACAAACTGGAAAAGGTCTGTTTGTCTGTGTTTGTTCATTATTGATCTGTTTTTTTTGTTTTTTTTAGAACAAGGTACAGCTATGGCTGAAGGTTTTACATCACCCTGTAGAATTAACTTATTTTGCTTCAGAAAATCGAATGAAGCCTGCTGAATAATGTTACGTTAACATATTAAATTACACACCACTTTGTATAGTTTCCCATATACTTAACAAAAAAATGTAGTATTTCGAAATCTAACATGAAATACCATACTACTATTATGTAGTTTCTTTCAGTACATGATGTAAAATAAAATATCTAAATTATATATATATATGTCGCAATCCTAAAATTCTAGGTGATGCAACACTTTTGGCCACAGCTGTACAAAAAGTTGATTACAAAACAATGTAACTTGAGCCTGATTCTGTTTCGTCTTATTTTTTATTTAAAAGAGGCGTGACAAATGATGTCAATTGCTCATCGCTGATCCTAATTGCATTCCATTCTTTCGGTCGACCGGCTTATCGTTTGTGCTTTTGTTATTTTAACTCGTTTAACAAAGTTTCATTTTATTAGGCTGCAGCTTCTGAACAGGTCAGCGTCACAGCCCAGGTGCTACCGGCACAGAGAGAGACTCAGACACAGAATCCACTCCCCTAACGAGGAGAAGCTGGGCTTTATATAGCATGTGGCTGGGGGGGTTAATTGACCATCAATCATTCACTCAACAACCCCCCAGGCACACGTTCACGTTGAGTTTTAATCCCATCCCTGCCAAACTTAAATTAAGAAATAAACACATTTCTTTTAATCCACAACCACTACATATGTATTTACAGGGCAGGCCTCAACCTTGCCGCACAGCTTAACAACTACTAATTCACATTTAAAGGGAGGTAGAGATTCGGAAAATAAAAACCGAAAAAGCCCTAACAATAAGGTATTGTTTTTTTTTTCTGTTAGTTAACAGTGAAAATAGTTTTCTTTGAATGCTGTCTGGTTCTAGCAGGTGTCCCCCTGTTTTGTTTCTCCGCAGGTCCTGTGCTGGGTCTCGGAGGTGGGGGAAGCAGGACTGGAGGGGTACAGAGACCTTGGTGACTCCCTGGAGCTACTGAGACGCAAACAGAGGGAATTCAATGACTTCAGTCAGACTGCTGCGGTATGCTATGGTTACACTAGAAGAGAGAGGGTGCTGTACAGTCAAAGGTGTTTATTTTATTGTAACCAGGAATAAACCCATTGAGAGCGAGACCTCATTTACAGACAGCAGTCATTTCACATCACAAAAAACAACGTCACTCTAAAAGACAAATACCATACATTCAATCTGAGATGAGAAACATTTACACTTCCATAATTCTTGGAACCTACTCAGGGGTCACAAATGGAGATTAGATAAAGGGGCATTCAGAACAGAAAATAGGAGGCACTTTTTTACAGAGAGAATTGTGAGGGTCTGGAACCAACTCCCCAGTAATGTTGTTGAAGCTGACACCCTGGGATCCTTCAAGAAGCTGCTTGATGAGATTCTGGGATCAATAAGCTACTAACAACCAAACGAGCAAGATGGGCCGAATGGCCTCCTCTCGCTTGTAAACTTTCTTATGTTCTTATTAAAATACATGTACTCTTAATCATTGTCCTACGTTTAGATGATGCCATAGGGACTAAATGCAACTAATGCTGATCGGCCAACACAAGACCTTCTACAAGTGTAAGACTCGATCAGAAACTGTGCCTAGGTATATTAACCTGTAACATCAAGCCTAGGTGACCTGGCAACAGACCTATTACAGTTTTACACACAAGGAGTACCCAGTGCAGTTTCCTTCTGCAGTTCAGCAATATCCCATTTAAAGAAGCCAGCAACTGGCAGCGATGAATGTTTGTATTGCACAACAAGCATGCAGCTTATATTCAGACAGTGTATATGAAAGAGATAATGGCATTGCTGTGGCGTATTACAAGGTAATAATGGAACTCCTGTCTCAATAAAGCACAAGCCTGGAAAGGGAGTTCCATTATTTATTTATTCATTTATTTATTTATTTAAGTCTGTTTGTTTGCCTGAAATAATCATTGCAGTCCCCTAGAAGAGATTGAGAGCAGGGCTTGAGTGTCCGTATGAGGTGTTTCATCAGTAAGCAGCGGGTTTAGAACAGGTGTCCTTCGTGTCATCCTTTCCAAACGGAGTGGCTAACCTCCATAGAAAACAATAGACGAGCAGCGTCTGGTTGTTGTATGATAAAAGGATAGCATTGCTGTGGCCTGTTGCAACAACTTGAAGTTATTTATGTTTTTGCTTGTCATTAATTAGCGTCAAAGGGACTGTGTTCAAACTCATTAATTGAATTCTCAAGGGTTATGAATTCATTTAGTAACATTTTACACAATTGGTTGAGCATCCCAAACATGTTCACTTTGCTTGAGATCCAGGGATTGTGGTGGTCCTGGAAGATGCTGTGTGTCTCTGTCATGCTTCTCAAAGAATTAGTACACAATTCTGGCACAGTGAAGGCTGCATTGTTGTCTTTCAAGTACCCATCGCCCTGAGGGTAGAAGTGAAGCATTGTTGAGAGGAGTCACTCATTAGTGATGGTTATATTTCTAGTACTGAAAGGATAACAGATAATAGGATCAAATATTTTGAAAATGTAGTTGCGGTACTTTTTAATACCTCTCTCCTCTTTTGACTCAGGAGTTCTGCAGGGACGGCTACGAGGTCCTGCAGCAGATTGAATGCTGGGATTCCTTCCCCTCTCCCAGGCTGCGGTTGATTCAGGGGAAGGTTCCGGAATCCCGGGAGAGGCTCCAGGACTTCACGGCTCACGTGGGGCAGTGCCGGAGCACCATCGACAAGACCCTTCATCTGTATGAGTTCTTCAGTGAGGTAGTGCTGTCAACAAGGCATAGCCTTCAAAAGAGCATGAGAGAAATATATATATATATTAAACTAATAAAATACAGACGGTTTAAAAAAGTGGAAGATGCACCTGAGAATCCTGATGTGTCACTTCCTTCCTCTGCAGGCGTACGATTGGTCCCTGGAGGTTCTACGCCACCTCTCTCAGATCTCCCCTGAGGATTGCTCCTCCCCGTCTCGCTGCGGAGAGGCCCTGTCCTGCCTCCAGCGATGCTGCCGCCATTTCCCGGAAATTCCAGACTCTCGCTTCTCTGAGGCGCAGTCGGTGGCCAGGGAGCTAGACTCTGCTTCCTCAAACACTCTTCAGAATCACTGGACATTTGCCAGAACCAAATACACAGAGACCCGCTCTGTGCTGCACCAAAGACTAGAGAGCGCCCAGAAGGCACAGCGGGCCAAACTGGGTGGCACTCCTTCCAGGAGCATGAGTAACCTCTACCTGCAGAGCCAGCGTTCTGCCCTTCAGTCGTGGGGCTCCTTAGCCTCTCTCCAGCAGCCCTTCTTCCCAGAGCACACATCCACTTTACGGGCTGACGAGCTTCCCAGCCAGGATAACCCTTGCGGAAGTGACTCGGCACCCCCATCTCCTTTCCCCTGGCTTGGGAACCCTTTGTCCAAATCCTCCTCCAGGTGGTATCTCCAAGGCTTCCTGAAGGAGTCTTCTAAAGGCCCAGATAACCCAATTCCTGTTGTCCCGGCCAAACCCAACAGGAAAAGGAACCCCAGTTTTGATTTTCAGGCACTGCTTGGCTCCAGGCGGGCCTCTAAGGACACTGGGAAGGTGGAGGACCCTGGAAGATCTCCTCTGCTTTGGTTAGGGAGGACCGTAGTGGAGTCAAAGCCACGACAGACTGGAGTTCACATCAAGGGACTGGAGGTCAGCAGCACTGAGGTTGTGGACCAGACCTGCTCGCCCAAACAGCATGTCCTCCTGGGCAGAACTGGGGCACTTACACCCAGCACCCCCTGGGGGTGTACTCCACTGCTGGACCGCAAAAAACAAACCAGGTGAGCCTTCAAAGGGAGCTAAGCTTAGTCATTATTGGAACAACATTATTCCCTTTGTTGTTGTGAATGGGGCATTTTTTTTAATAGGTAATGGATTTTTTGTTAAGAAAAGTCTTAGTTCAGTGGTGTCAAGTCTGACCACAGTATACCCTTAAGATTGCAACAGTGTTTTTGTTCAAATTGTATTTAAATTGTTTAAAATCTATCTCCACCTCATTTCCAACAGTGGTCCTGGTTTCTGTGCGGCGCTAAAAGTATTGGTTAGGGTTAATGATGTCAACTCCTTTTAAGATTTTAAATACTTCAATAATAACCCCCATAATTCTTCTTTGTTCCAGGCTAAATAGATTCAGTTAGTCTGGTTGCTCTTTGATGGACTCTCTCCAGGGCCACAATGTCTCTTTGTGACCAGAATTGGACACGGTATTCTAAGTGCGGTCTAACAAATGCATTATACAACCTCATCATAACCTCCTTGGAAATAGTAATACTAAAATAAACTTGTAAAAATAAATGATGCTATAAGTCATTCCCAGTGTCTTCAATTTAATTTATCATCCATATGACCTTATAAAAGTTTGTCATTGAATTTTGTACATGTTTTTTTTTACTACAAAGGGATACCTGTTAATCAGTTATCATAGTTGTCAACTTCATTACACTACTGTGTGGAGGGTGAGTCATACAAGTGTGGTTTGAGTCTCAGTGAAGCCAACTGGTGGATTGTCTAAAGCTGAGGGAACATTAAGCCACTTTTTCAGGAACAGTGGCTTGAAACCTGCTTCCAGGAGGCCAGGAGACCTAGTTTGAGGTTTGCTGTATCCAACCCCAAGTCTCCCCTGGTGTGCCGTGCAGTGGTCTGAAACCTAGTCTCCTGAATTCAAGTTCTAAGCCATAGTGGCTTCATGTTCCCTCAGCTTTAGACCTAAAAGGTAAGTAGCATCAATATGATTTTATTCTTTCCTTTACGTCTTTCCTCAGCTTCCACATTCCATGGGTCAGACCTGTACATTGACATTAAAACCTTCAGACCTGTGACAGTCGTGCCAAATAAAACTGATACAAAAGATCACTCTTTGGGTGATGTAAAAAACTGAAGTTGGTCAATATCAACATACGATCGCGTGTCCACTCCATTCATTGATGGGCTCTTAATTCAAGTGGCTAATTATATAATTTTAAATTAACCAATGTTGTCGTTTTCTTTTTCTTTTATTGATTCAAAATGTAATTGTAATAATTTAGGACAGATTGATCATCAGATTGATCAAATAGTTTGGACCGGCATTCCAGTTGACGAAACTTGGGGGTCTGTGTGGTTGATCAGCAACACAAACGAAGATTCAAAATGTTTGTCTTCTTGACTTGTCTTAGCAGTTCTGCAGTGTGTTCGTTTCTGACCTCTGCTACTGTACATTCTCGTCTTCTCTTCTAGCAGAGTGCACCAGCTGGCGTCTGCACTGGCAAGCTCGGAGCTGGAGTACGTGAGTGCTCTGCACCACGTGGAGCAGCAGTACCTGCCCGAGGCAGAGCTGAGGGAACTGCCCCAGGACCTGCGGGGGAAGAGGGGCGTGCTCTTCGCAAACTGGGAGAAACTCACCGCCTTCCACACGCACTACCTCCTCTCTGCCATAGAGGGTGCTGTGAACCAGCCACACATGCTGGGGGACTGCTTCCTCAGACATGTGAGTGTGTCTCTAGATGTCTTTCTTTCCAATAATAACCTTCCTACAGTACGTGTCTTTCTAATTAAGCGATAGTGCCCGCAGATGAAGGCTATACCATGGGGTAGTTGACCGTGATTGGAGTTAAGGCGAGGGTGCCACAGCAGAGCCTTTATCGAGAGGGCGCGGTCGCTATTA
Source organism: Acipenser ruthenus (assembly GCF_902713425.1). Taxonomy (NCBI): domain Eukaryota; kingdom Metazoa; phylum Chordata; class Actinopteri; order Acipenseriformes; family Acipenseridae; genus Acipenser; species Acipenser ruthenus. The sequence continues at coordinate 708,234 of NC_081232.1, read as the reverse complement.
GAAAATCATTTTTGTCATTATTTTCTTTACAAAAAGAACATTAAAACCTAGATTTACCTTGAACTTGTAATGATTTGTTAGGCACCCTTCCGCTGAGAAACGTTTTAGGAAAATAGTCCCAAAAATGTTCATGAAGGATCACATATATAAAGAAAAAAACTTTATTAAACACATAACTTTTGACTTGACATAGCTGCTTGAAGTTTATCTAGACAGTGCCTGATATCTGAATGGAGCAATATTACTGAACTGTCCGTGTCTCGGTTCGTTGTTGCTGAAAGATGCTGTCTGAACTCCAGTCGAGCTGACAGGCTGTGATTGGCTGATTCAGCAGTTGCGGGTACAGGACTGGTTGCTTTTGTTGGTGCAAAGTATTGATTGGCTGGTTTTAGTGGTTAATAAAATACATTTGGACCAATTGTGTCTTTGTTTAGTATATTCCTGAATTGCCCTTTTGTTCCAAACAAGTCCATTAACAAGCGTTCTGTTCATGCAAACTCCATTCTGTTACAAACCGTGCACACTGATCCACGCTGCCACCAGATATTCAAAAAAGTTACGTTTTCTTTGTTTTTGCCTGGCTTTTTTCATGCTTTTTCTTCCTTTTTCCTTTAATTTTCTTTGCCGTTTCTTTGATTATCACATAATTGGATCCTTCAGTTTCCGTTGTTGTTTTTTTTCCGACTCACAGAAACAGCAGTTCGGACTGTACTCCCTTTACATCAGGAACAAGCCCAAGTCCGATGCTTTGCTAGCGAGCCAAGGCAGTGCTTTCTTTAAGGTAAGATGGACTTCAATAACTAAATGCCCTGTTTTCCTAACATGTGCGTGCTATTGACTAAAACCAGATTCACGTGGTTGTGGTTAAAGACATACTACCCATCATGAACTATTTTTAGAGTGGACCAGATTTCCTTTTATCTCATGTAGTACCAGCTATCACAGTTCATAATGGAAATGCATATATGCTATAACCTTGTGTGTCTTCCAAAACTGCACATGTATAAAGCCATTGAAGCTCATGACGGATTAGACTGATGGAATTAAACAAGAACATAAGAAAAGTTGGGGAACGAGAAGAGAGCTGTTCAACCCTTCAAGGCTTGACCCTTTCACACTCCCCATGTGTCAGTACTCAAGGGATCTCATTTAACACAACAGAATCAAATTGTTAATGTTCCCTGTGTTTTAGGTGCTTCACCTGGTAGGCCTTCTGTTCTGACCGTCTCCTAATCTCTATGCTAACACTGAAGGAGTGGCTAGGGTTAGCTTCATCTGTACCAGAAGTTCTCAACCCCTGATCCTGGGGACCCCCTGTGTCTGCTGGTTTTCATTCCAACTGAGCTCTCAATCACTTAACCCTTAATTTAATTAATAATTAGCTTGATTAGACCTTTTCTAATTGTTCTCAGGTCCTAACAAGTTGTATATTTCAAGTTACTTATATGGTTTTACAATCTCCCAACTGTGTAAGAGCTGAAAACAATTAAGAAGGCCTAATTAAGCTAATTGGTATTTCAATTAAGGGTTTAGTTAATTGGGAGTGTTAGTAAGTACGATAAGTGGATGAGAATGATTTCAAATAAGAGTAATTACAAAAAATGTGGATATGGATACCTAAAATCAAGTACAAGATACAGGAGGAGTTCAGTGCAAGTACTGGTACAACTGGGTGCCATGTAGTCCAGTACAGTCGAGAGTTGTGAGGTTTACAGATAACTGAATTTATTCAGCCTAGAACAAACATGATTTAAGAGGGTCTTAAAACCGTTGGCAAAATTAACCAATACTTTAAGAGCAGTACAGTAATCAAGACCAGAGGACACAGCTGGAAATTAAATAACGAGAGACTGAAGACATATGAAAAGACATTGAATTTACTAAGAACATGAGAATAAATTCATCAAGGCTGGTCCTTTGTTAGCACACCATTCTCCCCTACTAGAAAGGAAAGAATCTCGTCTTTTTTAAAATGTTCCCAGCGCTTTAGATCCTACTACTTCACCCGGTAGGCTATTCCATCCATTTATAACTCTCTATGTAAAAAAGTGCTTTGTTTTAGTATGTCTAAATGCAGCACTTGAATGTTTTAATAATTGCAGAAGTTATGGAAGAGTGGTATGGATTGGGTTACATTGCGATCACTGGTATCCTTTAAAATGTTTTTAGATCAATCAGCTACAAGGAACAAGATACGCTCCACCAATTTGCAAAATATATAATTTTCATTTTTTAAGTTATTATGCATGGTTTTGATTAGAAATGGTCAGTTATGCAGAGCTCTAGTTATTAAAACTGCTCTGAACTGAACGACTGACAGAAACAGTTTAATTGAAGGCGGTGTTAAATACATTTCAAAATAAATTCGGAAAAACCTGAAGCCGACGTCAAATCCCATAGCAGAGCTTGATAATCAGCTTTCGCAATTTAATGAATACAAATTCAAACAGTTTGAATATGGACAAGAGCACCATATGTTGATTGCTATCCAATTTTAAAAAACATAATACTTCTATATAGGAGGGGCTCAAACATTTGACCACTAACTGTAGGCCCCCTCATAGTCCACAGTAATGTACATTGTCATGTAGTCAAATCAGGGTTGACAGTCTTGTAATTTTGTTTTTTTTTTACTGACATACAGATTTACAGTGGCCTTTTTTCTACTGACACAGAATTTTTTTACGGACATCGTTTTTTAAAAAAAATTTAAACAATAAAATACATTATAAAATGGGCTAGTTTTGTGTACTTACATTTCTTTAGGTCTTATGGTCATACATGGACACGGTTGCACGTACACTGGATCATTTGCTACGTTGGTCTGAAGCTGGGGCTGTTTTTAACAACAGTCTTGATAGTTTGAATTCCATTCAGAATGTCTGCAGTCAATCGATTTCTTACGTTTTTACAAGGTTCATCTGAGAAAAACAAACTCGTTCTAATTCTGCAGAGCTGTGTGGCAAAGCCAACATATTAATGGCAAACTTGGCATGTCTAGGAAAACATGTCTCTCCGCTAGGTGTAGACAAGAGTACAGTTTTGTGCCAGTTTTCATCAGCTGCCAGATCCCTTCTAAGATCTGTCAAGTCAGTCACTTGTTACTGCATTAATTCCATCAAGGCTTTCCAGCTAATTTCTAACAAAAACAACATTGCAATCTGGACGATGTCTCCTGAGCTCGCTGTGCTTTGGCTACTTGGTTGAAGAACGCTGATACTAATTTCAGCACAGTATTGTTAATTGATATTCCTCTTCTGGTACTTTTCATTGCATCACATGTGATGGAATAAGGCATGCGAGCTGATTGGGAAAGCTGCAAAGCAACAACAAAATATATACCATATTTATTTCGTTCAAAATCACAGACATTTATTTATTTACGTTTTAGTGTTAAAATGTGACTCTTTTTTACTGACTGGCCTCAAATGTATGGACAGTTGGACAGTTAAGTCAAATGGAGGCTGTGTGGTCCAGTGGTTAAAGAAAAGGGCTTATAACCAGGAGGTCCCTGGTTCAAATCCCACCTCAGCTACTGACTCATTGTGTGACCCTGAACAAGTCACTTCACCTCCTTGTGCTCCGTCTTTCGGGTGAGACGTAATTGTAAGTGACTCTGCAGCTGATGCATAGTTCACACACCCTAGTCTCTGTAAGTCGCCTTGGATAAAGGCGTCTGCTAAATAAACAAATAATAATAATAAATGCAGTTTAACGTGGATTACTTCTTTCTCAATCGCCGATACAGCAAAGGCAGTGCGCTTTCCTTGCAATACTGTTGATCAGAGCTGTTTTTTGACATGCTTCTTTCTCCAGGGTCGGGGATAATGTTTTCGGTGGTTCGGGGCTTTCAGCACCGATTTGTAAAATATTTCTAATGTCCCCCTTTGCCGCTTGCATTCTTCTTCTTCCTGTGTCTTGTGTTTATGCTTTCCTGCCCCCCGAAAAAGAGTTTGTTGTATTCAAGCAAAATCAAACTGACTGACCTGGAATTCACTTGTGTGCCATGCGAAAGTGAGCGAGACAGTAAGTTCCAGGTCAGGCAGATTTTGTGTGAAAGCCTCAGTTGAAATGTCAGTGAGTGAAGTTCTTCCAGTTTTTGGCCTCCCAGGACTTTGGGCCATAGGTCGGTGCCCAGTTTGCCTATGTGTTAATCCGGCCCTGCACACGGTCACTTGCTCAGCTGTTGTCCTCTTTGTATTTTATAACCAGCCTGACTGATCTCCATGCTTCACCACTGTTTGTTTTCTGCAGCGAAGGCAGCAGGAGTTGAGGGACCCTCTGGAGCTGGGCCGGTACCTCCAAGCCCCGGTCCTGAGGCTGCAGCAGTACTGCGAGGTTCTCGAGGAGCTGGCCAGAGACTGTGGTCAGCAAACCTCTCAGCACCAGAGTGTCCAGAGCCTGCAGTCAGCCGTGGCCATGCTGAGATTCACTGTCCGGCACGGGGAGGATCTGAGAGCCAGCGACTGCATCACAGCGAGCGAGGTACACAGCGACTGGACTTCCCTTATACCTTCTACATGCCCTGCCTATTAATTACAGAGCGATCCCCCTCACTGAACTCACCAGACTTCCCTTATACCTTCTACATGCCCTGCCTGTTAATTACAGAGCGATCCGCCTCACTGAACTCACCAGACTTCCCTTATACCTTCTACATGCCCTGTCTGTTAATTACAGAGCGATCCCCCTCACTGAACTCACCAGACTTCCCTTATACCTTCTACATGCCCAGCCTGTTAATTACAGAGCGATCCGCCTCACTGAACTCACCAGACTTCCCTTATACCTTCTACATGCCCAGCCTGTTAATTACAGAGCGATCCGCCTCACTGAACTCACCAGACTTCCCTTATACCTTCTACATGCCCAGCCTGTTAATTACAGAGCGATCCGCCTCACTGAACTCACCAGACTTCCCTTATACCTTCTACATGCCCTGCCTGTTAATTACAGAGCGATCCCCCTCACTGAACTCACCAGACTTCCCTTATACCTTCTACATGCCCTGCCTGTTAATTACAGAGCGATCCGCCTCACTGAACTCACCAGACTTCCCTTATACCTTCTACATGCCCAGCCTGTTTATTATATTGTGTGTCTTTCCAATTATTCTGTATCGGTTCTGCTTAGATCACTGTTTTGCTAAAGATGCAGAAACCATAAAAAACATGATGCATCTTATTTAACTGGTTCGTTGTTACTACTGGTGTCTGGGAGTAACACGTTGCTGTAATCTGATTACATTTTTCAGTAACTTAACATTACAATAAGTGTGATGGATTCTTTCTTAGACACGTGTCCCCTCGTCCGTGGCAGTGCAGGATTTCTCTTGCTGACAGGGTTTCTCTGGTTGTGGCAGGTGAGTCTGTCGGAGCAGGGGCCCTTGTTGAGACAGGATGAGTTCACGGTCTGGGGAGCTCGTAAGAAGGTCACGCGGCAGATGTTCCTGTATGAAGAGATGCTGCTGTTCACCAAACACAAGAGCCATCATGGAGGGAAGAGCTGTTACATCTACAAGCACTCGGTCAAGGTCAGCTTAATATCACTGTACACACCCTTGGTGAAAGTAAACGTCCAAAAAAAAGTTTAGTTTATTTTTGACCACAGCACACCTTTTAGAGCAGGGTGTCCCAGACCCGGTCCTCTTGTGGTTTCCATTCCAACAGATCTAAACTAAACCCTTTATTGGACTAACCATTTGCTGGGTTTGATCTTTTTCATTGTTCTCGGCTCTTAAAAAGTTGCAGATTCTGCGGCTTTTCAAGAGACGAGAACGATTGAAAAGATCAAATTAAGACACCCTTTGAGTTTGGCATTAGTTTCCTTTGAGGTTATCCTTGTTTAACAAGAAAATAATTTTAGCTCACACCGCTATCAATTAACTGATGTTCGTGCAAGCTAGATACAATTCTGTGGTATAGTATTCCACCAACCCAGTAGGGCTCCCAGACTACTCATTAAATAATGTCATCTTGCCTTGCTAACTTTCTTTAACTTTGGATTTCAATCAACTTTAACTGCATGAACTGTTTTTCATTTATGAAAGGCAGCAGTGTGGAGTAGTGGTTAGGGCTTCGGATTCTTGACCGGAGGGTCGTGGGTTCAATCCCTAGTGGGGGACACTGCTGTTGTACCCTTGAGCAAGGTACTTTACCTAGATTGCTCCAGTAAAAACCTTACTGTGTAAATGGGTAATTGTATGTAAAAATAATGTGATATCTGTATAATGTGAAATAATGTATAATGTGATATCTTGTAAAAATTGTAAGTCGCCCTGGATAAGGGCGTCTGCTAAGAAATAAATAATAATAATAATAATAATTTATACAGCGCTTGGTAAACGGTTAGGTTCATAGTCTTACAAGGCTGGCGTAGTCAAATATATTATACCAAAAGGGCTTCGAATCTGTAGAGGAGCCCCGCTAAACTCTCTTTTTGTTAATGAAACCTCTCTTTGCAGACATCTGATATAGGACTCACTGAGAATATCGGCGACTCTGCCACACGGTTCGAGATATGGATTCGACACTCCAAATCCAGAGAGGCCTACGTGCTGCAGGGCAAGACTCCAGAAGTGAAGGAGACCTGGACCCGGGATATTGCCAGGCTGCTGTGGAGGCAGGCCATGAGAAACAAGGGTGAGGGCTTGCAGCATCACCACAAGCATTGCAACACTGGTCCATTTGTGTTTTCTAAGGTTACCATGTGACTCTGTGTACTAGGACAGTGGGACAGTTCAGGCTTTACGGTTTTAGTGCTCGGTTAAATATTACTTGCCTCCTGCTTTATGTAAGCTTATCCATGCAATCATGGTTTATTTCCTTTCAAACGCAAGTCTAAAGTCTAAGCTGATTCAGTTGCAGTTTGGTGAGGTTCCTGTCATATATTCTTAATTGATGTATACTTGTGAAGATCATCTATGAATTCTATTCTTTATAAAATGACAAGAAAAAAAAAGAAATCATATTATAATAATCCCCTAGAATGATGAATAGCAATTTTGCAATAGTGACTTCAAGGTTAGGTTTAAAGCTAGGGTAAAAATGAAGATTCAAGTTTAAGATTAGACTAGTCTCCCAAACCTTAAAGTAGTTAATTGTCTAATTGTATCTGTTAAACGTGGAGTGGAATGGCCCTCCAATACTGTGATTGGACAGTGTGTTAGTGTTTCTGTATGGGTAGATGTTCCTTGAGCATTTGACCCCAATCCGTGGTGTGTGTGCTCCATCGTGAAGGTATCCTGCCAGGCGAGTAAGTGAGTGAGTGTGTCTCTGTCTCCACAGAGCTGAGGCTCCAGGAGTCTGTATCCATGGGCATGGGCAGCAAACCCTTCCTGGACATTCAGAGCAGCGCTGCCAACATCTGTGACCGCAACCTGGACTACGTACTGAGTAAGAGGGGAGGGAGAGAGGGGAGGGAGGGGAGAGAGGGGGGAGGGAGAGAGGGGAGAGAGAGACAGGGGAGAGAGGGGGGGAGACGGGAGAGGGGAGAGAGAGAAGGGGAGAGAGAGAGAAGAGAGGGGAGGGAGACTGGAGAGGGAAGAGAGAGATGGGGAGAGAGGGGAGGGAGAGGGGAGAGAGAAGGGGAGAGAGTGGGAGGGAGACAGGAGAGAGGGGAAGGAGACAGGAGAGAGGGGAGGGAGAGGGAAGAGAGGGGAGAATGGAGGGAGACGGGAGAGGGGAGAGAGACGGGGAGAGAGGAGAGGGAGACGGGAGAGGGGAGAGAGAGGGAGGGGAGAGAGGGGGGAGGGAGAGAGGGGAGAGAGAGACGGGGGAGTGAGGGGGGGAGACGGGAGGGAGACAGGAGAGGGGAGAGAGAGAAGGGGAGAGAGAGAGAAGAGAGGGGAGGGAGACCGGAGAGGGAAGAGAGAGATGGGGAGAGAGGGGAGGGAGAGGGGGGAGATAGGAGAAGGAGATGGGAGAGGGGAGAGAGAGGGGGAGAGAGGGGAGGGAGAGGGGGGAGAGAGGAGAAGGAGACGGGAGAGGGGAGAGAGAGGGGGAGAGAGGGGAGGGAGACGGGAGAGAGTGGGAGGGAGACAGGAGAGAGGGGAGGGAGAGGGGAGAGAGAAGGGGAGAGTGGGACGGAGACAGGAGAGAGGGGAGGGAGAGGGAAGAGAGAGGAGAGAATGGAGGGAGACGGGAGAGGGGAGAGAGAGACGGGGAGAGAGGAGAGGGAGACGTGAAAGGGGAGAGAGAGGGGGGAGAGAGGAGAGAGAGAAGGGGAGAGAGGTGAGGGAGATGGGAGGGTGGAGGGAGAGATAGGAAGACGTGGGGACAGAGTGGGGGATGAGTAGAGGAAGTTTTGAGAGACATTCGTCTGCTTCTGGTTCAGTTTTCATCAGATTAATCTAAATTTGCAGGGTCCCGCAGTAGAGCGTCGGTGGCGGTCTCGTCCTTTGATAGCGACAGCCATTTCAGGAGGAGCCCCTCCCCCCTGCTCTCCCTGGGACTGGGACCCCTAGACCTGCACTTCACCCAGCCTCCGCCCAGCATTCAAGAGGAGGAGGAAACATACACACACCGTGAGCCTGATTTCAGTGCTGCTCTTGGGCCTCTGCCACACGTCTCCAGATAGCCCAAATCTGAGGGAGAATATGCACAAAAACATTCTGCGGAGCATCTTATGTGTTTAGTATTTGTATTAACAATGGCTTCTAAAAATGGAAATCATGTAAACATATCAAACAATGTATGGGTCAAGTACTTCCAATTTGATTGATATGTCAAGCGTTTTTGTCAGTAAAATCTTTAGAAACTGTCAATCAAAAACATCCCATCACATATCCCTCCCTCTCTCTCTCTCTCTGTTCAGTGGCTGGCAGTTCTGGCTCCTCCTCTTGTGGGAGTGGTCAGCAGGGTCTGCCAGGGGTCGAGTCGGGATCAGCCCAGGTCACAACACTCACAAATTCCTCCAGCTCTCAGTGTGGGATGCAGGTAAGGTGTATATAAAACTAATAATATCAGGAAAGATGTACACCCAAGTGCACATAATAAGGTAACATGAATTGCCTTATATGTACTTCATAGTGCAGTTTTGGTGTGTAATATTTGTATTATTTTTGTGTTTATTTTAAACAATTGAAGAAGTGCTGCCCATAACACTGGAAAACAAATTTTTCCCTGTCTTCTGTGGATAAAACTTTCAATCTGCAGGCCATTGCTGTCTGTTGGTATGGACAGTGTTTTGTTGTGTTCATGTACTGGCGGAGTTTGTTTTTCAAAACTGAGGTTAGCAGATTTCTCAGCAACCTTATTATACACAGAGCTGACAATGTTTCAGCCAATCCGAGTGCTGCATTTTTGTTCTTTCCTGAGTTTCACAACAGCTGCACTGTCACATGTGAAAACTGCAATCACATTGCTTCGCGGTTTCCCATTCTGTTCTGTCTGCCATTGAGACAGAACAGCAACGACGCTGACAGCAACCAAGTAGAATATAGAACACTATAGCACAATAAAAGTTACAAATAAACCTATTTGAAATACAGACTTAAACTACGGGGAAAAGTAGCTCACAAATCTGTTATGCTGGTTCCATTTCTATTCACCATCTCACCATCACTACACCTCGTCCCCTTAGCATGGCGTATAAACATACATATTTTTTTATGTTACACGTGACAAAGCAGGCAGTTAAAAAATATAAAATAAATAAATAATAATAATAATAATAATAATAATAATAATAATAATAATAATAATAATAATAATAATAATAATATAAGGAATAAACTGTCGTTGCAATATAAATTACAAGGTGGAGAAGCCCGAGTTACAATGACAGGCTTTTTGTTGCACACTTTGGTGTACTTTATTTGTTATAATTAGTTGTAGCCATTTACAAAAGCTTGATAAAGGAGCGCATACGGCCATTTCCCTTCCCTTGTTATGTGTGTAATGCTTTTGTTTGGCCACTAAACGTTCTTGTGTTTTTGCGCAGTCCGTTTGGGTACCGTAGTAAATTGAATTTTCATATTTGTGTTGCGTAAATTCCTGTTTTCTCAATTTCCTTCCAGTTACGCGTTTAATCAGAGTTTTAGTAACATTTTGAAACCTGGTCGTCATTTTCATTAAACTGCCAGTTTGTGTGCTGTAAAGTCAGTTAAGATGCCCCCTGTACATAATAACCCTTATAACATTTAAGTGTAAGTGATAATTTCGTAAAAAGTCCTGTGCTTAATTCTGTGTTTACAGGCTACTGCTGACGTCACTACTAGCCTGCATCGCAGGACAGATCGAGTCTGATATTTCTGATTACAGACACGGTCTGACGTCAGTGGAATGAGAATTTTCAGCTTAAAAAAAAAGCAAAAAACATATCTGCCGGTTTCAAGTAGACAATGCAGTGAAAGCTTATGTGTTACAAAAAAAAAAAAAGAAATGTCCTCTCGATGTTGTGTCAGACAGAGGCTGAAAGGCAGAATCTCAGCGCAGCAGCAAAATGCCAACACCACGGAAGACAGAAAGAAAACAAATCTGTGCTCAAGTGAGCGTGACATTTTTAGATTTTTAGTAAAGAAAAGTTTAGTTTAATTTTAATTGTGTGCGTTTCGTTTTTAGTGTTAGTATTATACAAAATAAAACACAGGCTACTGTACATTATTCAGAATCTGATTATGTACAGTAGCTTATACTTCATTCTCTATATAATCTCACAGCTGCCTTTAGACTGTAAACTCTAAAATTAATAGAGATTTTTGCTCTTTTTAAAGTCTTTGAAGGTATCTGCTTCCGTTTGCTCATTACTAGGACTGAATAAACGGTACGATTCAATAAGCTTCACATGTCTGTTTCGCTTCAATCGATCGCACAAGATACATGCGAGTCCACACTTATAAAAACGACGTTTTGCAAATCAAATGTGCGCACAGTGCGTGTGATTATTATTATTAGAAGTATTATTGTTAATGATACTCCTCAGATAAAATGTCTTTACTTTTGACATATTGGCCTCATAAATAACTTCAAATTCTACACACTTGTTTCTAATAAATTAACAATGCCGGTGGAAATGATTACTAGTCTCAGGTCTGCTCAAGTATGTTCAGCTCCTATCTAATCACATTCTCCCTCCATTCATGCAGAATAATGAAGCTATTGTAAGCCCATCAACTGCTGTCTGACAGTCATTCCAAGTGAGTTTCATCTTTTCATTTTTGAATTATTTTATCGTCATGACAATGAGAAACATCTTTTTTCTTTTATGCACCTCTTCCCGTCTGTTCTCTCGATCCATCAAGCCCTGCCCATTTCCCTGTGCCTTTCAGTAACCCCCCACACCCCCTTGCTTCCCATAAAGGAAAGGAGTGTGAATATTGTAATATGTACAGTATAACTGTAATTCTCTTTTTCAGAACTAACCGACTATCCACAAAGAGAACACAGCACAAGTACACCCACAATGCATCTGGAGTGTGCGTATGCCAGACAGTTACCTACAGTTCAACTGGAATGTCCATAACACAACATTTGGTACCCAGAATGCAACTGGAAAGCCCACAACACAACATATATACCCAGAATGCAACGGGGATGCTCACAACACAACATAAGTACCCAGAATGCAACGGGAAGGCCCACAATACAACAGAGGTACCCATAATTGACCTGTAAAGCCCACAACATATATACCCAGAATGCAACTGGAAGGCCCACAATACAATGGGAATTCCCAGAATGAAACTGGGAAGCTCATAACGCAACATAGGTACCCAGAATGCAACAGGAATGTCAACCACAATTCGGAAGTACCCAGGAGCAGTACCACACTTCCCATGTGTCTGAACTCCATAAGAGCGAGTATTTCAACAGGGACTGAACATCTCGACCCTTTCACGTGGCTGTTTATCCTTGAGTGCTGGTTTATAGAACTTCAGAAAACAAATAAGCCTTGCATTTGCACTGTGCCACGAAGGCAATGTTCAGCAGATGTCTGCTAACCCAGGCACCTGTCTGCACGATTATTAGATACCCCCAAAGCAACTGGAATGTCCAAAACACAGCAGAAGGATCCGAACTGTAAACGACCCAGGATGCAATAATATTACTGTGGTTTAAATGCTGAACTTAGAGGGTACGACATATAGGCTGGGTCATTGTGCGTATTTATAAAATATGATTTTCTATAGTTAACATAAAGTGGAATTCTGTGGACTAAGTATTTATATCTCTGAGGTATTAACCAAGACTTATAGTGTAATAATGATATACTATATGCATATATATTCCTATACTGTGTGGGTTTCCATGTTTGGCTCTCATACGTGGACTTTATCAAAACTGGACATTTTCAAATATAGCAATAATTTTAGAATTAGTAAGAGTCTCGGTTTTGTTACTTGTACAGGGTTTCATCTGAGGATTTCAGTTTGCCTTCATTCTCAGAGCTTTTTGATGACTATGGGTTCAAAGCTCCTGCAACATTGGGAATGGCTATCCACATACTTTTAAAGAACTACAGACAGACTGACAGCAACACAATGGCTGTGAGTTTTGCAGTTTGTTTTTTTTAGATAAATCAAGACATTACAGGACAGGCTGATGCACATGCAAGCTTTTCAAATATAGCTGACAAAATACTTCCAGTAACTCTTATCTAATATGTATTACAATCACATGTTCTTTAATGAAAGAAGCATACATTACGTTGAACTTGTATTTGTATGCAGGTCTCTTTCACGCTTTGCCAGGCTGGTCTCTCCCCATTGCAGGAAGGGGGTTTGAGTTCTAGTTGGAAAAACATGCTTCCTGAGCAATATATACATTAGTGTTTAAGAGTTTACAGACCACAACTGAATTACAGCAAGACTAGGGGTGAGGATTGTAGTGCCCCTGTCGCCTCACTCAGACCCCTTACTTACTAAATACCCTGGTATCTCTGAATAGATAATCGCCTCCTCTAAAAATATGCTAAATATTTTAATGAGCCACACATCTCACAAGTAGAATGGTCCTCCGAAATGTTCTCCTTTTTCTAGGAAAGCAGCACAACAGGCATGGGGAGTTTGTTGCTGGAGAACGTCCCACTACTTGCTCACTAAATATCTTGGTATCTCGGAATAGACCATTTTCTCCACTTTAAAAAATATGCTAAGGATTTTATGAGCAATCTGTCTCACAAGTACAGTGGTACCATAAATATGCTTAATTTACGAACACAAAAAATGATTTTTCTGAGTGGGTGACCACCAAGTCTGGGACAATATTCAATGTAGGGTTTTCCATGGCAGTCCTGAGCACGAAACCTGTCTTTGAGGGTGAAATGAAGACTAATAGACTAATATATGTGAGATGTCTGGTTCATTAAAATATTTTGCATATTTGTAAAGAGAAGACGATGATCTATTCAGAGATACCAGGGTATTTAGTAAGTAAGGGGTCTGAGTGAGGAGGCAGGGGCACTACAATCCCTAGTCTTGCCTTAAATCATTTGCTGTTTCCAAACTTTTGAACACTGCAGCACAGTCATAACTATAAATCACTAAATAGCTCATTAGTGCCACGTTTTGAAACAGTGCAAGAAGCAAATTGAATGACAAACAACTTCATTGAAGACATTGAGAAAGACTTCTTGTCGAAATGTCTTTCATTGAATTATTTAAGTTTATTTTAGTATTGTATACATCCAGTACAGTATAGGAGACCTATTGGTAATGTATGTTCTAAACACCAGCCACTGTTTAGAAGTGCTTAATATACAGTACTAGCGATAATGTAAACTTGCACTGATCACTGCAATATAATCTATATACTAAAGTGCACAGTAGCAATCTAAAACACACTAATGTAAACCCACTCCTTTGTAATGTATTATCTTTATATTATTATAATCATGTTGCTTGTGGCTTTTTTTTTGTGTGTTGTTTTTTTCCTAAAATGGTTTATTACTGGAATCATGTCGAAACTAGACTTTATACAGAGAATAATGCAATCTATGTAAAACTATAATAATTGTATATGCAAATATATTTAAATCTTACATACTGCAGTGCTGTGTGTTTTTGTGTTTTTATTTATCATTAAAGGCAGCTTCGGTGTCTCTTAAACAGCGATCCTCAACACGAAGGACCGTCCACTATTCAGACATCTCATTTCTCTCTTTCGTATGGCATTTTGAAAAGCAAATGGATTCCATTTGTACCTCCTGCAAAAGTGTGGATCGGGCAGTGTGGTACCCAAGGAATTGAGCAGCTTTTCAAGCGGTTTCTTCTTCAAATACATTTGAGAGTGACTCAAGCGTCAGTATAAAACAGAGCCTGCTTTTCTTCAGCTTTAGTACTGTGTTGGTGGTTTTCTGAATATAACGCATTGCAGGGTCAGCAGCAGTTGAGCTGCAGTGGCACCGAAAGGGTTAAAAGCTCCTTGGAAACATGGATAATTTGTTTTACATTATATTTGATGTTTTTTGCATTGTGTGGAGAATCCTGGGCTGGGACTGAACAGCCTTCCTAATTCAAATCAGGTTGTAACCAAATCTGTTAGCCCCACCTGGTACACTCTGTCTATATTTAATGAGCAGATGGGACTAGATAAAGGAGAACTCTCTATCTCTATCTCTATCTCTATCTCTCTATCTATCGACACACATATATATAAACTACACAGAACTGCAAAGAATGACTGCAAACACCATCAAATAAATTTAAATATAGATAGATAGATCAATAGATAGACAGATAGATAGATAGATATAAATATGATATGTGAAGGCACTGTTTACAAATCATAGTGACATTAACCCTAAAACATAATAACACGATAAATACAACATTAATAAATACACAATGCTTACATCCATAACGACATACCACGACAACTAAAAACACATTGTAAAAAAACTGACTATAATAAAAAACAAAAGCTTAAGGCATACAGTAAGAGACATGACACGGGGGAGGGGAGGGGGGGGTGCTGGGGGGGCGGCTTGGGTTAACATTGAATGAATGCATGAGACTGGAATGGCAATACATTTTCAGCTTGGAGCTGCTTGCTTAACAATCACAATGTACAGTATTAGTAGTTGCAGTGTATTTATACAGCATATCAGAAGTCACAAACGAAATCAAGATGCTGTGCAAAGTGCAAGAGAAATATTGTTGGAAGAAATGGATTTCTAACTTTAAACAACTAACTAATAAAGAAGTAAACACTAACGTTATACAGCGTCTACTATTTTGGTGTTTTCCGTAGCAGTTGCGGAGGCCGGCAGCAGGGGGCGCTGTCTTTCTCACTGGTTATCCTTGACTTTCCCCTCATAGGTCCCCGCTCCCTTGTATGCCCCCACGTAACCGCTGGTGTCCGGGAGTTCCTCTCTCCCCGCCCGGCCACGCCCCTTCCCCGTGTCGTCGAAACGTTCCTTGTGAGCGCCGGTGAACTTGGTCGTGTCGGTCAGTCTGTCCACTGCGCCTGCCTTTGCTGTTTTCTGAAAAATAATCAGGTAACAATCCGAACGCAGGACCTCAAAAACATAATAAAAACTCCTTAAATCATAACACGACTTGACATGGTTAACCTGAACCAATGCTGTCTGACATCATCAGAAAGGGCCCCTAGCCATTTATTCTCTGAAGAAAAGCTTTGAGGTGGATCTCAGCAAAACACATAGTCCCTTCACCACAGACGCAACACAGACATACACCACCAAGATAGCTGCTTCCACATTTGCCCAAGTTTTTTCAGATGTTACAGGAATAAAATAATGACTTGGATAGCATTATTGAGGGGTTTTGCGATCAATCAAGTGATCAGGAGATGATTTATCAGTACGTACGACTCAGAAGAGGTATGTGATAAATACAGTGAACACCTGGTGGGGCGGGGCTGCAGATGCGGTGCAGAGTGTCATGTTAATATGCAGTGCCTTTTAAACCTGTTATTACTTAAAAAGCATGTAAAATGAATCAAAGCTGACAGGCACTGGATTCAATGGACCACAAAGGGTTAAGTGCAGTACAGAAACCAGGACCACAGGAAACATGTGGAAATGAAGTGGAGATAGACTGCTCGCCTTCCTAACCCTATTCTGGTATGACTGTGGATTAGGGAGGCCAGGCGCCCAGTGAGCTCGGAGCGGACACCTGCAGGGCTGGCCTTTGTCCTCCAGAGGGCGGTAGCTCGCTGACATCCGCTCTCGAGTTCCTGGGTGTAGAAGAGGAAGCTGGCTTGGTCGTGGGATCAGAGGACGCCCACTGAACCTTCAGTTCTCCTGAGCAGCTGTGTGGGGGAATAGTTGTGTGGGGAATTGCTGCGGTAAGGGGAAATAAACAGTTCAACATTCTAAATTGGGGAGACAGTCGGAGGTGTGAAATAATTGGTGGGTGGGCTTGTGAAATAGGAACGGCTCAGGAGAGACGATGCACTCACGGTCACCCCGATGTTAGCTGGCTCCTTGCCCGCTACCAGACGATAGGTTTCCTGCAGTGCCTCCTCCTCACCCTTCCCTTTGAATCTCTTGAGAGCGAGCTCCTTCAGAGCCTGCTTGAACTGTTCAAAGTTCATCACTCTGGCTGACTTGGACCTGCAACAGGAATAGAACAAAGGAACATAAAAAATGGTAAAATTACTTTGTATTTAGATAGTAGTTACTACTTAGTAAATACATATGTAATTACAATGTTATTATGCATCGTTAATGTACTTATTATGTCAATCTTTTTGCATGAAATATGAAAGTACACAATTGTACCAGAAAAGGGTTAGGTTAGGTTTAAAGTCAGGTGTAGTTACCTATGTATAATAACATTGTAATTATGTGTAAGTACACACATGTATTTACTAAGTAACTACACAATAACAGGAGACACAATGTTACGAAAAAGAATTACAATCTTACTGCCTGCTATACCTCGTCTGCCACTAGGTGGATATCCATTATATAGATTTCCTGTGGGTCCCACTGGTTCAGGCAGAATCGGCTGATGCAATAATGAATAAGGTCTGAGGTTCTCGCTGTTTCTTACTTGACTTTGGTGAAGACTATGTCCACGTCGGTGCTGGTGATGTTTTTTCCGTCGATGACACGGCAGTCCTTGCACAGCTTGACAAAGTTCTTCCCGGTCATCTCCTGACCGCTGGCCTTGGTATCTCCATGGACTGCAAACTTCTTGAAGGACTTTACCAGTTCAGTCAAGTCCACTGCACCTTCTGCCATCTTCCCAGTGTCGATCTGCGGGAGGGAGGAGAGAGTCCGTGAACACAAGGCTGTATTCGCAAACTTTTACTCTTTACGTTTGCTTATAATCAATTCATCAGAGCTCATATCTCGGTTTCCACAGTGTTAGGTTTAACAGAATGTCACGGGTATGTTTTGATTGCATTTGCTAGGTATACAACATCTTTTCATTGTGAGACAGTCACAGTAGAGCAGTAAAAATGTCAGCGCCCTGGATGAGAGGAAAATGTATATCCAATCGGCTTTTAAAAACTCTCATTGAGGGAGTTAACTACCATTGATTGACACTCAATTGTAAAGGTGAAATCAACACATTTATAAATAGGTGTGTTTTGATTTACTTAATACCAGCCAACAAATACTTCTTAAAAGTAATTAACCTTCAGAAACCCCACTACGCAGCAGTGTAAGAATTATTTGAATACATCTTGAAAAGTAAATGAGCCTGTACAATGGTTTCATAAATGTTTTGTAAAAGAAAAAAAGATAATTTTACCATAATTATTTCTTATTTGTCAGATACAATTTTGAAAACTGCAAGTTATGCTTAGAATACTTGGATAAAATAATGCAATAATAATAATAATAATAATAATAATAATAATAATAATAATAATAATAATAATAAACGGATATATTCTTAACAATGTCTTGAATTCAGAGCTTACCTTGTGTGTGTGTGTGTGTGTGTGTGTGTGTGTGTGTATCAGTCTCAGACTCGCTCTCTCCAGCAGTCAGTCAGGGATGCGCTGTGTGTTCTGTTGTAGCGATGCTTTTGTCTGCTTACGCACATAAAGGAGAATGGAGGACGGTACTACCCAGCACTAAATGATGTCGGTCTCTCCCCCCTTCTTTTTCTCTCTCTCTCTCTCTCTCTCTCTCTCTCTCCTTTTCTTTGTGCTTATCCTCCTTGTCTCAATCCACTCTCTCACGTTTCAATTTAATAATGCATATGTGTGTGTGTGTGTGTGTGTGTGTGGTACTCAATTAGGGCAACATTTTGAAATGATATATTCCCCTGTTTTTTTATGATGCTGTATTATCCATTTTTTATTTAGGTATGTAAAGTAAGCAGGACGTATATGTAGAACACTGAACAGCAACAGATTAAAAAAAAACTGAATATATTACTTCACAGTCTGAGTTGAATTTTGAAATGTCAATGCAAATTAATAATGACAACACTGGTTTATTTAAAATGATAGAATTTTGCAACTTGAATTAAGAACCCATCAATGAATGGAGTGGACATGCAGCAGGGGAGTGACATTTTATTCATGAAACATACAAAAATTCCATCTATACCCCTCCGGTTCCCAGAAGCTGATAGATCTCAAAACCTTGTCAAGTTGGGTCTTAAAGGATCCCAGTGAATCTGCTTTACCACTCTCTGTGTACATTGTCTCCTTATTAGGATTAGTCGGGTTGCTCATCGTTGGACTCTCTTCAAGACCACAAGGTCCCTTTGGTGCTGTGGTGACCAGAACTGGACACAGTATTCTAAGTGTGGTCTCACCAGAGCATTACACAACCTCATCATAGCCTCATTTCATTTGTACTCTATGCTTTTGACAATATAACCAAACGTTCTGTTTGATGTTTGCTCATTATGGTTCTAAATCATTTTCAAAATGATATTCTGCGAGGGCACTTTAGGGTGCATTCCCACTTGGATCATTTGGGCTGAGTGCGGTTCAATTTGTTTTGGAGGCGTATGTGCATGCTCCAAAAGAACTCAGTCCCTTTCCGAGTTCGTTTCAATAGAACCGAACGGAGTCTCAGTCCGTTTCAGCAAAAGGACTGAGTTTGGTTCGGGTTGTTTCAATGTGAAAGCACAGAAGTCAGCTGAGAAAAATGTTGACGTGAACCAGCAAAAGTAACTATACGTGAAAGGGCTTTTCTGATTGGTTATTTTGGCTCTGTGTTTTGCTGCATTGCACTAATTAAAGAGAGTGCTAGACAGCTGTCCAGCCAGCACAATGGAACACACAAGCTCAGCAGTTCAGCTTCCAAACTGAAGACTCAATGTACTGCAGTCAAGGCATTTTATTTTCAGGTTTTTAAAATTTTTTTTTTATAACATTCCATCTTTACAGGGCTTGGTATATAACTTGGCCTGTTTTGCAGATATCGCATGTCTAACGGCTGGTGCCTTTATTTTATGTTAGCCTGTGACAGTGTGGTGTCCCGCTCTGGGTCACAGGGGGCATTATCTCACTTCCAACAGCACATGGCACGTACACACACACACACACACACACACACACACAGACAGATACATGTGGCCACGCCCCAATCAGCATCAATTACCTCATCCCTGCCAATCCTACATTTCCACACCCACACTATTTACAGCAGCAGGGTTTCTGCTCTGCCACATAGCTGTTTTTGGAGGTATAAAAGAATGACTAGTTTGCAAGCCAGTGCTGTTGTTCACCAATGCCTTAATAAAGCATGGTGTCGGGAAAACACTAATTTGCCTTTGTTGGTTCACTGTAACCACTGAAAAGCATTGAGGTTTTTAAAATACAGTTGCACAAAAAACTTTTTTTTTTTTTTCTGTCACGCAGCCAACCAGCTGCACACTGTGTTTTTGGTTTTTTTGAAGTCAGCCAAGCTACCCTTATAAAAGCTTCCCACAGTGAAAGCATAAGTATAACACAGCACAGTGACAGCATGGTAAAGCATAGGGAAGCATTGTAAAGCACAGAGAGGTGTGGTAAAGCATAGGGAAGCATTGTAAAGCACAGAGAGGTGTGGTAAAGCATAGGGAAGCATTGTAAAGCACAGAGAGGACTGGTAAAGCATAGGGAAGCATTGTAAAGCACAGAGAGGTCTGGTAAAGCATAGGGAAGCATTGTAAAGCACAGAGAGGACTGGTAAAGCATAGGGAAGCATTGTAAAGCACAGAGAGGTGTGGTAAAGCATAGGGAAGCATTGTAAAGCACAGGGAGGTGTGGTAAAGCATAGGGAAGCATTTTAAAGCACAGAGAGGTCTGGTAAAGCATAGGGAAGCATTGTAAAGTACAGAGAGGTCTGGTAAAGCATAGGGAAGCATTGTAAAGCACAGAGAGGTCTGGTAAAGCATAGGGAAGCACTGTAAAGCACAGAGAGGTCTGGTAAAGCATAGGGAAGCATTGTAAAGCACAGAGAGGTCTGGTAAAGCATAGGGAAGCATTGTAAAGCACAGAGAGGTCTAGTAAAGCATAGGGAAGCATTGTAAAGCACAGAGAGGTCTGGTAAAGCATAGGGAAGCATTGTAAAGCACAGAGAGGTCTGGTAAAGCATAGGGAAGCATTGTAAAGCACAGAGAGGTCTGGTAAAGCATAGGGAAGCACTGTAAAGCACAGAGAGGTCTGGTAAAGCATAGGGAAGCATTGTAAAGCACAGAGAGGTCTGGTAAAGCATAGGGAAGCATTGTAAAGCACAGAGAGGTCTAGTAAAGCATAGGGAAGCATTGTAAAGCACAGAGAGGTCTGGTAAAGCATAGGGAAGCACTGTAAAGCACAGAGAGGTCTGGTAAAGCATAGGGAAGCATTGTAAAGCACAGAGAGGTCTGGTAAAGCATAGGGAAGCATTGTAAAGCACAGAGAGGTCTAGTAAAGCATAGGGAAGCATTGTAAAGCACAGAGAGGTCTGGTAAAGCATAGGGAAGCATTGTAAAGCACAGAGAGGTCTGGTAAAGCATAGGGAAGCTTTGCAAATCACAGAGAGGTCTGGTAAAGCATGTTAAAAAAAAACAAAAAAACATGGTAAATTAACCTGCTGCCCCAGAAGTGGGCCCTGGAGAAGGCTAATAATAATAATAATAATAATAATAATAATAATAATAATAATAATAATAATAATAATAATTCTGGTCAATCAATACTGAACATTTCAAAATGTAAAAAAAAAAAAAAATTACATAAAGTAACTGCGCCAGACCTCAGCCCTGCACACATACCACTCCTTCCCCTGGGCCCGTGAAGGCTCTCAAAGCGGCCCTATATGCTATAGCATATAGCATTGCTATACAAAGGAAACGGGTTGACAAGCTGTGCTGTGGGTGTTTTCTGTACAATGTTATCAGCATAATGTATTTGTCCAAGTACAGTTCTAGTGTAAATAATGTCCCAGTTTTTCACACTGGTAATCAGGTAACCCGAAACTTTAACGATGCAACACGGTGTGACTGTAAGAAGCTACCACCAGACTTAAAGCATATCCAAACAAACACTTCGCTTCTGCTTTACACTGTGCTTAAACACTTGAATCTCACGTGATACAACACTCACAAAAACGATGCCCATGCAAAACATTCCACTACGTCGAAAAACACGCCCTTTCTAGCTCGCAGGAACTAAGAAAATGGTTTTTTTTTAAATTAATATTATCAGCTTCCTCTAGGAAGACAAAAAAAAAAACTTTCCCTTCCCACAAAAGTGCTAACAGTGGTAACGACGCGACACGAAGTTTCTGCGATACAGTGTTGAGTTGCTGTGAAACAAAACAAGCACCGAGCTTCTTTGAGAAAGTTTAACTACAATGCAAACTTGTGCAAAGGTCAAAGTAAGTACTTGTGTTTATTTTTTCTTTTTTGTTCTTTCTGATGTAGGCTATACGCAGAATTTCTGTTTTGTGTGTGTGTTTGATTATAGATATATGGTTTGTTTTGTGTTTATATATATATATTTAATTATACCGACATTGTAACGTAAACATCAGTGTATGCCCTGTCTTGTGTTCATTTGTATACAATTTGAGGACATGCTCTTTTTGTGTGTTTTTTTTGTGTTCTATCCGCTAAATTATTACAAAAGTCAGTATTGTTGTAAGCTTTTATGAATGCCAAACTTTATTTAACTCACTTTTTTTTAGTTCGTGTGTGATTTAAATAAAAATTAAATAAGAAAAAGACAAGAGCGTTAGAAGTATAAATATGAAGATAGTTGGGTTATTCATAAATCCAAGCGTTAGTACTTCACTTTAATACACACACACACACACATATATATATATATATATATATATATATATATATATATATATATATATATATATATATATATATATATACACAGTACTGTGCAAAAGTTTTAGGCAGGTGTGAAAAAATGCTGTAAAGTAAGAATGCTTTCAAAAATAGACATGTTAATAGATTATATTTATCAATTAACAAAATGCAAAGTGAGTGAACAGAAGAAAAATCTAAATCAAATCCATATTTGGTGTGACCACCCTTTGCCTTCAAAACAGCATCAGTTCTTCTAGGTACACTTGCACAAAGTCAGGGATTCTGTAGGCATATAGTCAGGTGTATGATTAAACAATTATACCAAACAGGTGCTAATGATCATCAATTCAATATGTAGGTTGAAACACAATCATTAACTGAAACAGAAACAGCTGTGGAGGAGGAATAAAACTGGGTGAGGAACAGCCAAACTCAGCTAACAAGGTGAGGTTGCTGAAGACAGTTTACTGTCAAAAGTCATACACCATGGCAAGACTGAGCACAGCAACAAGACACAAGGTAGTTATACTGCATCAGCAAGGTCTCTCCCAGGCAGAAATTTCAAGGCAGACAGGGGTTTCCAGATGTGCTGTCCAAGCTCTTTTGAAGAAGCACAATGAAACGGGCAACGTTGAGGACCATAGACGCACTGGTCGGCCAAGGAAACTTACTGCAGCAGATGAAAGACACATCATGCTTACTTCCCTTCGCAATCGGAAGATGTCCAGTAGTGCCATCAGCTCAGAATTGGCAGAAAACAGTGGGACCCTGGTACACCCATCTACTGTCCGGGGGACAGGCATCTGATTGGCCCCAAATTTATTCTGCAGCATGACAACGACCCCAAACATACAGTGAAAGTCATTAAGAACTATCTTCAGCGTAAAGAAGAACAAGGAGTCCTGGAAGTGATGGTATGGCCCCCACAGAGCCCTGATCTCAACATCATCGAGTCTGTCTGGGATTACATGAAGAGAGAGAAGCAACTGAGGCTGCCTAAATCCACAGAAGAACTGTGGTTAGTTCTCCAAGATGTTTGGGCCAACCTACCTGCCGAGTTCCTTCAAAAACTGTGTGCAAGTGTACCTAGAAGAATTGATGCAGTTTCGAAGGCAAAGGGTGGTCACACCAAATATGGATTTGATTTAGATTTTTCTTCTGTTCACTCACTTTGCATTTTGTTAATTGATAAATATAAACTATTAACATGTCTATTTTTGAAAGCATTCTTACTTTACAGCATTTTTTCACACCTGCCTAAAACTTTTGCACAGTACTGTATATATATATATATTATAGCCCATGCTGAAAATATAACCGCATTTGTTTATATAATTTCCTGCTAAAATGTTTCAAGCGGCGTATAACAATTACACAGTCTATTTCTTTTTCTTTTTACATTTTTTACGTATTTATTTTGCTTCTTGAACTGCAGAGCTGGGCTTGTGATGTTATACAACTTCCTGTTGCTGTAGGCAATGCCAGGTTAGCTCCTAGACTAGTGACCAAGGAGCTCTGTAAACAGACTGGACAGGCAACACCGCCTTGAAGTGGAGTGCGCAGAACTGTGGAACAGTCCAGTAAAAAGAGCTAGTATTCACTACATGATATAAACCCAGCGCTGCAGTTTCACCTCGTCCACAGACATTTTTTATACCACCAAGCAGACGGGATTAAAGGATCTTGTGACGTATCAAACAAGCGAGAACACTGCTTAGTCAGCTGACTCCTCCCTAATCGCCTCCTGCTTCAGTGCATTTACCTTCTATGTTTCTGTTTATGGAGACAATGCTGTCTTTATCTTAACACAGCTGTATTAATAACAGTAAGTGGTCTAGTAAAAGAAAAAACACTCCCATTCTTTTTTCATTTTGAACAGATAACCTTACCTGAAAGACTTTTTGTGCTGTTGTTTTGTTGTCTCATTGCCAGGCTGCTTTAGATGTCATTTCATACGCTTTTGAATTCAAAACTGAAATAAAAGCACTTGGGTCAAGGTACGCCTGGAAACCAGGACAGGCAGGTTTTCTGAGAGGATTGGTGTCATGAGAAAATAATTTACTAAAGAAAGGAGGCCATCTGGCCCATCTACGCTCATCTGGTTCCCAGTAGCTGATTGATTTCAGAACTTTGTTGAGTCTTAATGGATCCCAGTGATTCTGCCTCGACAACATGACTAGATAACCCATTGCATCCCCTCACCACTCTCTGTGTGAAGAAGAGTCTCCTTCAACAACATGACTAGGTAACCCATTGCATCCCCTCACCACTCTCTGTGTGAAGAAGAGTCTCCTTCAACAACATGACTAGGTAACCCATTGCATCCCCTCACCACTCTCTGTGTGAAGAAGAGTCTCCTTCAACAACATGACTAGATAACCCATTGCATCCCCTCACCACTCTCTTGCCCCTTTTCCACTGGCGCATTACACACTTCAAAATCCAAGATAATGGACTATATTGATAATAATCAATAACACAGTCATTAAAAGCTATTAAATAAATAACTGTTAAGAACTTATAAATAATCTTGAGTTCTTATTGCACACTGAAGATGCACATTTTACTTATTACAAGGCAGCAAAACTTCAAGTAGACCAGCATGTTTTTACATAACTGGCACGCAGATTCGGCTAGCGTTTTCACCAGTGTACAGTTATTAAGATACTAGTCAAAATGTTAATCTATATTCTTCCCTGGTTTACTGTGAAGTAAACAGGCAGGCTGCGACCTGCAGTGAATGTGATCTGCAAACTCTCCTTTACACAGGGAAGCGAAACAGACGTTGAAATAGAAGGGGATTTTTAACAGGAAACACCTGCAGAGCTGAGCATTTCAACATGGGCTGGCTTGTGATGGATCGAAAGAGCAATTGGCTTGAAATTTCACTTCCCGTTATCTTTCTGTTCTTTTTGTAGTTGTTCATAGTGCAGTGGGTTTTTAAAATTTTGTTTAACCCTTTCAATCCCGCCTTTTTTTTTTTGTCAAGCTGAAGAATAAACTCCTTTATTGAGCAGACATGAAAATAGGACTTTTTTAAATAAATTTATTTCTACACAACCTCAAGCTGGGACCTAGGAGTCCTGGGAGGTTCCAACATGATCTGCGATGACATACGGTGCTAAGATAAGGCAGGACTGCTAAAAATAGTGACTCCCCTGGTAAAGGCACGGCCGCGTGGTGTGCAGGATAAGTCATGCAGTCATGCCTTTAATTTTCGTATGTTTTTAATCCCTTTTTTTCCCAGGACAAGATCCGAATGCAGCTGGGTGGGAAAAAGAACGAGGAGCCAGTGGACAGCAACGAGAGCCTCGCTGTGAGTACAGAGCTAAAGAAACAATACCTGCTGTGCACATCCTTTATTTAAATAGGTCTCAAATGTGCAGTTTTGAAAAAAGCACGTGCTATAGGAAGCACAGATTCTTATTTTTAAATGTGATACCACATGAGGTTAAAACAAATCTTGGTTTGCAAGCCATGCTTTCAGATAGCGTTGCACTTCCTTAGTCATTTCCCCTGCATGATGAAATTGTCCCCACCCCTTCAACAGCTTCTTCCCTGACATTAACCAACCAGCTGCTTCCCCTTTTGACTGACATGCATTTCATTTAGAAAGTTGCTTTGGAACTAGGAAGTGCAAGTGTAACACATTTCTTGAGAGAAAGAAACTGAGAACTCTTCTTGAACCTGGTGTAGAACCAGATATCATGTTTTAAACGAGAATGGCATGTTTACTATGATGTGTGTTTCTTTCAAAACTGCACACTTCAGACCCAAGTAGGTAATTAAAGTGCAAAACAGGAATAATCTGTTCACTAAGTGAGGTTTAAAAACATTCTTACTTTTCTGGCACAAACAAACTTCTGATGAACCCGATTTTTGTTGCCAATCTTGCATTTCATGTTAACTGTGAGAGTTTAGTGAATTAGCATCAGTGTGGAGTAGTGGTTAGGGCTCTGGACTCTTGACCGGAGGGTCGTGGGTTCAATCCCCAGTGCTGCTGTACCCTTGAGCAAGGTACTTTACCTAGATTGTTCCAGTAAAAACCCAACTGCATACATGGGTAATTGTATGTAAAAATAATGTGATATCTTGTAAGTCGCCCTGGATAAGGGCGTCTGCTAAGAAATAAATAATAATAATAAATAATAATAGCATCGCCTGTAACTGACACCAAGATGTTCCCATTTGATTTCTTTTGTTAGGACAAGAGCCCTTTGGAGTGTGGAGAGAATGAAGACCTTTTAAATGACAAAGCTTCCCTGGTGAATGATGAGGTATGCCTTCGTTTAAGATAGAGATCTAAGGGTGTTCAATTTAAATTAAATAAACAAAATTAAGCATCATGTGTTTGAAAAGTTTGCATGAAAACCTCAGGGTGTGAGTGAGAGTTTAAATCTGTGGTCAGTAATCAGTGATACAGAAACAACAGGCACTCGTGTGAAAATGTTAGACCACTTTGTGCTTTAATTAGGCATCTTAAACAACTAATAGAAAGTTTCATGCATTTTACCATTTACGGCTCTGTGTTCCTTTTCTCTTACTATTTTAAGGTAATTGCATGTGGCCTATTAAAGTCATCAATTAAATCAAACAATCACTAATTTGCCTTTTTTGACAATTTTCTGCTTTATTTACTGTTAAGAAGAATGTGCATATTGATTTTGAGAAATGAGACATCTTTACTGGTAAATGGAGGCAGCACCCGCAGGAATGTGTTTAAACTTCAAGGCAGGGGTTTGTAACATTTAAAACCTGCGTTCTCTTCAATAGGACACCAACAGTCTTCTAGATTGGTGGCAGAATGAAAAAGGTGAGTTATAATTAATTTGATGCCCTTGCTCATTCTACAACTTTTCTCTTGTCTGTACTAAGATAGTTTGGTATTTAAAGAGTAAGTTGCAGGGTTCCGAAAAATATAGCTTACACGTTTTTTCATTATTAACATCCTGACAACTTTTTTATGCTTATAATTTTGAAGTCTGTTTCTAAGCAAAATGTCCGCTCTAGTGCCCTGATAGTTTCGGGATTATCGCCTACATTGTGAAACAGTTAACACAGCGATAACGATCCATGATGTGGTACGGAACAGAAAAGCCTTGTCGTTATGTTTTTGTTTTGTTTTTTTTAAATCGCTCTTCCTGCAGTGATTTATAGTGCACTAGAGCAGACATTTTTTAAAGAGCTTTGAAACAGACTTTAAAGTTATAAGTGTAAAAAGTTGTCAGGAAGCTAACAATGAAAATAAAAATGACAGGTGCGTTATTTAAACAGTTGTAGCAACACGTGGTATATTTTTAAGAACTGTAAATTCAGAATTAGAGCCGTCAGTTTGAGGGAAAAGTTAATGACCGTGATATCAACACTATGTAGAGAAGAGTGCAGAATAAGAACTAGCAAGTTTGACAATTTGTTAAGTGGTTCTGCAGATATATGGAAAAATGTGACAGACAGACAGACGGACGTACAGACAGATACATGCTCACCTATATCCTCAATAGATTATGCTAAATAAAATAAAAGTTTCATGACAGTAGGATAAGCGGTTTTCAAGACATCTGGACCAATCCGTGAAGTGTATGTGCAGACAGACGGACGGACAGACATCAGTGCGACCTCCCCACTATATCCCCAATGAGGGATAATATTTCCATAACTCTCACTTGTTGTGGATTTCCCTTTGTTAAATACGTCTCAAATGTGCTTTTTAAATACGTAGTCCTATTTTAAAATATGATGGGCTCTATGTATCACTGATTTTTCTTTCGAATCTTGACTTTTCGTAGGTTTTTGGGACTTCGTAGACCTACCCGCGACGTATTTAAGTCATTTTCAGTCCCGTCACTTAGATTCATCCCTGTAGTTTAATTATGACTGTTTGTTTCAAACTACTTTCGTATGCAAATGTACGAATCTCATTATAATGTCGAAGTTTCACGCTTACCCTTGATGCATTAGCATTTTTCTTTGTGGGATTTCGGTTTGTTATTTTGCTCACTGGCGTAGATTGAAGTAGCTGTTCGTATGTGAAAATTCCTGTTTAAACATGTACTTAAAATAAAGCATCTTAAAATATCAAATAAACACAAAAAAAAAACATGTATTTATTAATAGTCTATATTAAATAACAATCTCAATAAATACATGTTGGTTTGTTTTCTTTTATATATTAAAGGTGCTTTATTTTAAACTTCACATGAGTAATGGAAGGGAAACATGGAAACAAACAGACGACGACTATGTATTGTAGCGATCTCGGTTAACGCAGGCAGGTGCATCACACAGAGCGAGGCAATCCACACGCAGGCGGAGGGCGGGCACGAACCCTGGACCTCTCACACTAAAGCATAGCGCCGATACCGCTGTACAAAAGAGCCGGCTCCTTTGCAAGGAGCATATATCTGGCTTATGTCTTTGTGTGTGATTACGTCACCTACCAGCCCCGCTGCTGCCTTCCCCCGCGCACGCTACAGTATTTTGCCCGTCCACTTGTTTTGCTCTGTGTATTTGTACTATTTTTCTATGTTTTGTTATGGTTTGGTATTTAAACGGTTTAAAATGAAATAAAAATGGAAAGGCATTCAGATGACTCCAGAAGGCCGACATTGATCCAAAAAAAAAAAAACGATACAAACATTGGTTTGACCCATGGCCTGCACTGCAGTAATATCTAGCTATATCTAACATTATCAGCGCTGTGAATGCAACATAACCCGCAGTTTGTGGAGATTGCAAATAATAATAATAATAATAATAATAATAATAATAATCTATTCGGGCTATAGTATAGCTTGGTTTGTTTTTATTCTCTATTAATTAAATTCTGTTCATTGAAAAAAGGGAAGAGAGAACCAGCCCGTTATTATTGTTGTTATATATTTTTTGAATTGGGGAAGTTAGCAGGGCAATGTTCCTGTGTGGGGGTAGGGGTACAGGCAGGCATGCAGGTGTTTAAGTTCAACACAAACTCTAAATAAAATGTTGTTCCTGTTATTAAGCAGTAGTATAAATCGGAAGCAGTTGTATTTAAAAATAACAGAAGCCAGTTTTCATTCAAACTTGTTTATTGAAATGAACGTTCAGCTTTCATATTGAAGCTTGCTGTGTACAACTCATTCAATCAAACCAAGTAGTGTAAGAATCTGCTTGTATCGTTCAAGACGTTTTTCAAAGCAAGTAAGTTTATTTGTGTATAGAAAACGACAATAGAGTCACGGCCCTTCTTTCTCGGCCAGTCATCTTTATGGCATGTAGCTGAAATGGTAAAGCATTTCAATGTCTCTGGCAGTGCACTGTTTATGCAATGTGTTTTTGCTGTGCCATAGTTGTATCAAGGTCAGAGTCTGCAGAAGCCACAGCTTGATCCTATTATATTTGCCTAGTTCTTCTTTCTGTGCCCTATACCACTCATTGATCTTTGCCAGATGGATCCTGACTTTCAGCATTGCAAATCTATTTATAATGAGATGCAAATTCAGATCGCTCCTGTATAATGAGCAGTAATTTATGCTGTTTGTAAACTTGTGGTGATATTACAGACCTTGTTCACGTTACAGTACAGAGGCTGTGTGGTCCAGTGGTTAAAGAAAAGGGCTTGTAACCAGGAGGTCCCCGGTTCAAATCCCACCTCAGCCGCTGACTCATTGTGTGACCCTGAGCAAGTCACTTAACCTCCTTGTGCTCCGTCTTTCGGGTGAGACGAAGTTGTGACTCTGCAGCTGATGCATAGTTCACACACCCTAGTCTCTGTAAGTCGCCTTGAATAAATGTGTCTGCTAAATAAACAAATATTAACATGTATATGCAAGTTGGAGTGTTAGAGTTAGGGTTAGGGTTGGGGGAGGGTTCGGGGGAGTGTTTATACTCAATGGTCTTTTGTGGTCAATTTACTGCAGGGTGGGATGAGTGGGGTTCTGATGAAGAATTCACTGACGAAGAACAAGCCAGGTAAGATAAGATATTCATATTTCTTCTAAAACCTGTGCAGATGCTAAAACTGTGATTTTAAAAAAATGTTTAGTTGTGATTATGTAAAGATCTATTGCTGTCCAATGGGACACTGTAGCCTGTGGGGTGAGACACTGTTTTCACATCTTACACCCAAGGGAGCTCAATCCAGATATGGAAAGCCCACTGAAGTGTGGCAACACATGAAATAGGCAAATACACGTTCTTGTTTGTATTTCTTCTTCTTCTTCCTAGGGTCATTGCCACTACATCTTGCAAAGTGTACAAAGGCATTCGGCTCTTCATGAAGCTGTTCCTGGACCGCTTTGAAACATTCCAGAAGTACATCAGCGAGCTCTGCGCGATCGCGGACGGAGTCGACCGCTTTCACAAGAAGGCGACGATCGCCAGCATCACCGGAGGAGCTGTGAGCGCGGCCGGGGGGGTGACTGTCATCGCCGGCCTCATCCTGGCTCCCTTCACATTCGGGGCGTCCATCATAGTGAGCGCTGTGGGGCTGGGGGTCGCCACGGCCGGGGGAGTGACCAGCGCCTCCGCCAACATTTCAGACACGGTCAGCAACTCCTCTGACCGGAAAAGAGTGGAGAAGATCATCGAAGGGTACCAGAGGGAGATGAAAGACATCTCGGAGTGTTTGGTGTTCGTGGAAAAGGGCATGGAAAGCATGCAGAGGTTCGATCTGTCCAAGGTCAACGACAGCATGTACAGCCAAGCTTTCCCGAAGATCGGAGGGGCGCTGCAGAAAGGGACGAGGGTCGGGGGTCAAATTAACGAGATTGTCCAAGTGGTCCAGCTGGCCAGACTGGCCGGAGGGGCGGCCACTGCAGTCCGAGTGGTCAGTGTGGCGTCCGTGGTTCTGTCCGGGTTGTCCGTGGGTTTAGACATGTTCTTCATCGCGAAGGACTCGATGGAATTGCGGAAGGGAGCCAAGACCCAGTTTGCAGCTAAAATCCGTGAGGTGGCTTCTGAACTGCAAGCAGGCTTGCTGGAGCTCAATAAAATAAGAGAAGAGCTTCAGCAGACAACCAACGGGCTCTCAGAGACGCAGGTTCCCACTGACTGAGCTGCTTGTACTCTAGTACGATTATCTATTTTCTGATTTTATTTTTATTATTACCACCGCTGCACATTCTACACTGTATGATTTACCGGGTTACTGAATCGTATTATTTAATATGGCTGACATTGTTTGGTTTCTGGGTAATGGGAGTTTAAACAATCTGATATGGCGTCTTCACATTTGGTACACGGCTGTGTTCTATGATTCAGTTCCAGTATGGGTAGTACTGAAATTTGCGGCTGCATTTCTTTGAACCCTCTCTGAACCCACTGGAGATGCAAGGCTCTTATGTGGCATGTGAAATACCTCGGAGACCAGTGACTTTTTCATTTCCATGTGATAATGATCAAGCCAGTTTGGCTTCAAACTCCTCTCTTGGTCGAGTCTGATCATGGGTCAAACAAAATGAATCGTTTCATTGCCTACTTCGTTCGAACTCCTGCACTTTATTCACTATATATATTATATAAAATTAGTCACAGAATATAGTTTTATATTTCCACATGTATATATACGCTGCCCTCGAACAAACACCACTCTCAATAATGAAACATGTACGCTTTTATCCCTACCCCAGCTCAAATAAATGCTGCACTTAATAAAGAAACACATACAAAACAGTATGGCAAAACATTACAAATAGAAACACAATTTATTGTATAGACTTGAATAGAAATGTATTTATACGAATACAGTGACACACTGGAGCACATCGGTACTGTAAAGTTTATGGAACCAAAACAAACCTGTCTGGTTTTATGCACGGTATTTTGGGTACTAAGAGACACTGCAGAATCCTGATCCAGACAGGAAGTTCGGAGAGTGAGGGGTGGGCTGTTTGAGTGTTAAACAGACGTGTAGCTCTCGCTGTAGCATTGCTGTTTATCCACGGGATCAACTCCTCTTCCTCACCGAAGTCCTGTCTGGATCGGGAGACCGGGAGTGTTTAGTTGTCTTGCTGGTTGAAGAGAAATAAACGCACAGTATATTCAATAGCTCAGCCCTGCGACTCTTAGAAACTGCTGGAAGAAAAGAAAAGGGAAAATAAACCGACCTCCTCGGTGCTGAATCGACATTTCTCTCTCGTTATTATTCCCCTCTCCACGCTACACTGAAAAGACCGTCAAGGCTCGTCCCTTGTTAGCACACCATTCTCCCCTACTGTGGGGAACTAATTTTAATGTTCCCAGTGTTTTAGATCCTACTTCTTCACATGGTGGGCTATTCCATGCATTTCTAACTCTCTGTGTAAAACAGTGCTTCCTAACTTCTGTTCTAAACTTATTTTTACTCAGCTTTCATTTATGCCTGCTTGTTCTTCTCTCTGTGTTAAATCTGAAGTAGTGTTGGACTGACCTCAGAAAAAATGACCTCAGACACAAAAATAGGAGGAGTGACAAACACTGTTGCAGCAGCAAAGGTCATTCAAAATGATCTAGACAGCATTCAGAACTGGGCAGACACATGGCAAATGACATTTAATAGAGAAATATGTAAGGTACTGTACGCGGGCAATAAAAATGTGAATTATAAATACCATATGGGAGATACTGAAATTGAAGAAGGGAACTATGAAAAAGACCTAGGAGTTTATGTCTTCATCTAGACAATGTGGGGAAGCTATAAAAAAAAGGCCAACAAGATGCTCGGAGATGAATTGTGATACCTATGAAACTGCAAGTGGACCATATCTTTAACTTTAACTATTGTTTTGTTGTGATATTTTTTGCAAATGTAGATGTGCCATCACTAAACAGTTTATTTTCTTATGTCTTTTTATATGTTAGAAATGTATAAAGAATGTATATTGATTTATACTGGTTTCAGTTTATTTTATTTTTGTACGGCAGGAAGCGCCTTTTTTTGTAAAGCTCCTAAATTCTGGAGTGCTCTGCTTTCTTCTGCCAGGGAAGCTGGGACTCGTACTGTTTTTAAATCAAGATTGAAAATGTAGTTTTACAAAATAGCTTTTTTATCTTGTTTTTTCTAAATGTTACAATCAAAACTGCATTTTCTTTTATGTCACTTTTTTATTTCAGTTTTTATTACCTTTTGTAGTTTTAAAAGGCCTACACTGACAGAACATACTATTCATCCCTATACGAGAGGGGTGGGTTAAGCAAGGATACACAAGCTGGGGATAATATAGGGCAGCCAAACCCAACGTTGCCAGGGCAACAACTATTCTAGTCAGATATCGGAAATAACCCAGTGATACAGAGCAGGTTTAGAAAGGAAATATTATTTATTTTTCCCAGAAAATTAAAATGACTAGAACAGTTTTACAAATGATGTGATGAATCATATCTCTCAATTTACCCAGAAAGACTGAAATTGTCCCCACCCCTTCAATGGCCTCTTCCCTTATATTTACCAATCAGCTGCTTGCCTCGTTGACTGATATGCTCTAAGCCAGTAACATGGTTTCACTTCGAAGACGCTGTTGTGTATGAGAGATCATGTTTTAAATAAAAGTACATGTTTACAATAACACGCATACTTTTCAAAAGTGCACTTTTGAGATAGATAA
This sequence comes from Acipenser ruthenus, assembly GCF_902713425.1. Lineage (NCBI taxonomy): Eukaryota > Metazoa > Chordata > Actinopteri > Acipenseriformes > Acipenseridae > Acipenser > Acipenser ruthenus. Next base: position 674,508 of record NC_081232.1, on the reverse strand, counting down.
AGGTGAAAAGATCTCTGGCATTATTTTGCTTTATACAATAGCTTTACACAGATATATGACACTGCTGTTTTCTCATCAGCTGAAAACAGTTATTCATGTTTCATCAGGGGAGACTATTTCAAGGTCTTCTACAGTACAGAATAATGGATAGAGTGTGTCAGTAAAAGTGCCTGTGATAGTGTGGATGTTTGATCTAGTCTTCACATTGTAAAATGAGACAAACCCTTCCTTAAAATCCACAAACACACCCCACCTCACGTGCTCTCTGTAGCATGACCAGAAACCACAATAGTTGTTTATATCAAACACCCACTTCTTTGGAGCAGATTTGCTGGTGACTCCCAATATCCAGTTACGACTGTGCTTCACTTTCACCTCCCAATAGTGTCTCCCTGAGGTGAACGCCTCCCTGCCCTCGACACAGGAGGAGCTATAGTGAACATCTGCATGGCCCGGGTGATGCACCACTTTTTTCTGACTCAGGATGAGTTGCGAGTGTGCTCTAGTGTGGGGGTCCAGAGTCAAATCAACTGTGGAAGAGACGAAACGATAACAGCGAGCACCGTGGAATTTCTTTGCTTTAGTCTGACTTGTATGTCCACCGCAAAACAAAATCAGAAGACAGCCTGCGCATGCACTACATCCACGAACTATAAAGTCTCCCACACCAGCAAACTGCTAGCTTGACACACACTCTCACTATACAATAGCGAGAACTACTCCAGCAGAACTAAACAGCCACACTCTGTTCTTAATAAGTTGTTGCATTGGTTTGCCTGTTTTGAGACATATAAGAGAAGCCACATTGTTGGGACCATTCTGCATTTGCCAAAGCAACTTTACACAAAGTCTTTGTTGATTGTTTCCGAAGATCATTTTTAGAACAGACCTCAAATGATCCACAGAAGCAAGGCAACAGAGACAACTGTATATGGAAAGCAATGCTAGAAAGGGTAGGAAAACAGCAAACTGATTAGTAAATAAAACAGTACCTGTTGCAGCACGAATCCACTTCCAGACTACAAGAAAGAAAAAGACTTTTGTTTTATACTGTAAAAAAAAATTACAAAAAACTAAGGCTGTAATGGTGTCTTCAGTTTGATTTCTTTATTTTTGAAAATGTGACAGTGCCCAATTGTTTTACGTCTCTTTCCAATTTAAAATGTTCAACTATATTCCCTCACTGCAGCAAACTCCTCACAACAGAAGAACACAAGATCCTCTGATCCCAATTGTCCCTTTACACCCAGGAGACACTCCTCTGGAATCCCCAGCAGAGATTATTATTATTATTATTTATTTCTTAGCAGACGCCCTTATCCAGGGCGACTTACAATTGTTACAAGATATCACATTATTTTTACGTACAATTACCCATTTATAAAGTTGGGTTTTTACTGGAGCAATCTAGGTAAAGTACCTTGCTCAAGGGTACAGCAGCAGTGTCCCCGACCAGGGATTGAGCCCACAACCCTCCAGTTAAGAGTCCAGAGCCCTAACCACTACTCCACACAGTTAGTACATGAAACAGCAATCCTCTGACTGCTTGACTCAAGTGCTGTGGGACTTCCGCTCAAGTATTTTTAATCTTTAATCATACATTAGGTTGCTCTTTCTTGGCGCTAACAGAGGTTTTTAGTGCAATTCTCTTAATTCTTCAAAACATTTCATTTATTTTAGATTTATATACCTGATAATATACCGTCTCTTTTTCTGAGGGCAATGCAGCACGGAGATGTCATCCTTGAGCCAAACAATGCAAAGCTCATTAAGGTGACTCTTCGATTGTCCCTGATGTGACATCTGACGCATTTTGACCCAAGCTATGATGTTAATGGACCCAGACTGACGCTGGCCTCTTCCCTGCCAGTCGTGTTATACTTAGACCAGGCATGTCCACATTTTAGAAGAGTACGATGACATCATAATTCATAATACGATGACATCATAATTCTAGTAAAAGAAATTCCATTCTGCGTTACCTGCACTTGGGATTTCTCCTTCTTTTCCTGGGGGGGAGATAAAGTTTTAAGTTTAACCATTTCTATATTTTTTCTATTTTCCCTTGCTGATGTATTAATCAGGAAATCAGTGATTTTTTTTTTTCTTAGGTATTAAAATGCAGCTTTGACGCCCTTATATTTGCGTGGCTTACAATACCATAAGTAAAATACAATACATTATTAGGATCTAAACTGGGTCTAATCTAATTCCACCACAGTTTGAATCATTAAAAGATGGGGGTGAAACAGACATCTGTAACGCTGTACGTGACTCGGGGCTGATTGGGGACAGAAAATCCCTTTATCGTAGCATCTCGCAGTTTGATTTGTAAGCGATTAGACCAGCATCCTAATTCTTACTGATGGACTGAAGCCCAGTTCAATTTCATTTTCGATCATCATTAAACAGTTTTAAAACATTTCAAACAGTGCGTTCACAAAATAGAGCACCAGACATTATAAAATACATCACTTATTAATTTTCTATTCGACTGTTTTTACCTGCTACTATACACACTAAAATCAAGACTAAGGGTTAGTAGAACAGGCTATTAAACAGGTAAGCAATGTAAAATGACGAAGAAAATGTGGTTAAGAAAAATCACACTTACTTGATAGTTCAGCAAGTGCAGTGTGGGCTAAAATTGAAACAAGATATTGAAGAAAGATATCATTTATCCATTCAATAAAATGCAGATTTCCTTTGAGGAATTACCACCCAAACTCTACACCTCACAACAAGTTATATTATAAACCTACAGCAGTGTGGACATGTATTTGAACACCTCAAGATTTGTCATTTATATCCTTTATATATCTACCTCACTGAGATGGATTTACCAGTGAGCAGGAGGATGATGGGAAATGTAGTTCTGAAAGGTCCATGCGGGTACATGGGAAGCCATCGAGGCAGGGAATCCAATTTAAAAGTTTAAAAAAATTGGTCAAAATGTAAAAAAAAAAAAAAAAAAAAAACAATACACACACCTTATGTAAACAGTTGTAGCAACACATGAGAATATGTAACACAATCAAATAAAAAGCATTAACTTAATCACTTCTTCCACGGTCCCCTTTCTATCTGAAACCAAACACACGAGTATTCTTGTTTTTCAATAAACATGAATATTTACCTGCCTCTAGTTGCGTTGTTGTATGATTTGAGATTCTGTAAGCTTAAAAAGAGAGAACAAAACACATGAGAAGCAATTAATGTCATTTTGCTGTGAATTTAATAGCAAGATGCTGAGGGGATTATTATTATTTATTATTATTTATTTCTTAGCAGACGCCCTTATCCAGAGCGACTTACAATTGTTACAAGATATCACATTATTTTTACGTACAATTACCCATTTTACAGTTGGGTTTTTACTGGAGCAATCTAGGTAAAGTACCTTGCTCAAGGGTACAGCAGCAGTGTCCCCACTGGGGATTGAACCCACAACCCTCCGGTCAAGAGTCCAGAGCCCTAACCACTACTCCACAGGGCCCTGTTCTTTCATTGCTGGGTTAATTAACGATGTTTTAATTTTCAAAGTCTGGTTTTAAGGGTACAGTACTGTTTGATATTTATCAATTATTTTACTGGACTCATGACAGAATCTGGTGGTTATTACCTCCCTCCAGTTGCTGCTTCTTCTCAGTGAAACTGTTGTAACCTTAAACAAAATCATAGATGTGACACAGCAACTTATTATATACATTTCAATACATTTTCATAACATGTAGCTGACTGAGAGCTGCTTTATAGTTTACAGAATTTCTATTGCTTTACAGTGTCGTAATGTCTCACTTAGAAACTGATTTTCGATTCTAAAAATGGTAGAATTTACGCTTGGGTTAATCATTTTGTTTATAAATGGAATCACTTAGGGCTCTGTAAAACTACCTTTAAAATGCATACCTCAAGTGACGTAAAATGAGTGGTGTTTATGAAGCTACTGAGAGGTAAGTGCTTGGATTAGTACCACAGATTATTACTATAATCTATTACTCACACTTAACACTTAAGCCCCTGAATGCGGGTATTGCCTGGAAGCATGTGAGGGACAGCAAGCACATCACTGCCAGGTAAAGTGAAGCCTTCTTGTAGAAACACAAGTTGAGTCTTAAATCTGAAAAGAAGACACAATCCCATTCAAAAATACTATATATAAATATCTCAAAAACAAATCAATATTATACAAAATGTACGTGAAGTAGTGTGTAATCATTGACATGGCCAGAGGCTAAAACAATGTGTTCATCTGAGGCAGTGTGGTCCAATGGTTAAAGTCCAGGGCTTGTAATCAGAAGGGTCACGGGTTCAAATCCCACTGACTGACTCACTGTGTGACCCTGAGCATGTCACTTCACCTCCTTGTGCTCCGTCCTGCGGATGAGATGTTAAATCAATGTCCTATTGTAAGTGACTCTGCATATAATGCACAGTTCACAGCATACCTCTGTAAAGCGCTTTGTGATGGTGGATCACTATGAAAGGCGCTATATAAAAATAAAGATATATATATATATATATATATATATATATATATATATATATATATATATATATATATATATATATATATATAAAACAAGATCAGCATGTGGGTTGTGTAAAAAACTGAAGTGTGTCATTATCAGCATATGATCGCATGTCCACTCCATTCATTGATGGGCTCGTAATTCAAGTTGCCAAATTCTAAATTAACCAATGTTGTTTTGTTTTTTTCTTTTATTGATTCAAAAGTTTAATTATTTAGGTCAGACTAATCATTGTCCCAAAAATTCGAGGAGTAAGGGGACCCCGAACCCCCACGATCAAACTCGACTGAAAGAATCATAGAATACAGTTTGTACCAAGCGTGAAGCCTATATCCTTATCAAAAAGTCACATGACCGCAGTATGGCAGCCATCTCAGGTGAGAGGTCAAAAGGCTGTCTATTTGTATGACATTTTATCTTTTGTGCATCCAACTGTTTTTTTTTTGGTTCATGTTTTGGTTCTTCTAAAACAAATCTTTCTCAATGAATTAGGTTGAAGAGATTTCACTTCAACTCTACAGGCGGTCGCTCAAGCCTGGTGCTCTGGGTAGCCCACAGCAATAACACAGAAGACCACTGGCACCAAATCCCACCTATGTTAATTTAATAAATGTTTGGGTACAAACTTAACTTTTTCTTTGTCATTGGTAGGTACCCATGATAGATGCTACTTAAGGCTAGAATACAATGATGTGCAGGAAACACTATCACATATGAACTGTGAAAGAAAAACACTCACGTGCATATGTTTGAATCTTTCCCCGATCTGAAAGAAATCATACAGGGATTGAATTTTAAGAAAAAATGACAATGTCGTACAAAATGGCAGCTGATGTCTGATAAATGTTTGGTGTTTTCCAGAGAAGACTAATCCCAGGGGTTAAAGGACTGAGCCACGAGGACTGGCTGAAAGAACTGATCTATTTATCCTAGAACCATTAAGAATGAGACTGAAGTCTTTAAAATCTTAAAAGGAGTTGATATAGTTATTCCAAACCAAATGACCATTTTGCTATGAATTTGTACATAACACAGATCCATATAGATATGTTATATATTAATTTTGTTGAGGGGACATGATTGAAAAATCTTAAAAGTTGACAAACCCTAAGGGCAGCACAGAAACCAGGGCCTGAGGACACAGAAATGAAGTGGAGAGAGACTGAGGACAGAGAGAAGGAGACAATTCTTCACACAGAGAGTGGTGAGGGGATGGAATGGGCCAGCTAGTCATGTTGCTGAAGGAGACACTTCTTCACACAGAGAGTGGTGAGGGGATGGAATGGGTTACCTAGTCATGTTGCTGAAGGAGACACTTCTTCACACAGAGAGTGGTGAGGGGATGGAATGGGCTAGCTAGACATGTTGCTGAAGGAGACTCTTCTTCACACAGAGAGTGGTGAGGGGATGGAATGGGTTACCTAGTCATGTTGCTGAAGGAGACACTTCTTCACACAGAGAGTGGTGAGGGGGTGGAATGGGCTAGCTAGTCATGTTGTTGAGACAGAATCACTGGGATCCTTTAAGACCTGACTTGACAAAGTTCTGAGATCATTCAGCTACTGGGAATAAGAATGGGCTTAGATAAGCCGAATGGCCTCCTCTCGTTCGCAGATTTTCTAATGTTCTTATCAAAAAAATAAAAATATGCGATAACAAGTTAATGCTACTTGCTATTTAAAATACAAAATTAGCAATGAGCACTATCAATCATTCATTGTAAACATCATAAAAACAAAGGAAAGAATAAATAAAATCATATTGATGCTACTTATCTTTTAGGTCTAAAGCTGAGGGAACACGAAGCCACTGTGGCTTGGAACTTGGTTTCAGGAGACTAGGTTTCAGACCACTGCACGGCACACCAGGGGAGACTTGGGGTTGGATACAGCAAACCTCAAACTAGGTCTCCTGGAACCAGGTTTCAAGCTGCTGTTCCTGAAAAAGTGGCTTCGTGTTCCCTCAGTTTAAGGAATAGATTTTTTTTCACTCACCTTTTTTTAATCTTCTTTCTGCATCGCTCAAGAAATCCTCAAGATTACCTTTAATCTCAGAAACGTCTTTCCTCACATCCTGAAAATGCATGTCTGCACTAACAGTGACCTCGGGTACAGTGGTAGCGTTCGGGAGGGTGCAGTAAGAGGAGAAATTCTACAATGAGAAAGCATGGCACTGAGAATAATGGGTTTGGAGACGAATGTTAATAATGAACTTAATAACTGCAATCAACTGAATCTGAGATGACTTATTTGTAATCTAATAGTTATCAGAGGTCTATAGACCTGAAGAGAGGAACGCTAGGGGTACTATATATAGTATTTAAGTATGTATAATGCATTTTTTATTTTACTACATTGCCAATGACATACCCATCCTAGAAGGATGTATTCAGACCTAGTCTATCGAAGGTTACCAGACGCCCCCAGAAAAATAGGACTCTCCCAATTTTCAGCCTTCATTTTTTGTACCAGTCAGAAATAAAACTGTCCCGCTTTTGCTATTGAGTTCCTTCACTTTTTTCTTTAAAGTACTAAACTGTAGCAGTGTACTCAGCAAGTTAACAGTAATGAGCTTTTTAAAAAGGTTAACTTTTTTAATACAGCAGACTATTAGCTAACCACTCTGCTGTACTACAAAACGCTACCTGTAGGAAATGGATGTGATCCTCAGATTGCTTCAGCTGTTCTAACACATTGTTTCTCCACTCCAGCGCAGCAATCTCCTGCTCCAGTTGTTGAATCGGCCCTTCGGCCGGTCTCCTTGCAGCATTCTGCTCTCCTCTGATTTTTCCGAGAAGCTCGGCTCGGATTCTCTCAGTGGAATTGATCAGCTCATCAAAAATCTTGTTGCTTGCCTCAATTTCTCTCTGCGCACGGTCCTGCACACGGGAGGGGAATCAACAACAAAAAGATATGTCATAAGATATGTATTGACACATACAATAGTCCCACATGCTCATGCAATTCCAATATTTCACAGAAAACCTGTAAACAATATGCAGTTTATTACGCAATGGGCAGTGCTGTACACTGCCGTTGCAGATTCTGTCCTGTCCCGTCAGATGACTCTGTCCTGTTACATTTAACTTAACAGTTTAACTGTCCTTATTTTATCCACTTGCATCCTGCATCCATTATACCCAACACTCTTCAGTTACAGCAATATTAAAATGTTAAACATTGTTCTTGGGATTGATGTAAACTTGAATTTCAGTCCCAGCTAACAACAAGTACCTCAGGACCTCAACCTGCTTACAGCAAAGCAGAACAGCTGCCAGACTGCTTTCTCACACTCATCTATCTCAACATATTACTCCAGGGCTGGGGTCCTTACACTGGTTACCAGGGCGTTACCAAATTGCTGTTTATTAAAGTGAACGTTTTCACTGAGAGTTAGTTAAAAACTGATGACACTACAGTGTATACTCACGTCAACTTTCCCCACAACCACATTCAGACTTGACAGCTTCTCCCGACTCTCCTGGAGTCGTGTTTTTATTCTTCTTTGCGTCTCCTCCATCATGTTCTGTGTGGAAACACAGCAACTATTAATGTTCTGCAAATCCATTGTTATATTGTTGTTTTAACATGTGTGGCTCTGTGTTCCTCTTCTCTGACTGTTTTAAATTCAGTGCATGTGTGGCCTATTAAAGTCACTTAAATTAGACAATCACTCACTTTGACAATTTTCCAAGCTTCAGTTCCAGTGGTTTGATTTGATATGCACAACAAATCAAAACTACGGGATGTTGCTTTGCAATAAACGTGAAGATGACTGTAAGTCACCTAATTACCTTGCACGCTAATATGAGTCAATTTACAGCCTTGAGTAAACCATTTGTAAAACCGTCCCTGTATATCTCACCTGTTTTTCTTTCCTCTCGCTCTTTGCTGTTACAAGATCATGGCCCTTGTGCTCTTCATCGATACAGAAATGACAGATAAGCTTCTGGTCAGTTCTGCAATATATATCCAAGAGTTGTTGGTGCAAATCGCAAATCTTCCCTTCAAAGTCTTCAACTGGATCCAGTAGTGTGTGTCTCTTAAAAGCAGGTTTTTCACAGTGAGGCTTGATGTGCTTCTCACAGTAAGACGCCAGGCACTGCAAACAGGATTTGACAGCTTTTAGCTTTCTCCCGAGGCAGAAGCTACACAGCACATCCCCAGGCTGGGCATCATATTCTTCAGTACTGCTGTTTCTGAACTGCTCTGCAATTTCGGCTAAGGATCTGTTAATGTTGAGATTCGGCCTGCTGTGAAACTCGTCTTTACACAGCGGGCAAGTGCAAACCCCTGAATCCCAGTGATTCTCGATGCAATTCTTACAGTAGCTGTGACCACACGGAGTGGAGACTGGGCTGGTGAATATATCCAGGCATATTGAACATGTAACTTGGTTTTCATGGATGAGACTACTTGCTTCAGCCATGATGAACGAAGAGGAACAGCTGGAAGACAAAATGACAAGAGAAACTGTGCAATCTTGATTAGGCTCAGGAAGTTGCAAGATCATGTGATTGGCCAAAAGCTGTGTAAGATCTGTCATTGGCAAAACTTTCCATTAAGTGTCTCTAATTACTGTGTATTTATATAGTAGTTACTTAGTAAATACATGCGTACTTACACACAATTGCAATGTTATTATGTATAGTTACAATGTACTTGATGTGTATATTTTTTTGCATGACATATGACAATTTTATCAGAAAAGGGTTAGAGTTAAGTTTAGAGTTAAGGCTGGTTTATACTCCATCGCTCAACCGTTGTTAAAAACAAGGCGACCGGCGATCATCGGAGTCACGTCAGTTAAAAGCGAGTTCAAATCAACTGAACTTTGACCTCGTCACTGACCTTGTTGCTAGGTGACAGAACGATAAAAACGGATGACAGGCTGTTTGTTGAGAAGCTGCTCGGTATAATTACTGCCTATCCCTGCCTGTATGCAGCAGACAGAGCAGATTATAAAGATCAGCAGAAAAGAGAATGCTTGGGAATCCATTGCTTAAAAAATGCAATATTTCACCCTCACGGCAAATGAAAGGCTTCAAGGTTGCGTGTCTTCTTGACCGGCACATAATGTCATCGCACTTCATATATTTTCGTATATTACGTCATATCTTAATATATTTTCAAATAATATTAAACAACCGCAGTGCGGAACTATACGACAATAAAATGTAATTATAAATGGAATATAAAGAATAAACAAGTTTTGAAATCAAGCGATTAATCTATCTATCTATCTATCTATCAACTGACCAATCTACTACATAGTGTTTTTTGATATATAGAACGCAATCAATAAAAACAAAATGAGAGCTACATTGCAATACAGCTTAAATAGAATCAGCTAGAGGCAAATGACATTTAATAGAGAAAAGTGTAAAGTATTGCACACAGGCAATTAAAATGTGCATTATAAATATCATATGGGAGATACTGAAATTGAAGAAGTGATCTATGAAAAAGACCTAGGAGTTTATGTTGACTCAGAAATGTCTTCATCTAGACAATGTAGTGAAGCTATAAAAAAAGGCCAACAAGATGCTCGGATATATTGTGAGGAGTGTTGAATTTAAATCAAGGGAAGTAATGTTAAAACTTTACAATGCATTAGTAAGACCTCACCTAGAATATTGTGTTCAGTTCTGGTTACTCTGTTACAGAAAGGATATTGCTGCTCTAGAAAGAGTGCAAAGAAGAGCGACCAGAATTATCCCGGGTTTAAAAGGCATGTCGTATGCAGACAGGCTAAAAGAATTGAATCTATTCAGTCTTGAACAAAGAAGACTACGCAGTGATCTGATTCAAGCATTCAAAATCCTAAAAGGTATAGACAATGTCGACCCAGGGGACTTTTTTGACCTGAAAAAAGAAACAAGGACCAGGGGTCACAAATGGAGATTAGATAAAGGGGCAGAAAATAGGAGGCACTTTTTTTACACAGAGAATTGTGAGGGTCTGAAACCAACTCCCCAGTAATGTTGAAGCTGACACCCTGGGATCCTTCAAGAAGCTGCTTGATGAGATTCTGGGATCAATAAGCTGCTAACAACCAAACGAGCAAGATGGGCTGAATGGCCTCCTCTCGTTTGTAAACTTTCTTATGTTCTTAACTTGAATTCATAACTAAACGGAACACCAGAGCTCAACAAATAACCCCCAGTCCGTCTTTTTTGTAATCTGTCTAGAACCCGCGTGGTTTCAAATACCAGATGCCAGAATACATCTGAATAGACTTGCGCAGGGATGGAAATAAGACATTGCATAGTAGTTCGACACATTTGAGGTTTTACCAGCTGCAGCCTCTTGATGAAGCAGAAAAGCAAATATATTTGTTTTTCTTCTTCATTGGTACACGAGCCTGCAGCCCATAAAACCTGAAATGCCTCAAATTGTTAAAGTCTTATTTCCATCCCTGTAGCTTGTAGCTCAGGAAAACAAATTTATCAAGACAGGGTTAATACACAAGGCTTTTTTTTCATATCTCAAGTGAATGCACCCAGTCCCTAGAATACATGTTTCCTATGCGTGGACAGACAGACTGTAAAAATAATTACAAACTGATAATGGCCTGGGTATATATGTTGAATTCAAATTCAAATTTTATTCCATGACCTACCCAGGAACAGTCAACAGTTTGAATGAATTTGAGTCAGGGGGCCAAATCCGAGACTGTGGTCGAAGAAAAGGAGGTGAATTTGAATCTTTATCATTATAATTTTTATTATTTATATATAGCTATATTGCTTTTTTGAAGTTGAAAGTATTAACGTTTGGCCAAAAATTAGGTAGCTAGGATTTAATGTTAATATTCGTGCACAAAATCAATTATTTAATGTCATACAAGGTTTTGAAAGGCGCTCTACAAATAATGATGGATCAATAAAATTAATTTTGTGAAATTGATGTGCTGAGCATGGTAATGTTAGGCACAAGCAAAGAACCCGCACAGCTGGATACACCTTCCTGTAAATTGAGGATTAATGGTTGTACAGCTGCCTGGCAGGCTGGTTAATGAGAGCCACATCAACTGCAATATAACAGTAATATATATATATATATATAAGAATATACAATATGAGCAACACTTCAAAATCACAGTGCTGCTGAAGCATGGTGACAAAACATGTAATTATACCACAAAGAGATATTTCTCTCATTTAGAATGTATTACATAAAGCCTAGGAATTAACCGGAGAGAATATTTTTTACAATTTCTTACCAAGAGCTGCACATTCACGTTTTAATAAAATATATTATTATTATTATTATTATTATTATTTTATTTCTTAACAGACACCCTTATCCAGGGCGACTTACAATTGTTACAAGATATCACATATATTTTTTTACATACAATTAACCCTTTATACAGTTGTTTTTTTTAACTAGAATAATCTAGGTAAAGTACCTTGCTCAAGGGTACAGCAGCAGTGTCCCCCACCTAGGATTGAACCCACAACCCTCCGGTCAAGAGTCCAGAGCCCTAACCACTACTCCACACTGCTGCCCTGTATTACAACACTGTCAATACACCTTACCTTTCCTTGTTGAAAGAAAGTGGGAGAAAAAGCTCGAAATCTGCAAACACGTGTGCATCTTGTGGTAATGCTGGTGCTGAGGGCAGGGTTTGGGATGTTACTGCTGGTTCAGAGATGGGGTGTGCTACAGGGCAGGGGGGTGAGGAGAAACCTGGAACTGACACAAGTTCTGTGCTGGAAGGTGGCCATGTGTGTGACAGCGGAGAAGCAGGCTGTGCTTGTGCCAAATGTGCTGCACTCATCGTGCTTCCAAGAGTTACTGAAACAGCTGGAGGTGCAGTTTCAGCAAGATTATTCACTAAAGAGAATGAGAAGACAAAACAGTCACACTTTTAAATAACACTGCTTTTTTTTGCTTTAAATACATTGTATTCAGTCATTTGAAAACATGAAATAGAAATGATTCACTTACCAGCGGACGAAGAATGATTTTTTCGTTTCCTTGGAGGCATTTCTCTGGAAAAAAAAAAAAAAAAAGTGTAAAATACAAGATAAGGCTTTCTATACATTTGAAAGCAGTGTGGAGGAATGGTTAGGGCTCTGGACTCTTGACCGGAAGGTCGTGGGTTCAATCCCAGGTGGGGGACACTGCTGCTGTACCCTTGAGCAAGGTACTTTACCTAGATTGCTCCAGTAAAAACCCAACTGTATAAATGGGGAATTGTATGTAAAAATAATGTGATATCTTGTAAGAATTCTAAGTCGCACTGGATAAGGGAGTCTGCTAAGAAATAAAATAATAATAATAATAGTTAATAATGTCATAAAATACAAGTACGTGTTCCACCGTTTTACTAATTGTAGTTAGGAGAGGACTTTGCCTCTTTGAAAACAGCTGCCTAGAGCCCACACCCTTTAAGGGGTCCCGCGCTCACCCAGACTGCGGTGAGATTTAATGTGTTTGTTACGTGTGCGCAAAACGCTCAGTCCAGGCTATTCCACTGCCGACCATGGACGAGAGTTCCCAAGAGCAGCTCATAACTGGCCGAGCGTCGCCCGGGTGGGGAGGGCTTAGTTGGCCAGGGTGTCCCCGGCTCACCGCGCACCAGCGACCCCTGTAGTCTGGCCGGGCGCCTGCGGGCTTGCCTGTAATCTTCCCAGAGCTGCGTTGTCCTCCGACGCTGTAGCTCTGAGGTGGCTGCATGGCGGGCCTGCAGAGTGGAAAAAAAGCTGACGGCACATGCTTCGGAGGACAGCGTGGGTTCGTCTTCGCCGCTCCCGGGTCAAATTGGGGTAAAAATCAATTGGCGACTACTACATTAAAATAAAAGGTAAGAATACATTGTAAAATAATGTTTTGTGTTCGCGAGCCTCTTCATTTACCATGAAAAGTTAAGCTTTGCTTGTTTATAAACATGTTTAAAAAATGCTTTGGTAAGATGCATATAATCACAGATTTATGTTAAAACCAAATCAGGTCCAGCAGCTAATGTAAATCTAATCCACTAGTACAATTCAATGTACAATCAGTTGAATTCACGAGCTATTGTTTCGTTAATATGTCAAACGTTTGGGCTACTCAGATCTGCCATCTTAGGTTTATTAATACAATGATGGTGTTAAGAGTGTGTATATATATATATATATATATATATATATATATATATATATATATATATATATATATATATATAAAGCCGCTTCCCCAATATGTACAACAGCAGTCAGGATGTTTAGCTGTTATCTCTTTAAATGAATGTCCCTGGTAATAACTTTCGAGTTCCCCTCCCTCCCCCTTGTGGTAACCGCAGGTAGTGTTTCTTGTGACAGTTTTTAACTTGCACGCCTCCCAGTGGACCGTCCAGGAACAGTGACTTATTTCAGTCCCTCCAGGTAAGCATCTATAGACACTGGTTTCTTGTTGCAAACTAAACTCGCCTTGAACACACACAGTATTAACGTGAGGTTCAGAGTGGTACTGTACTCACATTGTTTGCGTTGATAATCCAGTGGTGCTGTGCCCCTTCTGTTTCGCTTCAGCTCCTCGTACCCTGCGTGCAGATTCTTTGCTTCAGTGTGGGAACCCGACCCACGCACTTTCTTTTGGGCTTATAAAACCGCGCCCACGGTTGAAATGCTTCTATTTTTTTCTGGTACTTCTTTAAGTGCCAGCTGCTACAAAAACGTTTTTTTTTTTCCTTCTATTTCAAACAAAACAACAGACTTTTAGTTTTGTACTTTCTGTTTCCAATTCTCAATCGGCTAAAGTAAAACAACAACACTTTCTGTTCAATTCGGTTTCTCATCGGGACGTTTCACTGCAACACACGCACTCTCTCCAGCACTTCTTGGTCAGAGCATAGAAAGGTGTGACGATTTTTTTTTCCTGTCATGACTTCAGGGCGTTTTTTCCCCTCTCCACAACGTTATTTGGTATAATTTAATTAAAGCGCTATTAATAATACATGAATCATGGTTATAGCACCAGTTTTTAAGCACTGTATTCTGTAAATATTTCGTCTAATAGTTAAAAAGTGCAATGCTTATGGGGATGCCAGGGCTTGTTTTCAAAATATATCGCCAGACATGATATATAAACCAGTAGAATACCTTGTGTGTGTGTGTGGCTGCGTTAATCCCAAAAAGGCTGCGTTGCAGTCGGGAGTCTGCGCCTGACGTCACGGGTTGCGTTGTCGGAGGCAGGACAGCAAATTAAGTCTGTAGGATGTGATTGATTTTTGTCTGCCTTTCTCCTGCCGTATCGACTTTGTTTAGACATTTTTATTATTTGTTTATTTAGCAGAAATCTGTTCTAAATGCTACATTCATGTTTTATACAGTACGTTTTTAAACATACTCTGACAGTGTGTAACAGTTAAGTGTATTAGAATAAACTATGATGGGCTGCTGTTTTCTTTTCTCTGTTTGCTAGTGGAGAAAATGCGTTTAACAGCTGAATTGGGGTAAACCTGTTCAGACTGCACTTGTAGATCTCTGGATCCACCCCTCCTGCTCTGCACTGGACTCGCCTGACCTCACATTACTGCTCGGCAGATGCACTATCCGATTACTATTATGTAATTGTAGATCCTCTTGTAATCCTAACTTGTTGCATCCTTGTTCATACTGTATTTTAATATTATTATATGCACTTACTGTAAACTATACTGTATTTAAATATTAATCTTGCATTGTAACCCTGTCCTGCCCTGTAACACCTGTAAGTCGCCTTGGATAATAATAATAATAATATGAAAAGTGTTGACAGTCAGAATACAGTAATAAGATTCTATCGCTGCTGGGAGCTTCAGGAGACCCCAAGCCCTCTGCCTTTTTTTCTGTCTCCCCATTTATTTTGGCCACTGATGCAATCACTCAACCATGCGTGCCATGCAACCAGATAGGCACTCCTATAAGCAGCGTGCTGGTCATGAAGAAGGTAAAATTACTGCACCAGCAAATCTATCCAGAAAGGTGAGTCAGATTTCAAAGCAAGTACGGGCAATTTTACTTGGAACATTTTAGTTTTAAACACAGGTTTTATTTTCAAGTCAAATGAGGCTGCATGACTGAGCCAGCTGCACATCTGCATTCTGTTTAAAAGCAAGCACAACGTTAACCCATGTTTTGCTGGATGTTAAAATCTGTGTTTTTGCTACAGTTACAATTTCAATGGTAACTTAAAATTAGCCTTTTTCTATTTATAGTATGTGAGTATGTGCATTACTGTGCTGTATCCTTGTATGATTCTCCAGATTGAGATTGTGTGCACATTTATTAAAACTGCTGAAAACTCAATTTAAGGGTTACAGAAAATTCCGAACAGCCTCCTTTCTCAAGGGGTTCAGAACTCAGAGGTTCTGTCTGTACTATGCTTTACTTGGCCCCTAACCCTAGTATGCATCAACAACTGCTGCTGCAGAGTCACTTCCAATAGGACCTCGTTTGTTTTACGTCTCATCCGAAGGACAGAGCACAAAGAGGTTAAAGGGTACATAAGTACCTTTTTATTTGATTGTGTTACATGTTCCCATGTGTTGCTACATCTGTTTACGTAAGGTGTGTGTTGTTTTAATTTATTTTTTTTCCACTTTTTTAAACTTTTAAATTGCATTCCCTGCCTCAAGATGGCTTCCCATGTACCTGCATGGATCGCTCAGAACTACATTTCCCATCATCCTCCTGCTCACAACTGAGATGGATTTACCAGTGAGCAGGAGGATGATGGGAAATTCTTTCCCTGCTATTGTGGTTTGTACACAAGAAACAAAGTGGCAAAAGACACATTTTCATAAAGTAATATCATTACTGTGGTTTACTTCTGCCTTTTTCTTAGATGTGCGCGCAAGTGAAAACTCACATCTTGAGGTGTTCTAATACATTTGCAGACTACTGTATTATTGTTCAGGTTTTTATTTAATTTCACTCAGTAGCAATTCATTTGTACTTGCACTCAAAAACAGTCATTCCTTTGTAGTCTCTTGCATGAGGTAGTTGGATTGGGAACAATAAATAAAAAAGGGTTCCTTTTTTTTATCCTGAGACCACTCGTCATCACTAATTAGATAATTAAAGTATGTATAAGTGGCAGACTAAAGTATTGGCACCCAACACATAATATAAGATCATTCAAGAAAACATGTCAAATACAAGCATTTAGTGAGCCACTAATATAATAATAATAACATTATATAACGCCTTTCATAGTGGACCACTATCACAAAGCACTTTACAGAGGTATGCTGTGAACTGTGCTTTACACGCAGAGACACTTCCAATAGGACGTTGATTTAACATTTCATCCGCAGGACGGAGCACAAAGAGGTGAAGTGACTTGCTCAGGGTCACACAGTGAGTCAGTCAGTGGCAGAGTTGGGATTTGAACCCATGACCTTCTGGTTACAAGCCCTGGACTTTAACCACTGGACCACACTGCCTTCTATAATAAGACAAAGACCTGGCAGATTTCTGGTAGATTAACAAACAATCTATATAAAATAAAAAGCTCAAGCAATTTTCCTACCAGTTTTGGATGTCTGCCTTCAATGGGGGCTAATTGAAATGAGTCATGAGGGGCAGTGATCTTGGTTCAGTTCAGTTTTCCATTCTGTCTTTCTGGAAGTGTCAGATAATGGCAGTACAAGAAGGCCCAGTGAGGAAGCCCTGAATCACAATGTTTACTTCTGTTGTCTTTATTTATGTCATGTTTCCTGAAGAAACGATTTTAGATAACACAAAAATGTGTTTCCTCCTTCGACTGAGCATGGTTTCAACTTCATAGTGTTATGCATGCATTCCTTTTCAATTCTAAACCATTCTAGCATGCTGTGTTTGCCGTTCTCCTGTTTTCCCATTTCAGACAGACCTACCTCCTGTCTAAAATACAAATCAACATGTCTAAAACCGATAGGTCATTGAGGTCATGCATCCCATAACATTGCTGAACGGGATGCTAGGCAGACCGTATCCTAGCAACCTGAGCAGCTGCTACCTGACCGGAAAGAATGAAGACAAGATATTTGCAGACCCCAAACCAAGACCTGCATGCCCAGATAATGAACTGCAGTACCCCCAGGATACAGTCCCTGAATAGGACGTCCCAGGAATCAGTCAGTGGTACTGGAGTGTTAGTTACAAAGAAAACAGACAGTAACACTGTCCGTGAAGTGTCTCTAGTTACTGTGTATTTATATGGTAGTTACTTAGTAAACACGTGTGCTTACACATGTTATTATACATGGTTGCAATGTGCCTTAATGTGCATGACATATGTAAGTACATTTGTATCGGTTAGGGTTAGGATTAGTTTTAGAGTTAGGGATAGGGTTAAGGTTAGGGCTATATTGTGCAAAAAGATGTACATATTAAGTACATTGTAACTATGCATAATAACATTGTAATTATGTGTAAGCACACATGTATTTACTAAGTAACTACTATGTAAATACACAGTAATTGGAGACATTTTCTTTAAGGTGTTACCAAACAGACTCATTAACAAAGGGTGAATTACTTCCAAATGTATTGTGCTTGGTGTGTGGTAGGTATGTTTTATTCAGGCATTGTGAAGGGCAGTCTCAGGGGTCCTCACAGCCAGGACTTCGGCACCAAGCAGAACATCAAGATGGTGAAAGTGGTGATAGGAACTGGCCACAGTAATCTCCGGATCATGCGACGGATCTTGCGATAGACACGGTTGGTATCAGGCATCCATTTCAAAGAGGAGGTGAATTTCTTCTTACATGGCAAGATTTTCTTCTGGGAAAGAAGAGGAAAATTTATTGATTTGAAATGTTTTAATCATTTAGGTCAGATCAATCATTGTCCCTAAATGCTTATTGGGATACAGCAGGACTAGTTGCAGTTCTTCTACTTAGAACATAAGAAAGTTTACAAACGCTTGTTTGGTTGTTAGTAGCTTATTGATCCCAGAATCTCATCAAGCAGCTTCTTGAAGGATCCCAGGGTGTCAGCTTCAACAACATTACTGGGAAGTTGGCTCCAGACCCTCACAATTACTTCCCTTCATTGCCAGGTTATGGATATGAAGAGTAGCATCCTTCCTCCATGATGTCCAGCAGCCTATGTTGTTTGCTAGCAATTATAATATTCATAAGCTATATATTACAGACAGTGTTGTGTGAGACACTGCTGTTACAGATTCTGTCCTGTTACATTATTATTTGTTTATTTAGCAGATACCTTTATCCAAGGCGACTTACAGAGACTAGGATGTGTGAACTATGCATCAGCTGCAGAGTCACTTACAATTACATCTCACCCGAAAGACGGAGCACAAGGAGGTTAAGTGACTTGCTCAGGGTCACACAATGAGTCAGTGGCTGAGGTGGGATTTGAACCTCCTGGTTATAAGCCCTTTTCTTTAACCACTGGACTACACAGCCTCCTCATATAGTGTATCTTTAGTATTATTGCATTTAAAATTTCAGACAAAAAATGTTGATGAAAAAAGTATGAGAAAAGTAAACTTGTTATTTTTCAAGAAATACTTTTTTTTACTTCCAGCTATGTATAATAATATTTCTGGACGGACTTCTTATGATGGCAAGGGTAACTGTTTCTCCTCATTGCTCTACAGCGGACCCTACTGGCCAAATGCCAGTGAGTTCAGGCAGATACCTGCAGGGCTGGCCTTTGTCCTCCAGAGGGTGGTAGATCGCTGATATCCGCTCTCCAGTTTCTGGGTGTAATAAAGCATTTGGCGTCCGAGGACGCACACTTACCTTCCGTTCTCCTGAGCTGTTTTAGCGGAATTGCTGTAATTGTACATTTAAAATTAGGGAATCATTTAAATTGAAAAGAAAATTAAAACGAGATGGAAGAATCCCTGATATAAATTATTATTATTATTATTATTATTATTATTATTATTATTATTATTATTATTATTATTATTATTTAGCAGATGCTTTTATCCAGATCCATCCTCGAGAATTCTTTTACCCAGGAACTCACCTTGATGGATCTTCTCTTGTATTGATTTTGTTTGAAATGACAGACCCCACCCCCTTCATCCACACTCTCTGTTGTCTGCTGCTTGATGACTCGTTGACTCTTAAACCTGAAAGAAAATAATAGGGTAACACCTTCCATGAAGTGTCTCTAATGGCTGTGCATTTACATAGTAGTTACTTAGTAAACACATGCTCACTTACACACAATTACAATGTTATTATGCCTAGTTACAATATACTTAATGTGTACTTTTTTTGCATGATATAAGCCTATCCCAAAACTCCAAATCTGACCATAATCCTTCTCTGATACAATTGTGAACTTCCATATATCGTGCAAAAAGATGTACACATTAAGTTCATCGTAACTGCATAATAACATTGTAATTATGTGTAAGTACTTGTGTATTTACTAAGTAACTACTATATAAATACACAGTAATTAGAGACGCTTCATGGACAGTGTTACTATAGGCACCTGTGTCACTGACAACAAAACTATTGCTTATTTTTGTATGTATTGCAATTTGTAGTTTAAGAAGAAGAAATAGATAATGTACAATACAGAAGGTATTCAGAATACCTGAAGGTACAGATAGAAAGGAATAGTACATTGTATTCTTAACTATGCAGTAAATGACATCACAAACACAAAGCAATAAATGACATAATAGAAATATGTGAGTGTGGTTACCATGGCATCAAATGCCTAGACGTACCTCCGCTGTTTGTTTTCAAACACACTTAACCAAACTTCAGGAAGCTGGCTCTTTTGTTTAAAAACATATATGTAAGATATGTTTACTGTCAGGCGCCTGTAGTGATCTTGCAAATATAGTCTCCAAAATTCAAAACAAAGGTTGTAATGAAATGTTTATGTAGCTGTGAAAATCAGTACATTTCAATTCAAATTAAGAGAAATGTAACTGTTCACAAAATGTAATTATTATTATTTGTTTATTTAGCAGACGCCTTTATCCAAGGCGACTTACAGAGACTAGGGTGTGTGAGCTATGCATCACCTGCAGAGTCACTTACAACTACGTCTCACCCGAAAGACAGAGCACAAGGAGGTTAAGTGACTTGCTCAGGGTCACACAGTGGCTGAGGTGGAATTTGAACCAAGGACCTCCTGGTTACAAGCCCTTTTTTTAACCACTGGACCACACAGCCTCCTATAATCGCTGAAAAGTTAACCGTTGGATCATATAAGGTTATAAAGCATTAGGATACACTAACGTAGCCAAGCCTTCATTGGTTAATACATAGCTTAATAATATTTATTTATTTATTTATTTATTTATTTATTTATTCTTTAACCAGGAAAAAAATTGAAATGACAGCTCTTTTACAAGATTGTCTCATCATACATTCAATCTGGGATTAGAAACATTTACGCTTCCATAATTCTTGGAACCGACTCATTAAAATAAATGTTATCATAGTCATTGTTCCTCGTTTAGCTGATACATTTGGGGTTGTAATATCACATGTGGAAATAATAAACTGAGGATGGTCGTATATACAGTGATATAAGGATTCATTCCTCTGACATTAGTGTTATGTTAATGAATCTATACGGTAAAGTACATGTAAGTATTTGTATAGAACACATTTCTTTTAAAATGTCTTATTAAAAAAAAATAACCATAATAAAGCCTTCCAGATCTCAGCCAATCAGGTTTCAAAAGATTATAACATGCATTGTGATGTCATTCCTTTCACAGCAATGATGCCACTGCCTTGTACTGATGTCATTTCATTCCACTCATTGCAGCATGGTTCACTATGACATCATAGAAGCATATATATATCATCATAGATAATAACACAATCATCATTTTAAAATTAAACATCGGGTGTATGTATTGCAGATGATAACAACGATTAGGCTATTGAATAGGTAAGAAATGAAATATTAGCGAAGTCTCCCTTTAAATACAGCACGCCACCAGGGTAATGATTTGAAAGCAGTTACCCATTCTCTTTCTCGGCTGTCACTGGCTTCCGCATTCAATGTTCTGGCCACACTTCGGTGTTGGAAGGTTGAGAAATCGGATGCTTGAGTTTATAGTGATGGGTTATCTATCGGGGGAGACATCAGCAGTAAAAATACTGACAAGGAGTAAAACTAAAAGGGGGCTTGGTTTCACACGTGTGATGTCACGAGTGTCCATTGTGATGCGTTAACTGGCGCAAACTGTGATTGGCTGAAACCTAAGATACAGGGGGTATCTGTCTTGCATGTGGCTTTTTCAGGGGCTCACAAAATGCTGTAATAAATGCAACTTTGAGTAATGTGTTTATTTTGTAGTTCTTTATTGAAACATTATTAAATCTATAGGTGCCGACCCATGGGGTACAATATGTGTTTTTTATGTTAGTGTGGATCCTTAGAAAATAAAGTTACGTTAGTAATTCACACATAAATTCAATATGGTATCATTCTTGGCAGGACAATTAGGCAAAGCGATGGTTTTGGCAGAGAACTCACTTTAACCGTCAATCAAATCACGTAAACATCAAGCATATTTTAGCCTCTTCTAAATCGTCAGTCGAAGAGCTGGTTCCTTATTCGTCCATCGATAAACAATATGTCCAGTTGTCATTTGAAATTGTACTTTTGGGGGGAAGAATAAAACAAAACAAAAATCAACACAGCGTTTGAGAGATTTCAATAAGAACCGCTCACAATCATTGCTCACATCATAAAAAAAAACTAAAAACAGAATTAACATTATTATTATTATTATTATTATTATTATTATTATTAACATTTGTTCTTTATCATTTGGTATGGCTTCTTGTCATAGGTTTTGCCATCTTGATTCATCATCATGTACAACGTGCAGTGATGAATAACAAACCACTGAAACTCCTCCACTCATTCCCTGTGGATTCTCAGAACGCCTGAGGCTGCCAGCACAGGCTTTGATCAGGTCATTATGAGCAATTTCTCAATTCTCCAATGAACTCCAGATTGGACTGTCTGATAGTGAAGTCCCATTGGGCTATTTGCTTCTTCATACACCCTTTCCGCTGGCAGAATATAGAGATGTGGTTTAGACAGAAGATAAGGCTTAATTGACCTCGATTAGCAATGAAAATAACATTTTTAGTCGAAAATCTACCTTCATTTGTTGCTTGTCTAAGAATACAATAAAAAGTGAAAAACCTTTATGGAAACCAGGGCCAGAGGACAGTTAGAAATTAAATGGAGAAAGGACAGACGGAGGGAAGGAGACTCTTCTTCACACAGAGAGTGGGGAGGGGATGGAATGGGTTACCTAGTCATGTTGCTGAAGGAGACTCTTCTTCACAGAGAGAGTGGTGAGGGGATGGAATGGGCTGCCTAGTCATGTTGCTGAAGGAGACTCTTCTTCACAGAGAGAGTGGTGAGGGGATGGAATGGGCTGCCTAGTCATGTTGCTGAAGGAGACTCTTCTTCACACAGAGAGTGGTGAGGGGATGGAATGGGTTATCTAGTCATGTTGCTGAAGGAGACTCTTCTTCACACAGAGAGAGGTGAGGGGATGGAATGGGCTGCCTATGTTGTTGAGGCAGAATCATTGGGATCCTTTAAGACCCGACTTGACCAGCAGCTTGAACCCGGACCAGCATTTACAGGCCGAATTGCCTTCTCTTGTTCTTAAATGTTCCTATATTCTTATGAGTGAGCCACTTCTTGCCAGTTGACTTACTACATATCTGGGTATGCCGACATAAAAGTCCCCTTTACTGTATTATTATTTATTTCTTAGCAGACAACCTTATCCAGGACGACTTACAATTGTTACAAGATATCACATTATTTTTACATACAATTACATTATTTTTTACACATTATTATAACATACAATTACCCATTTATACAGTTGGGTTTTTACTGGAGCAATCTAGGTAAAGTACCTTGCTCAAGGGTACAGCAGCAGTGTCCCCCACCTGGGATTGAACCCACGACCCTCCGGTCAAGAGTCCTAACCACTACTCCACACTGCTGCTCGACTGTATTACCGGTCAATGCGTTAGCCAAAATGTGACTTGATTTAGTTTTTTTTATGGTTTTACCAAATGAACTGAATGCTAGAAACTGAAAAACTTATCAGATGAAGTTCACAAACAAACATAGGCAGGGCTTATCTCCTGGGATGGAAGGGAGGGTCCCTACTGAAGCCACTGCAGAGTTCAGTCTCTCTATTACAGAGTCTGTGTGCTGCGCAGAAAGGAATACCTTTGCATCTGTCTGGGAATCCTAAGGCTGAGTGTTGAAAGAGCTTCAAGTAGTATTCCTTGTCCTAAAACCAACAAACGGAATAAAAGCAGGAAGGCTAAACTACAAGACAGGAAAGATTTGTGGAATAAACTGTACCGGAGATTGGAGCAGATCATTCTGATTACAAGATTCATTTCTGGATAGATTAAAAAAGGCGGAAAGGTGGGGGTTTCAGTAACTGTTATTAAAGAAAGAAAGAAAGAAAGAAAGAAAGAAAGAAAGAAAGAAAGAAAGAAAGAAGTAGCTCAGAGATTAGTTACAATGCTGGGCTGCAGTGTGGAAGGCAGTGGGTTGTTTGAGTAGCTCAGTAGTTAGAGACAGTGCTGGGCTGCTGTGGATGTAGTGGGTTTGAGTAGCTCAGTGGTTAGATAAAGCGTTGGGCTGCAGTGTGGAAGGCAGTGGGTTTGAGAAGCTCAGTATTTAAAGAAAGCGCTGGGCTGCAGTGTGGAAGGCAGTGGGTTTGAGAAGCTCAATATTTAAAGAAAGCGCTGGGCTACAGTGTGGAAGGCAGTGGGTTTGAGAAGCTCAATATTTAAAGAAAGCGCTGGGCTGCAGTGTGGAAGGCAGTGGGTTTGAGAAGCTCAGTATTTAAAGAAAGCGCTGGGCTGCAGTGTGGAAGGCAGTGGGTTTGAGAAGCTCAATATTTAAAGAAAGCGCTGGGCTGCAGTGTGGAAGGCAGTGGGTTTGAGAAGCTCAGTATTTAAAGAAAGCGCTGGGCTGCAGTGTGGAAGGCAGTGGGTTTGATAAACTCAGTGATAAACAATGAAACAAGGAGTTACGTGCTGGCCCTGCACAAAAGGAGGGGAGTCTTACGTATCAGAGTGTCCAAGCCCCTCCTACAAGGCGAGCCTTGATGAATCCTGGGACGTCCTTCTGAAAAACACCCCCCATCTCAGATTAAACACCCTGGACTTCTCCGACTTGTGGGACGACGAAGAACCAGGACTAGACAGCAACGAGGAAGGGGACGTGGCCTCAGAAGTGTCTGAGTCACCGATGGGTTGGGCTAACACTATGGCCCCGCCCCCTCCCCCCCTTCCCCCTCCCCCTCCCCCTCCCTGCCCAATAACAGCTGCCAAGGACTCTGGGGCCACACCCACAAAAGGGCGGACGCTACGCTTGCACTGGAGTGAACTGTGTGACTTGCCCACGCTGCCCAAGGTGAGCCGTTTCGGCAGCCAGACCATCTGGGCCACGCTGGAACCAGTTAACGTGGACACCAACCAACTGCAGTACCTCTTTGAGTCCAAATCGGGAGGGCTGGCAGCCTTTAAGGTGAGTGACACAGGTGGTAACTGGATCAGTGAGTGTCATAGTAGCATGACGAATACAGATACAGACAAATGGAGATTAAAGAACAGCTTGGCTTAGCTTGGGGTGCATCCACACTTGGTGAATTTGCTTATGCTATCCATTGGGAATACAGGGATGCTATGAAAACATCACTCATACACGTCCATATCCTCTGGTTAAATAATTGTGAGCAGCTATAAAGCTGTGTGATTGAGCCCTTGTTCATTTACCATTATATAACTGATGTAGACTCTAAATACTACTAGAAACTTGAATACAGCGACAAAGGGTTGTCATTGAATTTGCTAAGTTGCTTTTAGTATTTCTATATTTAGCACTATTAAGTGTTTTATAGTTAATAAACCATGTGGTATTGGTTTCAAAATTGCCTTTTATTTCAAGGACCCTCACCTTGCTGTTCCTCTCTCTCTCTCTCTCGCTCTCTCTCCCTATCTCTCTCTCTCTCCCTCTCTCTCCCCCCTCTCTCTCCCTCTCTCTCCCCCTCTCTCTCTCACACTCTCTCCCTCTCTCTCTCTCTTGCTCTCTCTTTCTTTCTCTCTCTCTCTCCATCTCTCTCTCTCTTGCTCTCTCCCTCTCTCTCCCTCTTTCTCTCCCTCTCTCTCCCTCTCTCTCCCTCTCTCTCCCTCTCTCTCTCTCTCTCTCTCTCTCTCTCTACCTCTCTCTCTCTCTCCCTCTCTGTTTCTCGCAGTGTAAAGCCTCCGCTGGGCAGAAACAGCTGAACGTGCTGGAACTGAAAAGGAGCAACATTATCAACATCCTCCTGAGCAGCCTGCCTCCTCCCCACATAATTAAAGAGGCCGTTGTCAATATGGACCAGAGTGTGCTGGACAGAGAGGATCTGCAGGTGAGAGAGAGCCTCACTCTTCATCTGCCCCTTCCGCTGTTCCCTGCTAACGTGGTTAATGTTCACTAAACACCACCTTGGAACCAGGTCATACCAAGAGGGCGGGGACGACGGGGAAATTTCTCTGGGGCCCAACACCTCGAAGGGGGGCCCTGATGAAGGGGGGACTTTTTTTTTTTTTTTAATATATATAAAATATTTTAAAACAACTAGCCCTGCACAAGACCCTTTGCGTTCCCACCACCACATTAAAAAGAAACCTCCTGTCCTGCACAGCGAGCCGATGTGCTTCTGTGGTGTAATGATTGTGTGTCCAGGCGCTGTCAAACACTTCCTTTCACACAATGATTTGAACTTTCGCATTTCATATTTTACTACACCAAAAAGCTGAAAAAAAGGCATAGCAATTTTATGTATTTTTTTAAAGACTTTTAAAAGAACCCTAAAGTTGCACAATATATACCACAGTTTGAATTATTCTATTATTAAGATCTATAATTTGCTCAAAACAACGTGGTGCAGCAGTTTGTCAGAAAAATTGTATCGTGTAAAATAAATAAAGTACTTTCTTCAGCTGGTGGTAAACACAATTAGAGAATGATCTGTTATATTACTTAAAACACAAATATATTTATCAATACAGGCTATTAGTTAAGAGCAGACATGAGTGGTTTATTTTTGGCACGGGATAAATAAATTGTAGTTTATGCTAAAAACGTATGTTATTTGATGTTAAGTAAGCTTCCAATTAATAATGACTATTACACGTGGAGTTTGTACAAAAAATATATTTATTCACTTACCTAAAAAAAAAGTTTGAATGCTGTAAATAACTTAAACATAAGTACTTTGAGAAAGAGTAAACTATCCTGCTGCAGATTTTAATTGAGATATTGAAACTTCTGTGCGCCGTTGACAGTTTCCTTCAAACCCATTATCAGATGTGTGACCCTGCTCTGTGCTGTCCCTGCAGAAGCTGGTGTCTCTCATCCCCTCCGAGGAGGAGCTGCTGCTAATCAAAGAGGCCCAGAAGAAGAACCCCTCCCTGACGCTGGGCTCAGCCGAGCAGAGTCTCCTCATCCTGGGCTCTGTGCCGCACCTGAGTGCCAGGCTTGAGCTGTGGGCCTTCATGCTGGACTACGAGAACCAGGAGAGAGTGAGTGAGCCTCTCTGTGATGTGAGCAGTGTGTGTGTGTGTGTGTGTGTGTCAGTGTGTCGGGGTGTCAGTGTGTCAGTGTGTCGGGGTGTCAGTGTGTCAGTGTGTCAGTGGGTCGGGGTGTCAGTGTGTCAGTGTGTCGGGGTGTCAGTGTGTCAGTGGTTCGGGGTGTCAGTGTGTCGGGGTGTCAGTGTGTCGGGGTGTCAGTGTGTCAGTGTGTCGGGGTGTCAGTGTATCAGTGGTTCGGGGTGTCAGTGTGTCGGGGTGTCAGTGTGTCGGGGTGTCAGTGTGTCAGTGTGTCGGGGTGTTGTGTGTCAGGGTGTCAGTGTGTCAGTGTGTCAGTGTGTCAGTGTGTCGGGGTGTCAGTGTGTCGGGGTGTCAGTGTGTCAGTGTGTCAGTGTGTCGGTGTGTCGGGGTGTCAGTGTGTCAGTGTGTCAGTGTGTCAGTGTGTCAGTGTGTCAGTGGTTCGGGGTGTCAGTGTGTCGGGGTGTCAGTGTGTCGGGGTGTCAGTGTGTCGGGATGTCAGTGTGTCAGTGTGACGGGGTGTCAGTGTGACAGTGTGTCGGGATGTCAGTGTGTCAGTGTGTCGGGGTGTCAGTGTGTCAGTGTGTCGGGGTGTCAGTGTGTCAGTGTGTCAGTGTGTCAGTGTGTCAGTGTGTCGGGGTGTCAGTGTGTCAGTGTGTCAGGGTGTCAGTGTGTCAGTGTGTCAGTGTGTCAGTGTGTCAGTGTGTCGGGGTGTTGTGTGTCAGTGTGTCAGTGTGTCGGGGTGTCAGTGTGTCAGTGTGTCGGGGTGTCAGTGTGTCGGGGTGTCGGGGTGTCAGTGTGTCAGTGTGTCAGTGTGTCAGTGGTTCGGGGTGTCAGTGTGTCGGGGTGTCAGTGTGTCGGGGTGTCAGTGTGTCGGGATGTCAGTGTGTCAGTGTGACGGGGTGTCAGTGTGACAGTGTGTCGGGATGTCAGTGTGTCAGTGTGTCGGGGTGTCAGTGTGTCAGTGTGTCGGGGTGTCAGTGTGTCAGTGTGTCAGTGTGTCAGTGTGTCAGTGTGTCGGGGTGTCAGTGTGTCAGTGTGTCAGGGTGTCAGTGTGTCAGTGTGTCAGTGTGTCAGTGTGTCAGTGTGTCGGGGTGTTGTGTGTCAGTGTGTCAGTGTGTCGGGGTGTCAGTGTGTCAGTGTGTCGGGGTGTCAGTGTGTCGGGGTGTCGGGGTGTCAGTGTGTCAGTGTGTCGGGGTGTCAGTGTGTCAGTGTGTCAGTGTGTCGGGGTGTCAGTGTGTCAGTGTGTCGGGGTGTTGTGTGTCAGTGTGTCAGTGTGTCAGTGTGTCGGGGTGTCAGTGTGTCAGTGTGTCGGGGTGTCAGTGTGTCGGGGTGTCGGGGTGTCAGTGTGTCAGTGTGTCAGTGTGTCAGTGTGTCGGGGTGTCAGTGTGTCAGTGTGTCGGGGTGTCAGTGTGTCGGGGTGTCAGTGTGTCAGTGTGTCAGTGTGTCAGTGTGTCGGGGTGTCAGTGTGTCAGTGTGTCGGGGTGTCAGTGTGTCGGGGTGTCAGTGTGTCAGTGTGTCGGGGTGTCAGTGTGTCGGGGTGTCAGTGTGTCAGTGTGTCGGGGTGTCAGTGTGTCGGGGTGTCAGTGTGTCAGTGTGTCAGTGTGTCAGTGTGTCGGGGTGTCAGTGTGTCAGTGTGTCGGGGTGTCAGTGTGTCGGGGTGTCAGTGTGTCAGTGTGTCGGGGTGTCAGTGTGTCGGGGTGTCAGTGTGTCAGTGTGTCGGGGTGTCAGTGTGTCGGGGTGTCAGTGTGTCGGGGTGTCAGTGTGTCAGTGTGTCAGTGTGTCGGGGTGTCAGTGTGTCAGTGTGTCGGGGTGTTGTGTGTCAGTATGTCGGGGTGTCAGTGTGTCAGTGTGTCAGTGTGTCGGGGTGTCAGTGTGTCAGTGTGTCGGGGTGTCAGTGTGTCAGTGTGTCGGGGTGTCAGTGTGTCAGTGTGTCAGTGTGTCGGGGTGTCAGTGTGTCAGTGTGTCGGGGTGTTGTGTGTCAGTGTGTCGGGGTGTCAGTGTGTCAGTGTGTCAGTGTGTCGGGGTGTCAGTGTGTCAGTGTGTCGGGGTGTCAGTGTGTCAGTGTGTCGGGGTGTCAGTGTGTCAGTGTGTCAGTGTGTCGGGGTGTCAGTGTGTCAGTGTGTCGGGGTGTTGTGTGTCAGTGTGTCGGGGTGTCAGTGTGTCAGTGTGTCAGTGTGTCGGGGTGTCAGTGTGTCAGTGTGTCGGGGTGTCAGTGTGTCTGTGTGTCGGGGTGTCAGTGTGTCAGTGTGTCAGTGTGTCGGGGTGTCAGTGTGTCAGTGTGTCAGTGTGTCGGGGTGTTGTGTGTCAGTGTGTCGGGGTGTCAGTGTGTCAGTGTGTCAGTGTGTCGGGGTGTTGTGTGTCAGTGTGTCAGTGTGTCGGGGTGTCAGTGTGTCAGTGTGTCAGTGTGTCGGGGTGTTGTGTGCCAGTGTGTCGGGGTGTCAGTGTGTCGGGGTGTCAGTGTGTCGGGGTGTCGGGGTGTCAGTGTGTCGGGGTGTCAGTGTGTCAGTGTGTCAGTGTGTCGGGGTGTCAGTGTGTCAGTGTGTCAGTGTGTCGGGGTGTTGTGTGTCAGTGTGTCGGGGTGTCAGTGTGTCTGTGTGTCAGTGTGTCGGGGTGTTGTGTGTCAGTGTGTCAGTGTGTCGGGGTGTCAGTGTGTCAGTGTGTCGGGGTGTCAGTGTGTCAGTGTGTCAGTGTGTCAGTGTGTCGGGGTGTCAGTGTGTCAGTGTGTCAGTGTGTCAGTGTGTCAGTGTGTCAGTGTGTCGGGGTGTCAGTGTGTCAGTGTGTCAGTGTGTCAGTGTGTCGAGGTGTCAGTGTGTCGGTGTGTCGGGGTGTCAGTGTGTCAGTGTGTCGGGGTGTCAGTGTGTCAGTGTGTCAGTGTGTCGGGGTGTTGTGTGTCAGTGTGTCGGGGTGTCAGTGTGTCGGGGTGTCAGTGTGTCGGGGTGTCGGGGTGTCAGTGTGTCGGGGTGTCAGTGTGTCAGTGTGTCAGTGTGTCGGGGTGTCAGTGTGTCAGTGTGTCAGTGTGTCGGGGTGTTGTGTGTCAGTGTGTCGGGGTGTCAGTGTGTCTGTGTGTCAGTGTGTCGGGGTGTTGTGTGTCAGTGTGTCAGTGTGTCGGGGTGTCAGTGTGTCAGTGTGTCGGGGTGTCAGTGTGTCAGTGTGTCAGTGTGTCAGTGTGTCGGGGTGTCAGTGTGTCAGTGTGTCAGTGTGTCAGTGTGTCAGTGTGTCGGGGTGTCAGTGTGTCAGTGTGTCAGTGTGTCAGTGTGTCGAGGTGTCAGTGTGTCGGTGTGTCGGGGTGTCAGTGTGTCAGTGTGTCGGGGTGTCAGTGTGTCAGTGTGTCAGTGTGTCGGGGTGTTGTGTGTCAGTGTGTCGGGGTGTCAGTGTGTCAGTGTGTCAGTGTGTCGGGGTGTTGTGTGTCAGTGTGTCAGTGTGTCGGGGTGTCAGTGTGTCAGTGTGTCGGGGTGTCAGTGTGTCAGTGTGTCAGTGTGTCAGTGTGTCGGGGTGTCAGTGTGTCAGTGTGTCGGGGTGTCAGTGTGTCAGGGTGTCAGTGTGTCGGGGTGTCAGTGTGTCAGTGTGTCGGGGTGTCAGTGTGTCAGTGTGTCAGTGTGTCGGGGTGTTGTGTGTCAGTGTGTCGGGGTGTCAGTGTGTCAGTGTGTCAGTGTGTTGTGGTGTTGTGTGTCAGTGTGTCGGGGTGTCAGTGTGTCGGGGTGTCAGTGTGTCGGGGTGTCAGTGTGTCAGGGTGTCAGTGTGTCGGGGTGTTGTGTGTCAGTGTGTCGGGGTGTCAGTGTGTCAGTGTGTCAGTGTGTTGTGGTGTTGTGTGTCAGTGTGTCGGGGTGTCAGTGTGTCGGGGTGTCAGTGTGTCAGTGTGTCAGTGTGTCGGGGTGTCAGTGTGTCGGGGTGTCGGGGTGTCAGTGTGTCGGGGTGTCAGTGTGTCGGGGTGTCAGTGTGTCAGTGTGTCAGTGTGTCAGTGTGTCAGTGTGTCAGTGTGTCGGGGTGTCAGTGTGTCAGTGTGTCGGGGTGTCAGTGTGTCAGTGTGTCAGTGTGTCGGGGTGTCAGTGTGTCAGTGTGTCAGTGTGTCAGTGTGTCAGTGTGTCGGGGTGTCAGTGTGTCAGTGTGTCAGTGTGTCGGGGTGTCAGTGTGTCGGGGTGTCAGTGTGTCGGGGTGTCAGTGTGTCAGTGTGTCAGTGTGTCAGTGTGTCAGTGTGTCAGTGTGTCGGGGTGTCAGTGTGTCAGTGTGTCAGTGTGTCGGGGTGTCAGTGTGTCAGTGTGTCAGTGTGTCGGGGTGTAATATTTGTATCATAAAGCACGGATATCCATGGAGTCAATTTGAAAGAGATCAAAAGACTGACAAAACTTTACAATGTTTGATATTTATATCTTTGTAACAATTGTTGACTCCCCTTCATCCCGAATGGTTTCTGTCCAATAATCGAGGTTGTCGTTCTCTTATTACACATGGTGAGCCAACCACACACACTTCCTCTGTTGGAAAGGGGGCTGTGCTCTCTGACCTTATGGTCCGCCACGTGCTACATGCAGCAGGGCGCATCCATCGTGTCTTTTAAAAAAGCTCTGTTATTGTCTGTCTGTCTGTCTGTCTGTCTGTCTGTCTGTCTGTGTGTCTGTGTGTCTGTCTGTCTGTCTGTCTGTCTGTCTGTCTGTCTGTCTGTCTGTCTGTCTTCATTCTTTTCAGGAGATTGCTGAGCCACTGTTTAATTTGAAGCTCGCCATGGAGCAGTTGGTTGGAAACAAGACATTCCGCTGTATCCTAGCAACAGTGCTGGCCATTGGGAACTTCCTTAATGGCTGCAAAGTGAGTTTACCTGGCTTTTAAGATTGTAGGGCACACTGTTTATAGTTTAAGTATGCATGTATTTGCTATGTAACTACTGTGTAAATGCACAGTAGGTAGAGACACTTAATGGAAAGTATAACCTATTTTTTAACGTGCTTCCTATTAATTTTGATATTTGAATCACTCTTAATTCTAAATCAGTTCAGGGGTGGCTATGGGTGTAGCTGGTGAAGATTGACGCAGAATCAGTCATATCAACTGGGCAATACGTTTCTAAACAGTTTCTCAGGAGCGTTCGCCAGGCAGATAAAAAAAAATGCAGATTACGCTCCCTCCTGGAGCAGTGACTGGATCCCATTTGTTCTAGGCTGGAGAAATGCGATTCTTTTAACTTTTCCTCATGGCTCATGTCATTAAGTCCTGGGATCAGCCTAGTTGTCTTTCTCTGTTATATGCACCTTGACCTGGCGTTTCAATGAAATTATAAAACAAGCAGTTGGGCCGGTCTCGGCTGTGCAAAGCTCTGTACTGAGTGAGTGAGCTGTTGTTGCTGTTCAGGCGAAGGGGTTTGAGCTGGGTTACCTGGAGAAGCTGCCTGAGGTGAGAGACACTGTATCCAGACAGCCCCTGCTCCACCACACCTGCACCATCCTACTAGAGAGCTTCCCCGAGACCACAGACCTGCACTCAGAGATACCAGCCCTCACCAAGTCTGCCAGGGTAAATCCTGTCTGCCTGTCTGCCCGGGCTAACCTGTCTCTGTGTGTGTCTGTCTCGGCAGCCTGTCTGTCTGCTAGGCTAGCCTGCCTGTATGTGTGTGTGCTTATGTCAATTGGTTTACTGTCCATTTGTCTGCTGCGCTAACCTGTCTGTCTGTCTGTCTGTCTGTCTATGGCTTGCAGAAATAATTCCACATGGGGATATTCACTCTTGTGGTTTATAATGTCACAGAACCCCTTGATAGAATGTGTTGCTATTATTACTATATATTTATATATACATGAGAAATTATAGGCTAATTGTAGGATCTGTCAGCCAATCACATTTCGTCTGCATTATGCCAAAACACATCACAAAAACAAAAAACATCAACTGTATCATATTGAGTTCCTTTTTAAAGCAGTCAGCTGCTTTTTAAAAAAAAAACTTCTCGTAATTCCCTTCCATTGCAAAGTCAATTCAACCTTGTGACATCACAATTGGTCATGTATCTTTGCCACGCCCTCAACCTTCTGTCTTGTTTCATTGAAAATTGCAATGGACTAAATAAAGGTTGGTTTCCAGCCTGGACCTATGACCTCTAACCCTCTTATCCAGTATCCTAACCCTAATCCTGACCTCCCTCCCCTTTTAGGTGGATTTCTCTCAGCTGCATTCAAACCTGGAGCAGCTGGAGGCCCGCTGCAAGGCGTCGTGGGAACATCTGAAGGTGATTGGCCGACGGGAGGGCGGGGGCAGGCTGAAGAGCCAATTAGGTTCCTTCATGAAAGACTCGACTCAGCGTGTGAGCATTCTGAGAGCAGTCTACCGAAGAGTCATCAACAGGTACTGATTGCATCCCTCCTAATTCTTCTTTGTTCCAGGCTAAATAGATTCAGTTCCTTCAGTCTGTGTAGCCCAGTCCTTTAAGTCCTGGGTTTAGTCTGGTTTCTCTTTGTTGGACTCTCTCCAAGGCCACAATGTCCCTTTGGTGCTGTGGACCTGAATTGGACACGGTCTCACCAGTGCTTTATACAACCTCATCATGACCTCCTTTGATTTGTACTCTACACTTTTAGTTATATACCCAAGCATTCTGTTTGTCTTTTTCATTGCTCCTCTGCAATGAGATTACTACAACACCAAGGTCTTTCTCTTGCGGGGGGGGGGTTCTAGTTCTATAACACCCATTTGGTATTTGGCTCTTACAGTTTTGTGACCGCAATCCTAAATTAAAATCTATTTGCCTTTTGTTTCCGTCTTTCAGGTTCCACTCATTCCTGCTCTTTCTGGGGTACCCCCGCTCTGCAGTCAGAGAGATGAACGTCGGGCGCTTCTGTAAGACTGTCAGTGACTTCGCCCTAGAGTACAGGACATCCAGAGCTCACATCCTGCAACGCAAAGAAAGGCACAGGGAGAGAGAGGTAAGAGGCATTGGAGAGAGGTAAGAGGGAGGGGGAGAGGTAAGAGGGAGGGGGGAGAGAGAGAGAGGAGGGAGGGAGGGGGAGAGAGAGAGAGGGAGAAGAGGGATGGAGGGGGAGAGAGGGGAGAAGGAGGTAATAGGGAGGGGAGAGAGGTAAGAGGAGGGATAGAGGGGAAGGAGGGAAGGGGAGAGAGGGGAGAGAGAGGTAATAGGGAGAGGAGAGAGAGGGGAGAGGGAGGGAAGAGAGAGGTAATGGGGGAGAGAGGGGTAGGAGGGAGGGGAGAGAGGTAAGAGGAGAGAGAGGGGAAGGAGGGAGGGGGAGAGAAAGGTAATTGGGCAAGGAGAGAGAGTGGAGAGGGAGGGAAGAGAGAGGTAAGGGGGAGAGGGGGGTAGGAGGGAGGGGAGAGAGGGGTTGGTGGGAAGGGAGCAAGAGACAAGAGGTAGAGGAGAGAGGTGAGTGGGAGGGGGGGGGTAACAAGAGGCAGGGAGTCAGTGACAGCGAGTTTCTGGCTGGGATTTTGGAACTCAAGCTGTGTGTGTCGGACAGGCCTGCAATGGAAGTGCGAGTGCGATTGTGAGCCCCTCGACTCCTGACGGGGGGGACCCCGCGCTGCGACAGCACCAGAACATGAAGGAGGTCCTCAGCACCCCCGAAATGAGCCGGCGCCTCGACCTGTCCCTGCCACGCCCCCGGCACAAGAACAGGGAGAGCAGAGGAACCGGCCCAGGCAAGCTGAAAACACAGTGAGGTAAACTCTCTTCAGACATTAGCCACAATCTTACTGTGTACAGCGCAGCTTACAGTAATTGCATCTAACAAAATAGCTCCATGCATTTTCCCCACCAGTCTATTCATTATCTAGGCATTATTATTATTTGTTTATTTAGCAGACGCCTTTATCCAAGGCGACTTACAGAGACTAGGGTGTGTGAACTATGCATCAGCTGCAGAGTCACTTACAACTACGTCTCACCCGAAAGACGGAGCACAAGGAGGTTAAGTGACTTGCTTAGGGTCACACAATGAGTCAGTGGCTGAGGTGGGATTTGAACCAGGGACCTCCTGGTTACAAGCCCATTTCTTTAACCACTGGACCACACAGCCTCCTTTCAAATGTGCAGTTTTGAAAGAAACACAAGTTTTAGCATACACGCTTCTTAACCACACTGCAAAAGAGCCAGGCTCGTCTACGTTAGTAGTCAAATCCTCCTTCTACCACCTCCGAAACATCTCAAAGGTCCGTCCCTACCTTTCCCTCCCGGATGCATTAATCCCCTCTCGACTCCACTACTGCAACTCTCTTTATGGTGGTCTCCCGTGACGCGCCATAAACAGACTGCAGCTGGTTCAAAATGCCGCTGCTAGGATCCTTACCAGATGTAAAAAACATGATCACACTACCCCCTGTCTTGCCCAGCTGCACTGGCTACCTGTAAAGTTCAGGATTACTTTCAAAATTCTCCTGCTTGCCTACAAGGCCCTTCATCACACAGGTCCAGAATATCTCTCCAACCTGCTGACCCGCTATGTCCCTGCCTGCAAGCTGAGGTCCTCTGACTCTGGCTTGCTTGTCATACCCAAGCAAAAGTGCCCCACACTCGGAGAGAACGCTCGTTTAGCTTCATGACTCCGACTCTCTGGAACTCTCTCCCAGCTTTGGTGTGTGATGCTCGCACCGTCGCTCGCTTCAAATCAACTCTCAAGACCCGCTCGTTCTCTCTTGCTTTCAATGCTCTCTAAGCCTGATATCTGTTATTAGCTGTTGTCTAAATTGCTATTTCAGGTTTTTCACTCCATCTTATTCATATGATTCTGTGTGACACGCGCATTCACAATGTTTAGAATTCTAGCCTTGTATTTAATATATTTACTGTTTACTGTTTGTATTTAATGTACTATGTCCTGTATTTCACTGTATTTAATGTATTTGCATTGTTCCTCACTATCTTGTAAAGTGCTTTGTGATGGTGGTCCACTATGAAAGGCTCTATATAAAATAAAGATTGATTGATTGATAGAGCTTTTAACAGCACTGCCTGCTAGAAGAGCAGTACTAGCTTATTGTGGAGGTGACAGCTCTTTTCTTCTGTTCCCAGCCTGTGTTCCCATGAAACTGCAGCGGCTTACGCGAGAGAAACGAGACTGGGGAGGAAGAACCCGGGGGAAGTTTTTAGCTGTGACACAGAGCTGTTGACACACTTCGTGTCATTTAAAAAATAAGAATAATTCAGACAAAAAAAAAAAAAATGGATTCCAGTATTAATCTATTAATTACATTATTATTATTATTATTATTATTATTATTATTATTATTATTATTATTATTATTTTAGAACACATTTTCTTTTCAAAACCTATACATTTAAAGTTGTATATTTATACCTAAGTGATTTTGAAGATGGGTCAAAGGATTGGGCCTTAGGATCTAAATAAAAGGAGATATTTTCAAGGAGCAACTGCAGGAAAGCTACTAAACACCTGTAAACACGCAGTTTGTAAGTGATCCACCAAAGTAGACAATGTAGAGAAAACTAATAACTAAGTGATCCTCAAATTTACAGTAAAACTGGTGATGGAGTCTTCTTAATTCAAGATGCAGATTATACTGTATTTAAATATTGGTTTTGCACTGTAACCTGTATTGCCCTGTATATGCCAAATAAACTAATAATACAATAACCAATGTTGTTTTTTTTTTCTTGTTTGTTTGTTTGTTTTTTGTAAATGTAGCCTAATAATTGAGGTCAGATTAATCATTGTCCAAAATGATCTCAAGACCTCAACTCATCAAATACGAGCATTTTTTTTTTTTTTAAAAAAGCAACCGTTTTTTTCGTTGTTTTTTTCGTATTCGATGACGCGCGCGCTACCGTAAATCAATCTTTGCACAACGGGGGGCGGGTTGGTTTCTGTGACCAATGAGAGCAGAGCTGCACAGAGCGCGAGCTTGTCTGTTTACACATCACGGCCGCCATTTCGTGAAGAGAGTTTGAGTCGAGCGCAGAGAAATTCAATCCGAGAAACAGAAAACGCTAAATAACATAGCGAATTGTATTCGTTTTTTGTTATTTTTTTTTTTTTTTTATTAACTCCTGGTGAGTATTTTGATTTAGAATCCATAGAGCTTGATTTTTTTTAAAATGTGAAATAGTTTGGATATTTTTTTTACGTTTTTTTTTTGCAGGTGGCGGATACGGGTAGCTACTGCTTATTTTTTAATTTTTAATTTTTATTTTTTTTGTTACAGCTTCTACATGTGACCAATACTTTTTAACATGCTTTTTTTTTCCATTGGTGTACAGTATTTCATATCTTATTTTTGAGCAACCAGGCTTATAATTTTAGAAAAAGCTGCAGTGAAATTGCGTTTTGACTGGAATTTGTGATTTGAAAAGAATATTTATTTTTGGAGTACGTTTGATATGTTTTGTATGTGAAGAGATATTTTCATGCAGACATTTTAACTTTCATTATTGTGCCGTTTTTATGAAGGATTTTCTGGTTTATCAGGCATTTTTCTTCCGAAGACAGAAACCTCAGGATGTGTTTTTGTTCCAAATACAAGCAGGCCTCGAAATACGAATGCTGTTTTTTTTTTTTTTTTTATCTTAGTGAAACCTTAGCAGCACCTCCTAAAACAGTCTCAAACGTGCTGCACGTTAAATATGTTTGTTCATTAAATGTATACGGTTAATATTGTGTGTTTGTGTGTGTATATATATATATAAATATATCTATCGAAATGCAGTAAAACGACCTCTACACTCCTACTAGGCCCCTTTCGCTTGTGTAATCCAATTGTGATGCATATTTAAGTATTTGTTTCACAATATCTTTAACAATGGTCCAAATTTTTTTGCAGCCACCCATTTTCTACACCCTCGCCAATTACAAATTATACACGGCCCCAATTTAATCGGGATGATACACTAAAATTTTATATTTTGCGAATGCATTATCTAACGGTTGCTTGTGTGTGTATATATATATATATATATATATATATATATATATATATATATATATATATATATATATATATGAAAATAATATTAATGCTTTTAAGAACTAATGATAAATCAATGTAGTGATGTGTCGCAACATTTAAAAAAAAAAAAAAAAACGTATAGCTGCAGCCGCGATATAGTAAAAGAAGAGAAAAATCATAATTTGCACGACCTACCTAAATTAAGCTGCTTATAAATTACTACATTGTTATATAGTCTACTGCAGCAGTGCATTAACTGTCATCTAAAACAATCGGTTTGATTTATTAACCTTTTAAAATACTTAGCATTAATATTTCCTAGACAATAAGCAATATAGCTTCATTACTTTACAATAATACAGACAATTGCTGTCGGTTACATGCCGTGGGACTGAAGAATTTAGGTATTGCTATTGTTTGGGACAAAAAAAATAACTTTTTTTTTTTTTAAATCGCTATGCAATAGTTACTGCATCACACGCAGTAGTTAATGGAGCGCCCACTGCTGTTAAGATGCTGCTTTTGCGGGCTGCTTGCAATGCATTAATGCGTTTTGTAGACACTTAAATTATAAATCACGTAACTGCCCCTTTCTCTAAACTTAGGTCAATAAAATATTTACTGCCTTTTTCACCCCTGAAGTTCATTCCACACACTTCAAAAACTTAAAACGGCACATGAACTAATGCCCCTCCTTAGCAGCAACGTCAGCCTGGAAATTAATCCAGCCCAGAACATTTGAACCTATTTTCCCATTGTCAAGTATTATAAAATATTCCCTAGGTGTAACTCCAGGTAATAATGAACACTGCCAGATACTACTGAGGGACATTCTTGACAAGCCATTGCTGCTGAATATAGTCAGGATTTCCAGTGCTTGATTCTAACAACTGCAGATATGTGTTTAGGTGGAAAGGTTATTTTATTAAAGTAGTAGGCTACAATTTTGCGTCCTTTAAGGAACAAGTGTCCCTCCAATACTAACTTTGATGTATGCTAACTTTTTATTATTTTTTTCAATGAGGTGTGTGAAACGGTTTAAAATGTACCGACAGTTTGGGTCTGGCCATCCAGATTGTCAGAAACTCACGCTAAATTAAATCTGATGAGGACTAGTTGATGTCTGTGTCTCGGTAGTCCTCAGGGCGAGGACTTAAAACAGATGTACACGTATACTCTCACATTCAGTCTTGCGTTAAAACAGTGCAGGGAAGTCAATTTTCCAGGGTGAAGCAGTGGTGAATAAGCATTCGCAAAAAATGATCTGTATGAACATTTACGAAGGTGCTTTGTTTAAAAAAAAAAAAAAAAAAATCTCCCCAGCAGCAAGGTCAGATGCACATCCACTCTAGAATTGTCTATTGTCTAGTACTGTGTTATTTTGCCCTGTTTTCACAGCAGCAGGTTCCGTCTGAAGCATGCTGCAGCTGTCTGACTTTTTGCCATGCTATTAAAGTTCCCCATAACATGGATCTGCATTGAAGTGGTTTAATCTAATGTTTTTATTATTACTATTTAAATGTATCTTTGATTTAAATAATGGATGTCCATTGAATTCTGAAGTATACAAATACAACTACATTTGCAACTTTGTTTGCCCTTAATTGTCACAAAAAGTCTAATATATGCTTGTCAAAGTCTTATGTGCTACAGTTATAAATGGGTTTGTGCTAATGCACCACCCTTGTCAGACACAGAAATATGCATGTAAATGTGCCCTACAAAACCATTACCCTTTCCAGGAGTACAACCAAGTATTTTCAGCATGTTTGGGAAAACATCCTAACACCAGCAGGATGTTAAGATTTCTTTGTATTTTTTTTACATTTTTTTTTCCAGAGCTATGTTGGTCCAGGGATGTAAGTGGAGAAATTAAGCACCCTGCAGAAACATGTTCTAATCCTCACAATACCATTGTTTCTTTTGTTTTTGTACTTTATTCAAGAACCTTCTTGTCAAGGCGTTTTGTAAACAAAGTGATAGGGTACTTATTACTACATAGAGCTTCAATTTGAAATTATAATTACTGGATACACTTATCGTTGTAGTGGGTGTTAATCAAGGTAAGACTCCATTCATAGTACTGAACTATTCACAAAGTTGTAATACACAAATGGAAGTTGGTAACGCACCAATCAATCAGGTTTCAACGTGTAACATATAACATATAAATATATATATATAAATACCACCTACAGCGGCATATGTATCTAGGACAAAAAGACAAATTAACAGCCATGGACGAACAGGCAAGTTTTTCATTAGTTAAATTTTTTTTTTTTTTTGACAGTGGAAGGTTAGTTTTGTTTTGTGACAGTTTTGTTTTTTTGTTTTGTTTTTTGTAAATCTTAGTGTTTCTGCATCTGACAGACAGCATTCTGTTAAGTCTCCTAAAGTTTTCATCTTTTTCTAATTCAACTTTTGTTTTTCCCCCCCCATTTTTTTTGTTTTTGCAGCGACTTTTTTGATCAGCGACACGACCCGTAAGTCATTTTTCTACTTTTTTTCCGTTCTATTTTTTCATGTCAATTTTTTTTAAAGTGATTTTTTTTTCTTAGAAAGTAAATCAAAATTCCTTAATGATGGTTCCATTTCTAATCTTTTGAGATCTGAACAATTTTTATAACTTTAAAAAAAAAACTTTTTTCTCTTGCTTTTTTTAAAATACCCTTTAAAACATATTTTAAAGAATATTTAAAGTAGATAGTCCAGATTTGTATCTTGCCTGTTTTCCCACTGCAAATAGGTTTTTTTTATTATTATTTTTTTTGTGGGGGCGGGGATGGGCAGACAACTTGTTTTAAGTCAAGACATACATAAGTCTGGACAAATGTACTTTCCCTGTAGTCTTGAATGCTTTTTAGAAATACCTTTCTGATATGTATTAGGAAATGATTAGATGGTGCTAGGCTTTGGCAATAATGAATTTGACAATCCTAATTATCTTCACTCCTCCTATTTATAACGTAATCACATAGCTTGTAGTTATCTCTTCCATTTTTTTGTGCTGGTTGCCTTTTTAAAACAAAGCCTTACCACTCTTCTCTCCCACAACAGACAGGTCACTGAATTAAAGTTAAATTACATGGATATCCGTTCCACCCATTCCAGGTTTTACTATGAGCTTGATTAGCCACTCTGTATATAGGCAACAAGCTCAGGTGTGTCTTAAGCTCCTAGTAAAATCAGGAAAGGCTCTAACTGCTATGCAGTGGGAGTCTTATTTCCATCCCTGTGGTAGCAGTGATGTAAATTCTTTTTGAGATTTTTGGATAAGTGTTGTTTTTTCAGTACAACAAGCAATACAAAATAAACATTGATTCCGCAATTACACTAGCTTGTTCTACCAGTGGAACCAAATGGCTTCATTTGTACTTTTAAGTATGTACTTATGAAGCAATCTGGGGCTCTTGCAAAATCAGCAGTAACTTCCAGTCTAAAGAGACCAACAGATTCGTGACGCAATTCCTGTAAAGTCTGATCAGTTCAGAGGATATATTTAGCCCGGGTCTTACTGCTGACACCTGATAGTTTTACTAAAAAACCTGCAGTTTTGCAAACCAAGTGCTGGTAAAGCAAGTTTGTCTAGTCATGAACATTAGCCTCAGCTGACTTGGCTGTGGCTGTAGATGCCTTTTTATTTTGTTATATCAGGGTCAAGACAATGTATTAGATTTATTTTCTTGTGCAACAGGTGTTATGACCCCACATACTTTAGCAGCCTAGTATATGAGTGTCGGTTGTAGCATATGGCGTCATGATATCTGTTACATAGGAATAGGTAAGAAGTGGATGGTATAAGAATTAGTCGCTGCTTCCAGGGATCTGCATTCCCCACCAGTAGGGGGAGGTGGTGGTGGGATTTGTGGACACATCTGCTATCTTGGTATACCTGAACAGATTGCCCCATCTCAAGTGCATGTTTACCGCTGTTCAATATCTTGGTGTCCATAAAAATGGTCATTAGTCAATCCCAATACTTTTTGGAGAGGGTGTTCAAACAGGTTTCTTAATGAAATGTGCCTAAATCCTTCCACCTTTTTAGACTTTATGGGTGTGGGGTGGGAATAAGACTGTTGAAGTCATTTAAGGTTTTACAATGTTTATTTGGCACACCTGAGCTGTACCTCTAGGACCGGTGGGCAATTCCGGTCCTGGAGGGTCGGTGTCCATCCTGGCTTTTGTTCCAACTTTTCCCTAAATTACTTAATTGGGTCAATTATTACCAATTATTGGTCTAATTAAGTAATTTAGAGCACAGTTGGAACAAAAGCCAGGAGGGACACCG
The DNA here is from genome assembly GCF_902713425.1 of Acipenser ruthenus. Classification (NCBI taxonomy): domain Eukaryota; kingdom Metazoa; phylum Chordata; class Actinopteri; order Acipenseriformes; family Acipenseridae; genus Acipenser; species Acipenser ruthenus. The sequence goes on along the minus strand of NC_081232.1, from coordinate 632,220 downwards.
GCCCTCCAGGACCGGAATTGCCCACCCCTGCTCTAGGAGGTAACCTTTGTGCATCCGGTCCAGGTCATAGTTCATAATGAAAAAAAATGAATTAAACAAATTAATCCCCTGAAAAGTGTTTTTCCAGGCAAATAAATTGGATATAAGTTGATCCAATTTATTGGAAGCACGGTTTTCAGGGTCGGGTACAGTGAATAAGATGTTTTGATGCAGTAAGTGAAGAGCAGTAGCATTAGATAAAAAAAAAAAAATGGCACCAGCAATGTTAACACGTTAATGTGCTACTTTTAAGTCAACCAATCGGAGCCAACGTGGACGTGACGTTCAAACAAACCAGAGAAGCACGTTCAGAAAGAAAAAAAAAAAATCTGATTGATTTCAACGGAAACGCTCTTTTAAGCACTTGCATCTGGTTTTGCAAACGCCACAAACAAACCAATGGCACTCAGGACTGGAGTTGCCTTTCCCCTCACAGGTTTGTCTCAACCCATTAAGTGCCATTGTCCTTATTTCAGAACAGACCACTTCATAATTTGAGCATTTTTAAGTGGCATCATCTACATGTTATTTTAATTCTCTGGCTATAGTTGTTATAACGTACTTGAATTGTTTAATTCTAAATGTAACAGTTAATCCTGCAAATATAGCTATTCAGGTGTTTTTATGATGCCTCAATATAAAATAAGAAACTGAAGCCTAAAAATGATCTGTTTATTGGTACCTACCCACAGTGATGATGAAGCTTCATAGCTGGTGTGAAATTTCACTGGTTTGATTACGAGCACGTCTAACTTGACTGTCCTCAAAATAGGACACAATAAAAAAAAAAAAAAAAAAAAATGAATGTGGTACTTAATGGGTTAAATTCAGTTGTGACTGGGAATAGCAGTAGTTTACAGTAACCCTGGGGTGGCTCAAACTGCTACACAATGGGATCTTCTTGCCATCCCTGTATTGACTCCTTGCAAATCCTTTGCTACTTCTGTAGATTATGGTCAGTCTCCCAGATGGCTGAACGTTTGTGGATGGTTATTTAAGGTGCCTGTCCTTAACCTGCATGTTTACAGGGGTAGGAGCAGCTGTGTGAGTGGTCAGAGTAATGAAAATTGAAATTTGTGAAAGCCAGTGCATCTAAGACAAAGTGCTCACTTGAATTAAAATAACTGCCAGACGGAGCAAGCACAGCACTGCCAAATTGAAAAGGCATATTATACAAAGCTGAATAATTCAGGTGGAAACCGAATCTTAAATTGATCACAATTCAAACTTCCAGTTTCCTAATGGTTCAGTCTATTCAAAATCAATACTGAGCATTCTAGTCCAGCGACGTACTATTAATTTGCCACTTGGTCGTTTTATTCCAGTGCTTTTGCAAACTGTCAATCACTGGGCCTGCCCCTACCCACAATGAGGAACTGGGCTCAGCTGCCAACCAATGAAGAGCAGATTGGATCACATCCCTTGTCACATGTTATACAGGCTCAGTGTGTGAACATATACACTGCACGGTTTTTTCAAAAGGCATACACTTTGAAAGTTCCATCAGCAGTAATATAATTAGTTTAATTGTGTTCCATCATTTTAGATGGCATCGACAACTTAGTTCAGGATTTCGCTTTACCATTTTTGACAAAAGTCCTTTAACTATGTATTTTGATTTGGTTGTGTCCTATTACTTTGGACAGGGGAGGCCAACACAAGTCCTGGGGGGGGCTCTACTGTGCAACACTTGCAGTAAAGTGGTTTTGTCAGTACAGACACTGGTTTTGCACATACGCAGAAAGCAAATGTGGCTTTGCAACACGTATCACATGGGTGACGTAACTAGTGATGGTATCAGATAGAAAGGGGTCACAGTACAAAAGTCCAGCCGGCATAAAATCTGCTTGTCGGCATATAAAGAAATAACATGCCTGTTGATGGGAGACTTCTGAAAAGCAGTAGATGTCTTACGGACGGTTTTCCATACCTCCCCCTTTCCAGCAAAGTAGTTGCAATGCAACAATGGCTAAACCTGTCATGTCTACACTTGTAGTGAGAACTGATAATGATGTGCATATACTGACTGCTGGCCTTTTGAGATTCTGTGATGGAATTTGTGGAACACTAGGTGTAAAAGCACGATCTCGCCATTCCTGTGGACTCAACTAAGTATTGTGACGCTCAGTGTTCCCTGGTAAACAGAAAGGACTGTGTTCAGACAGCCCCCTGTCTTACTGAGATCCCTGTAGTCAGAAAACTTAAAGCAGCTCAGTAGCATGCCGTAACACTGACTACAGTACATAATAACGATTACGAACGAGAGGAGGACGTTCAGCCCATCTAAGCTCGTCCGGCTCCTAGCAGCAGATTTGATCCTCAGAACTTTGACAAGTTGGGTCTTAAAAGGATCCAGTGATTGTGCCTCAACAACATGGCAAGATAATATAGCAACGTACAGTAAAACTTGCTTAGACCAGCTCGCAAGTAATGACTTTAGTTTCTGTAGAATAAAGATGTTGTTTATACAGGGTGATTCTTAATGCAATATAGGTACTCGTAGCAGCATTACCACATTGACAGCCGACTTCGGGACGATGTCCTGGTACACTGGAATCAAAGGGGTCAGGCTAATGGTGGAGCTCAATTGGAACTCAGTGTTGCATTGCTTCTGAATCGCCCTCTGTGTATCCGATTCGGAATTTGAAAACCGAAGAGCATTATTCAGCACTGATCTGCGCTAGAATTAAGCTTATTAAAATGGACATACTTAAGAGTTGCACTTTCATAATTGTGGACCCATTAACTGAGGCTTGCAGATTTATCAATTATAACCCCTTGCTAGCATCAGGGCGTTCTTAATGGGCTCAGGTTAAATAGCTAATCGAGATGCTATGGAATCTGTACCCACCCCTGGAGCAGAAATACAACGTGGCTCAATGACCTCTTGAAATATGAGGGGCATATACCCTCCATTGGTCGGTCATGTAATTGGGGTGTCACTAAACGTGTAAGAACATAAATAAATTGACAAATGAGAGGGAGCCATTCGGTCACTCTAAGCTTGACCAAAATATTTAATAGATTGAACTGCACAGACTTAAACATTGAAATATATTTGAAAATAAAAGTACATTTTTTTTAACCATTTGTTTTTTTCCCCTCCTTTAACCCTGCTCGCTGATATTTGTTGACCTGCTGAAAGTTTGCTTTCACAGGTCCTGTTCTTTTTTTCTGAAGGATTTTGTTTGTGAATATTGAAAGTTGATCGCTCTGGTTCTGCTGAATCCTGCGCCTGCTTTTAACAAAAAAAAAAAAAAAAAAAAATGTAAATGGCAGACATAATTCTAAACAGTAATCAACCGTACAATAAAATTAACTTAGAATTTAAGGGAATGTTGGTCACAGTAAAAGTATGTTTGAATGAACATTTGGCTAAATAAACACCTGTTTCATTTGTTTTATTTGAACACATGCTTCAACAGAAGTAGTTAACAGTAACTTAAAGTCGTAACAGGAATACGCTTTTTAACTTTTCACTGCCGTCAGTTCAAAAGATGTATCCAGCTCCCTTCCTGTTTTCACGCTGGGTGGAAACAATTTGCAAAATGCTCAGCTTCTGTGAAAGGGATGACCATCGTGAAACTATAAATGCTGTGTGGTGTGTACAAAAACAGTTATTAATCAAAATAAGAAATAAATATCAATGAATGACTGCCACAGTTGAAATTGCAACAAAAAAAATATAATAGTTAAAGCAGGTATTTGACAGAACTCTAAGCTCTAAAAGTACATAACTTCGTTCTAAAATGTATAAAATAAAGCCATGAGACATACCCGTTTTGAATAACTTTTTTTTTTTAACTGTAAATTGTGACCCGTGGTAGATTTTATTTTTTTTAAACAAAACCACACACTGAGGTTTCATGTTCTGTATTACCTCAGTGACGTTGGTTGCCCTGCTGACTTCTGGGAAAGAGACGCTGTGAACCGCAGTCCTGCAGAGACAGACACCCGATCTCTTATATCTCTAACGCAGCTGGGACTGAAGCCACACCACCCTCCCAGCACCCACTGCAGTGAGAGGACCCCACAGCAACAGATAACATGGAGTGAGTCACATTTCTCCATCTTGTACACTACACCCCCCCTCCACTCGCCCTGTTTGGGCACACGTCAGTGTTGCCCTTGTTTTAAGAGTGGCAAAACTTGCTGTTAAAACATTTAATACTACCAGTGCATGTATCAGGGAGGTTGTATTTTAGCTTCTCTAGACCTCATTGATGTTATGTTGATTTCAAGCATTTATCAATTGGAGTGAACTGAATTCTAGGATTGATCGATTTTATTGCGCTGGATCTAATGAGTTTTGGGGTTTATGTGCACTAGCAAATGCAAAAATGTAATTTGAGCGCACTTGTGCTTCATACATAAATATTATATTATCCATTTAAATTAAGTTGTCCTAGGCAAAGAATTTTGGCCACATTTATTAACCATGTGACTCCTCTTGGTACTCCTGAGCTTGAATGAGCATTATCAATTCCTGCTCCTCTTCTTTTTTTTTTTTTTTTTTTTTTTAAATATTTATTTATTTATTTATTTACTTGGACATGAACATCTAACAAACCCTCAATCTTTTAAAAGTCTGCTTGGTATTTATTTAAATGACATTTATTGTCATTGTTTGTGTAGGGTTGTTAAATTAGTTTATTTCATATTTAGAACCATGTATCAGATGTTATCCTTTGTGTTCATACAATAGTAAGTGTACAGGCATTTATTTATTCAGTCTTTTTTTCCATACACACAAATGCCACACATGTAGTACTGTTTGCATACATTAACCTTTATTAGTTTATTTGGCAGACGCCTTTATCCAAGGTGACTTGCAGGTATTACAGGGCAGTGCAAGGTTACAGTGCAAAAACAATATTTAAATACTACTAGAATACAATACGAGAAATGTAGGGTTAAGACCATTTCTATCTACGATGACATGATAGTAGTGCAAGGATCGTGCATTAGCGGCGGATCCAGTAACATGGTGCTCAGGTCAGGGAAGTCCAGTGCAGAGCAGGAGGGGCGGATCAGGAGATCTGCAAGTGCAGGTGTGTCTTGAGGAGGCTGCGACAAGGATAGCTTTCAATTACAATCAGAAAAACCTTTCCTGTGGACGATGGGATTGTGGAGCTTCTAGACTGCAGTGGAATCGGCTGCATCGATATTGGACCAAGAAGATTTGCACACTGGTTTCGTGGGATGGATTGCTACATATCAAATAATCTATAATAAACTCGGAACATTTGTGCATTTGTACAGTAATGGTTTTAAAAGGCTTTACTCTCGAGTTTTTATTTGCAGACTTTATATTTATACTTAAACTGATGTTGGTATAATCAGTACTGGCTTAACCAAATATTCCTGCTGCATGAGGTCGATGACAGCAGACAGTCAGCCTATCGTCTTTTAACCCCTTTCAGTCCTGGCAGGACCTCCAAGTGAGCACCATCTTTTAAACAATATCATAGTTTCATATTATCCTCTCAATGCTGAATCTGGCAATAGAAAATGTAATTTTTGCAAGTACCACCCTATGGTGATCTTTGGCCATGATTTTTTTTTTTTTTTTTTTTTTTAAGGTGTTCTTGTGACCCCTTTGCAGCCTCCGTTGGTGTTTTGATTGCTCTTGTTGTCTTTGGGTAGCTGCCATTGGCTACGTTTTGATTCCACACTATGTGTCCCTTCTTAGCTGTGTTACTACAGCAGCAAACTGCACCCAACTTCATGTAGAGACAGTCGAGCCCTTTGCGCACCAGCCAGACTGGTCTGTTTACTTGCGTAGATTGAATGACAGGCTGTTTGCTTTGAAGGTAGTGGCTTTTGGTCAGGGTACCTAAGGAAACAAGTTATTTAATCTTTTTGTATTTATTTATATTATTTTTGTATGTCTTGTGATCTTACAAAAAAAAGTTTTGTCAGGGTGAAAATACAGTAGTGTGTTCTGGCAAGGGTCTGGAAATAAAAAAAATATATATATATATATATATATTAGTGCTTTTAAGGCAATGTGGCTTTTAAAAAGTCATAAAATGCTTGGCTGTGGGGTGAGATCATTGACAAACAGTTGGCTGTAAAGTGGTTAAATTCCGCAGGTTTACTAACCAGGTAAATTTATTTTTTGTTAACTTTTTTTTTTCCCCTCTCTCTCGTGTGCTCCCCCCCCCACCAGTTTGTCCCCAAACAGCCTGATGGCGGGCAATGTAACCAACAAGAACGACCCCCGCTCCCTGAACTCCCGAGTGTTCATCGGAAACCTCAACACCCTGCTGGTGACCAAGGCGGACGTGGAGGCCATCTTCTGCAAGTACGGCAAGGTCGTGGGCTGCTCCGTGCACAAGGGCTTCGCCTTCGTGCAGTTCCTGAACGAGAGGACCGCGCGCGCCGCTGTGGCTGGGGAGGACGGCCGCATGATCGTGGGGCAGGTGCTGGGTGAGTAAGGCTGGAGTCAGCGCGCGTTAATAGATTGAAATGGAGGTGAACAACCGATAATCGCTGTTGTAAGTAGAACCGTTAGAGCAACAAATTAAGAAGCCGTTTGGACCATCTTTTGTAACAAGCAGCCTTTAGCATAACCAATTTTCTAAGGATCCAGATTTGAAAACGTAATTGCTGTTCAAAATTTGCTTCTATAAAAGAAATGACAGAACAGAAATGCTGCCTGACAGTGTAGTAAGTAAAGGCCACGCTGAGTTCTGATATCTTCCAAACGCACCTAGCCTAGTAATCTGCAAGGAATGTGATCTCGTTCAGAGTCTGTAACCACGATTTCCTCTAAACCCTGAAAGAACTAGAAAAAACTAAGGAACCTTTATAAATTGGCTTGCGCTAAAGCAGGGGTCTCCAACCCTGGTCCTGGAGAGCCCCTCTCCTGCGGGTTTTATATGGGTCTACATCATCAGTGGCTCAAGATCTGGAACAGCTGTTCATCTTGACCAATTCAGAAATTGGTGCAATTAAGTAATTGAACTTGGTTGATCCGAAAGCCAGCAGCTCTCCAGGACCGGAGTTGGAGACCCCTGTGCTAAAGGCTGCTTTAGCACTGCATTTCTATTCTGTCATTTCTTTTATAGAAGCAAATTTTGAACAGCAATTACGTTTTCAAATCTGGATCCTTAGTTTACTTTAGGTTACAATTCTGATTTCTCCTTGTCACGTTCTGCAAGAACTTCCTTGAGTGGCCACTTTTTTTTTTTTTTTGCAAAAAAAGAACTGCATATCCAGGGGTCTCCAGTCCTGGTTGTGAAGGGCCAGTGTCTTTCCTGGCTTTTGTTCCAACTGTACCCTAAATTAATTAATTGGACCAATTAAGTGCTTATTAGAAGCTTAATTGGTCCAATGAATTATTTAGGGTACTGTTCGAACAAAAAAACAGGAGGAACACCGGTCCTCCAGGACCAGGATTGGAGACCCCTGCTTTTAGAATATTTTCAGAATACTTTCAGAATATTTTGGTTCCCCCCCCCCTTTTTTTTAACCATATTGATGACTTAATTAGGTTGATTAATGTATGGGTATAGCCTGTTCTGCACTATTCATGGGAACCAGAATTGAACACAGTATTACTGCTGAATCATTGGGGTTATTTAAAACAAAACAAAAAAACCTGAAGACTAATCTGAGAATTCATCGGCTACTCGGACAAATACAGGATGTTCAGAGTGTTTTGGCTGTTGTAAATTCCTGTCCTGTTCCCAGCTGGGTTTTTTGGTCCACATAAATCTGTAGCTCTTATGGAGGAGACTGCACTTGATTCCCACCTACTTCAAAACATAGCTTTGGGAAGACTAGACTTGAAGTTTTGAGATCAATCCGCTTTTCAAAGAACCGGATCAGCAGTGATGGGCCAAATGGCTGCCCCTCGTTCGTTTTTAAGATTGTTCAGGAAGTGAAATTGAACAGAGCACTAGATTAAGGGATCACCAAATGCGGATACCAGAGTTAATTGAAAATTTAGATTGGCAGCCGTGGTTGGCAGGATATTGAAAAAGGAAGGGTCCTTTTTGATCCCTCGTGTCTTTTTACACAAACCCGCAATCTGGAATAGGCTTGCTGCATAGAGGAAAGCTTTTAGTTGCTCCCTGAGTAATTGCAAAAATGAAACGCAGCACTCTGTGTAAGTAAAACTACAGTGATAGGCAGGCATTTATATATATATTTTTTTGTTTCAGATATTAACTTGGCATGTGAACCCAAACCTCATCGATCAAAGTCTGGGAAACGTTCATCTGGAGACATGTATGGGTAAGAGTAATTTATTTTGCCTCTTCAGTCCGAACTAGATACGAGGGACTGGGGATCAAGCTTGATCTTCACAGCTGTTCACTGGATAAGTTTCACAGAAGACCACTGCTGAACCAACCCACATGCTTTTTTGCAAAGTAGTGTATGCTAGTAGCTGACAGCTGTTTGAATTTAATTTGTATTATTAACACTGTGACTATTCAACTGTGGCAAATGGTTGTTCTTCCCCTAGTGTATTGTGGTGTTATTTCTGAAAAGATTAATTAAATATGATGCTGCAGTTTCTGAAGTGTAATTAACCTTTAAATGTCTGAGCCTTCTTGCGGCTGTCTGCAGCTGAGCCTAGTCTCCTCCCTTGTGACCTGTCTGTCTCTCGCTGTTCCCATGTCTCGCTGCTGTTTTTCTCGCATGCAGACCTTGATTTAACACATTTTAATTGAGTTTAAATACCCTACTTTTGTGTAATCAATATTTAAGTCTTAACCCTGTAATGCCCAAGCATTTTTTAAATGTGAAAGCTACTTTAGTTAACTAGATTCTGTTTCTTGTTTTCTGTTTTCCCCAGTCCGGCAACACAATCTATTGCATATGACAAATGCTGGATTTAAAAAAAATAAGAGGGTTAGCTGAGCACTGTATCACATGCAATGCAGAAATGAGTACTACAGGGTAAATTCAGTATACACAACAGGGGTGTGCAATTCGTATCACCCGACGCCTGGGACCGTATGATTTTGTGTGAGGGACAACAAGTTTTGCCATTACTTTGCCCGCTGGACAAATAGTTTTCAATTTATTTTGTTTCCTATGTATGATCTGTTGCTAGAAACACTATTTCTAGAGAGTCAGGCAAGTTTCTGAAAACTGAATTGTGGAAGTGTAGCACCTGCACAAACATTTTAAAGCATTTACGTCCCACCCCTATCACTTCTGATTGGCTAGCTGTGGGGGCGAACAAGCTGATCTATTGGTTACAAAGAAACCCAGAAATGTCTGGCAAGGTACAGACTAATCTTTAAGGTATTTTGAAGTGTTTTGTAATTTTCAGCAAATAAGTGGTACTGCTTTCTTAATGCATGAACCTGACACTTCAAATACAGCAATCTAGTAAATTATATAAAAAAAAAAAGGTATCTGCAGTTTAGAAGCCTTTGTGGTTATGTGTTGGGATGTTTCTAAAAAAGAACCGTGAAGTTTACTGTTGAAGCATTAAGATCCTGGCAAAAAATGTACTGTATTTTTTTGTATTGCTAAACTAATTTGCCAGTTGTCACATTTTACATACATTTTAGATTTAAACGCTGTGTTAAAGCTTTTTGTTTTAACTAAATTTGAACAGAAGAGATGCCCAATCAATTGATTTTGTGAAACTTAGTGAAGCTTGACAAGTGTTTTATAATGACAGACATGAAATGCATATACGATTCTGTACAATATATTTTAAAATAAGACTATCTCATGGCAATGTGTGCATTAATTCATTTATGTATTTATATTTCAGTGAGTAGTGCAGGGAAAGAATGTTGCGCCCCCTACCGCCCCCCCCCCCTCAAAAAAAAAAGCCATCAGTGTATGAAACGAGTAAACGAGTATAGCACTGCTGCAGTGTTCCAGTTCATCATGGGAGGATGTTGGAGGAAAAATAGGTGTGTACTGTTGTACACGTTTAAAAAAAAAAAAAAAAAAAATTCGTAATAGAAATAAACAAAAGAAAACATTTTGTCTTTGCAGAATTTGATGCCGCTTACTGTAAATAACATGTGCATTTTGGTAGAAAAACAGTAAATGTAAATAAACAAGTCATTTTTATAAATCTGGGGTTCAGCAGCTACAAAACTGAAAACTTCAAAAAATCTAAATTCCACAAAGCAGCAGCAATAGTTGGAATGTATCTGTGATGGAACAAGGAACCTTTTTGTGTATCTTGAAAGTCCAGCTACAGGCTAGATCCGCCCCTGTTAATCACTAATTGATTTATGTTCACTGTTAAATAAAACCAAAATCCTTCGTTATATTCTACTTTTTTTGTGTTTTGTTGTGACGGGGCAAGTAGATTGAACAAAAAGTTTTTCAAAAATCGCACACCCCTGCACAAAATGCTTTACACAGTCTCATATACAAGTACTGGTGTGTTTGGTTTTTTTTTTTGTTAGGCTGGTTTCCAAATGTTCATGTTTAAACATTTAAAACAAGATTTATTAATCTACTGAATTGCAATTCTTTTTTCCTCCTAGTTCTTCGTTTGATCTGGATTATGATTTTCAGAGAGACTACTACGACAGGTAATTCTTAATTTTTAAACATGTCTCAAATGAAAGGTACAATGAGCAATCTGTTTTAGATTATTGGACAGGTGATCCACAACAGATACATCGATAACACTATACAAAACCAAGAAGAAAGAGGCATTTTACAAAAGCCTGAAATGCATGCTACACAGTAATATAACATATGCATTGAGAACTATTCTAACTAGTAATCCAATTAAAAAGCAATTCACCAATCCATAAGTTTTAACTAAGGCTCGCTGTCTTTCTTCCCCCACCCCCCGGCAGGATGTACTCGTACCCCTCCCGTGTCCCTCCCCCTCCCCCTCCTCCACTGTCCAGGCCAGTGATCCCGTCCAAGAGACCGCGGGTCAGCGCTAGTGGGGGTGGCCGCCGTACCAAAAGCAGCTTCTCCTCCAAGGGCAGCCAGCGGAGCTCCTCGCGCAGCAGTGAGTATCAGCACAGGAGCAGCGGTGAGGATCTGAACCAAGCATTAAGAGCGTCCTAGAGGGGGTTCCAAACCCCGGGGAAGAGTGGGGTGGGGGGTGGGGGGTGGGGGGCGGGGGGCAGCGCTGTGGGGCTGAAGTGCGCTTCATTGTTTGGGGTTTCAGATGCTGTATTGCCAATGGGGTGTGAAGACTAGGGCTGCACGATGAGGCTTTAGACCAACAGGGGTTAGAGCAATAATCTATTTACAGTGATGTTATCAAGTTTGTTTTAGATCATTTATTTTGCCATGGCATTAAAAACGAATCTAAAGTCCACCATACCCGGTGCGGTTTGTCGTCCTGTGAGAGACTGTGGCGGATAAAAAACTGTCTGTTTTGTGTGCTTGCGCAGCTGTTGCTGAGGTGCTGGGGAAAGCGAGTGGTAAAATCACTTACCAAGACACGGGTACGAGAAGAGCCGTTCCAGCAGGTGAGATTTGGCACTGACGCTCTTTTGACTTTTGTACCATGTGGTGTCAACAGCTGCGCTTATTGGTCGATTTTACGAGAGGCTTGTCGCAAATGGAGAAGTGCTCTGTTCGCTGACAACCTGTCGTTTCTTGCAAGTGACAGACAATTTTTTATCACAGGGCGATTTTTTTTTTGTCGCTGCGACATTTCAGCAACAACGAAATCGCCCATATATGGTGGCCTTAAGATGAAACTAGGGCAGCTAGTTTCCAGTGTAGTGCAATCTGGCATTCAACCAACTGGTTGGAACAATAATTGATTTATAGTGAGTATTAAATTAGTCTAGAACCTTTTATTAAGCTGAAAATTAATGATCGTTATTGTAGACAATCCTGTTTGACAGCCCTCCTAAAGCTAATAAATGTCAACGTTAAGTGGAAATGCATGCCTTGTAATTTTAAAAGGGTTGTTGTATCCCTACAGCTAACCCTGAACAATGTAAACAAACTGGACTGTCAACACTTGTTTTTTTGTTAATGTGATTAACTGCAGCTTTAAAGTGCATACTTGTTTTGATTCCCTTATTAGCAATGTTGAAAGATTGAGGTTGCATCACCCATGCTTTTGAATGAGCATGGTAAACAATTATTGGCATTTGTGTTGTATTAATATATTTACTACTAACAGGATTCAAGTCTATAGATTATTTGATAATTATATGTTTTTGCAGTTGCCAGATTTTGCATATAAATTCCTTACTGTATATAATTCCTTACTGGATTATACTGTTGTACACAATGTTTCACAGTGGCATATCTTTAAGCTAGTTGAAATATTTCAGTAGTATATCACGACTTCAATATTTTGTGCTGGTTTACATTCAGATATATTTTGCAAGTTAACAATTGTTCACTCCTATATTATATCACAACCCATGCATTGACGTATGTGAACCCAGCCAGAGGTGCAGGTTTTGTAATTGTCTGTCTCCCCTCTCTCAGTGAAAGCTGATGACCTGCAGACCATTAAAAAGGAGCTGACTCAAATTAAACACAAGGTGGATTACCTGCTCGAGAGCCTGGAGAGGATGGAGAAGGACCACGGCAAGAAGTCGGGTAGGGAGGAGAAGGGATGCAACAGGGTTAGGCACTCTCAGCCACGCCTTGCTTCAGTTTAATAACCGAGAACATGGTTGTGTAACACAACTCCTCCCAGCGCAAGGGTGGCCAAAGCTGACCCTTCCACTCCTGGTCTTGGATTCAGCCCTGTTCTCAATTGTTTAATTGAACCAATTACACATCCATCCAGACCCGGATGTAGTTCAGGAGGCTGTGTGGTCCAGTGGTTAAAGAAACGGGCTTGTAACCAGGAGGCCCCCGGTTCAAACCCCAGCTCAGCCACTGACTTACTATGTGACCCTGAGACGTTGTGAGTGACTCTGCAGCTGATGCATAGTTCACACACCCTAGTCTCGTATCTTGTAAAGCGCTTTGTGATGGTGGTCCACTATGAAAGGCGCTATATAAGATTATTCTCATTTTGCCTGTTATTCCTTGAGTGGAATGGCCTGAAAAATTGCTAATTATTTTGAACTTATTTCTGCTGAATTAATTAATTTTGTTTTTGTAGATATGAAATGTATTTATTTACTTTTATGCTGCAGCTTGAAATGTGTGTGTTTATTTCTGTAAAGTACAACTACCAAATTAACAGTAACTACATGTTTTATACACATTGGTATGTAAATATGATGCTTGAAATAAAGACTTTTGGGTCAAAGCATGTCGCTAGCAGAAGATAAGGAAAGCACCTGATTTGAAAGCCGGGAAGTGCAACACAGCATAGCTTGCGAACAGAATTATTTAATCCAGTGTAGCACCAGATAATCGTATTTTAAAATATAAAAATACATGCAGTTTTTCTTTCAGGAAGCCCGTAACAGTTAAGATTCATGGCATTCTTGTTTTGGGTACAATCGCTGCAGTAGCGCTGTGTTGATCTGGTGTCCCGCTCCCCGTGTGTAGATACGAAGAGCAGCAAGCCGGATGAGCCGCAGCCCCAGCACAGCAGCAGCAGCAGCAGCTCCAAGAAGGAGGAGGCAGTGAAGATGCAGAGCGAGGCGGTGGGAGACTCTGACGATGATGAAGGGGACCTGCTGGACGACGAGGACGAGGTACAGAGCACTTCCCCTGCTCCCTAGCACGGTTTAGCAAACAACCATGCAGACCCGGGGGACAGCTGCAATTGCAGAAACATTGTAAAAAATGGTTGAATACGAGTGTTCGCTCCATGTAAAACACAACATGGAACTGAATGATTTAAGCTTGGAAAGTTGTGTAATCAGTTACACAGGTTTTACAAAAGAGACAATTCCAGTTGCGATTCACCCTGGGTATATAACCATGTTCTTGGTTATTAAACTACAGACACCCTACTTGACACAATACACACAGAACCTCTGTTTTATGGTGGCAAAAACAGTCTAAATATTACAACTTGTACACAAGGGCCTATTTGAAAAATTTGGCCCATATTGTATCTTTTAAAATACCAATGTTTTAGCATAGTGTTTTCTTTAGTAATACCAGAAGGCATTTTCGAAATGTGTTAATGAAAATTTAACATAGATTAAATGTACTGCCAAGTTTTAAAAAGTGTAGCCTTGATGAAGCTGGGTTTATTATAAATAAATAAAAAATAAATATTTCTTAGCAGACGCTCTTATCCAGGGCGACTTACAAGATATCACATTATTTTTACATACAATTACCCATTTATGCAGTTGGGTTTTTACTGGAGCAATCTAGGTAAAGTACCTTGCTCAAGGGTACAACAGCAGTGTCCCCCACTGGGGATTGAACCCATGACCCTCCGGTCAAGAGTCCAGAGCCCTAACCACTACTCCACACTGCTGCCCTATAGGTTAAAATTCATCCACAATTGCACTCGGAATACAAAGTAAAACTTAGAAACGTCATCAGTGTATTGAAAATGCCATCCAGCAAGATACTATGTTGCTGTGATAGAAATTTATTTTTGCTGTGGATTTCAGAGGGACTGTTGCTTTGCCTCTGGTGCTCCCGTGGGTTAGGGAGGCAAAACTGGCAGGGACTGTGTAGACCAGTGGTACTCCACTCTGGTCCTTGAGATGCAGTCCAGGTTTTTCCTCCAAGCAGGTTCTAATGTAGTTAATTGAACCTGCTAAGAGGCAATTGACTCATTTAGGACTTGACTGGGCACCAGGTGAGCTCAAGCGGACACCTGCAGGGCTGGTCTTTATCCTCCAGAGTCCAGCAGCTGCCCACATCCGCTCTCTTCTTCCTGGGTGTGAAGAGGCGATTTGGTTTGGACGTCCGCTTACCTCGAGTTCTCCTGCGCTGTTTTAGGGAACATAATTGCTCGTTCTAAAATTGGGGAGACAACCGAAAGAAAATCTGACCTATTAAACATTTTTGTTTGAAAGGAGATTAAGTGAGGCATTGAAATAGTCTTTGTATAGTGAGAGAACATTTTCGTAGTGTTTTTACAGGTGCAAGCGTCGGGTTCGATCATGTTCTGCTGACTCTCTTGCAGGTGAAGAGCCGTGGGGGGCGCGAGGAAGAAGAGAACGATGAAGAGGAAGACCGGGAGCAGGAGGAAGGGGAGGATGATGGGGACAGTGCTAACGGAGATGACGACTCTTAAACAGCCTGCCTCCTGTGCGCCAGTGACTGTCCTCCCTGTCCCTCCTGAAACCTGTCTAATTAAATCAACCCTCCCCAGCCTGCGACTGTGTGTGTGTCTCTGACCTGTCCTTTCCCTTTCGTCTCTGTTTTTATTTTTGATACCTCTTAAATAAACCATGTGTTTTATATCCTACTAGCCATGGGTCTTTGTGTTTTGTTTCAATCTAATGTCTGTTACGGTAGTCTTCTTATATGCACACTGAGTAGACAAGAGGACAGAGACATATTGTACGCAAAATTAATCCTAGATGACAATTCCATACCCCCATTTTGCATTAATTAATTTAATAAGCCTTGCAGGTTTTTTTTTTTTTTAAATGGGAGATGTAATTCTCCTGTTTAACCACCAGAGGGAAGTAGAACGCAGTTCTTTATTTATTTATTAGCAGACACCATTATCCAGGGCGACTTTAGTTACAAAAAAATACATATCAATAACTACAGTACAACCAAGAGCAAGATGCAGTCTACTCAAGACATCGGTAGGCGAGTATAAGAGTGTTGAACTCGATGCGAGCGGTGATCGGGAGCCAGTGAAGTTGCTTGGGGGAAGCGAGGCAGAGAACACCAGGCGAGCAGCGGAGTTCTGGATGAGCTGAAGTGGATGCAGGGAGGCTGGGCAGGAGGGAGTTGCAGTAGTTCAGGCGGGACAACCAGTGCTTGGACGAGGAGTTGCGTGGAGTAGTTGGTGAGGTGGGGTCAGATTCTTCATATGATGCTCGGGAAGAATCTGCAGGTGTGTGCTAGAGTGGAGATGTGCTGGGAGTAGGAGAGGCAGGGTTCCAGGGTTACTCTGATATTCTTGGTTGAGTAGGGAGAGCGTGGTAGATTCCAGATGAATGGAGATAGAGATCAGAAGAGGGGGAAGGAAAGGAGGTCAGATTTAGAGGATGAGTTTAAGGTGATGCGATTGCATCCAGGAGGAGACGGACAGGTACAGGAGGGGATGGTGAGGTCAGAGCATGGTATGAGAAACCATAGAATGCAATGAGGAGGCCCAGGGAGCGGGTGTATAGAGAGAGCAGGAGAGGACCCAAAACTGATTCTTGGGGGACACCTGTTGAGAGAGGGTGAGGTGTGGAGGTTGAGCTACGCCAGGTTACCTGGTAGGTGTGGCCAGAGCAGTGCAAGAGATTCCCAGGTCAGCGAGAGAGGATAAGAGAATAGTGATCGACAATGTCAAAGGCAGCAGAGAGATCAAGGAGAATTAGGACAGAGGACAGAGAGGCAGCACGGGCAGAGTTTAGTGAGTTAGTGACAGACAGGAGAGCAGTTTCAGTGGAGTGAGCAAAGCAGAAACCAGATTGGAAAGGGTTGAGCAGTGTGGTGACAGGAAAGCAGAGCTGGCGGTGTACTGCTTGAGGGTTTTAGAGAGGAAGGGTAAGAGGGAGACGGTGGTAGTTCTGGAGGGAGGTGGGGTCGAGGGTAGTTTTTTTGAGGGGGGTGATAGGGGCTTGAGGGGAGGGGACAGGGAGTCAAGGGAGGAGATGGTGGAGGTAGCAGTCTAGAGAGTTGGAAGGAGGAGTCAATAGGAGGGAGGTGAGAGAGAGCAGTGGAGGCAAGGACAGAGGGGGAGGGAGCAGAGGTTATGGTGGGAGGTGACAGTGGGGGTAGGTGGTGTAAGGAGAGGGGAAAAAAGAGTGAAATGGTGATCAGAGGGGTGACAGAGAGGGTGGAGGGGCAGCAGGCCCTGGAGAAGGTGAGGTCCAGTTGACGGCCAGCTTTGTGGGTAGCATCATGACATTTTTTTACACTTGCAACTTTAAACTTGGTTTCAAAGCTCTTTTCAAAATGGCCGCTCTAGTGCAATGGGGTTTGAGATCTGTCTTCTAAATCACTGCAGGAAGAGTGATTTATATTAAAATAAATAACAAGTGCTCTGGCTTTTCTGTTTCACACAACGTCATGGATCGTTATTGCTGTGTTACCTGTTTGACAATGTGGGCAATAATCCTGACAGTATCAGTGCACTAGAGCAAACATTTTGAAAAGAGCTTTGAAACAGAGTTTAAAGTTATAAGTGTTAAAGGTTGTCAGGATGTTATCAATGACAGGTGCGTTATTTAAACAGGTGTAGCAGCATGTGGGGATGGGTAAAGCGATATTTTTCAGAACCCTGCTGCTTGCTGTCTTAAACACTTTTTTTTTTTTTTCCCCCAGAAACAGGGCAAGAATTGAGAACCATATATTGAACAACACAAAAGTAAAATGATAGATTTAGCCCTTCGCATTCTATCTTTTAATACTAAAGGTGACTTTTGCAATGTTGTCAACAGGAGCAGGACCTGTAAAATAAGTGGTCAAAATTGTGACATGGTCTTTATGCTAAGTGGTTGTTTTTTTGAGGCTTTTTTTTCTTTTAGTTTTTTTCTGTATTTTATAACGCAGTCCAATATGAATCATCCCCTGGCCATGACCCAGGACTCCAAAAGACTGTCTGATTCAAATTAGATTGTCTCGCCTCTCTCACTAAAGTGACAGGGAGACAGGCGGAAATAAAAAGCTCTTTAATAGCAGCACCCTGGAAACAAGAAGAAAGGTTGAGAATTTAGCAGTGTGCCATCAGTCCAGGCTGTAGGCCAACGTTAGTGTCGGAGAGCTCTTAACCCTGTCCCATGCAGCATACTCAGTATAGGTTTTATTCTTTTTTCAGTGGTTTATATGTAATACGTGCTATACAGTAAAAAAAGCAAGAGAGAATAGGCGGGTCTTGAGAGTTGATTTAAAGCGAGCGACGGTGGGAGCATCACGCACCAAAGCTGGGAGAGAGTTCCAGAGAGTCGGAGCCATGAAGCTAACCGAGCGTTCTCCAAGTGTGGTGCACTTATGCTTGGGGATAACGAGCAGGCTAGAGTCGGAGGACCTCCGCTTGCAGCCAGGGACATAAAGGGTCAGCAGGTTGAGGAGGTACTCAGGACCTGTGTGATGAAGGGCATTGTAGGTGAGCAGGAGAGTTTTGAAAATAATCCTGAACTTTCCAGGTAGCCAGTGCAGCTGGGCAAGACGGGGGGGGGGGGGGGGGGGGGGGGGGGTGATGTGATCACGTTTTTTTACATCTGGTAAAGATCCTGGCAGCGGCATTCTGAACTAGCTGCAGTCGGTTTATGGTGCGTGCCGGGAGACCACCATATAGGGAGTTGCAGTAGTCGAGTCGAGAGGAGACAAATGCATGACAAAGTATCTCCGCATCCGGGAGGGAAAGGTAGGGACGGACTTTGGAGATGTTTCGAAGATGGTAGAAGGAAGATTTGACCACAGAGGAGATGTGGTGCTGACCCTCTCACGCATTCGTCGTGTGACTCTTCCAATGTCATTGCCAATCGAGCCTTGACACACTTAAACTCCTGGGTTAGAGCTGGCAGCTGCAGTATCAGCTTCTCTATTGTCAAGGAAACCTCATACACAGTGAGTGGCCACAGAAGTCTTGGCAGTAGACCGAACTGAAAGCACCAGAGTTTGCTTGGTAAAGCACTGCTGTCTATGCTCGTCAACCCTGCAATAAATACACTGATGTTTAATTTTGTAATTATGATTGTTATATACTGTTATTTTAATGGTTTCAGATTTGATACGATGTCAGTGAATTGAAGAAAAAAACACCCCAGTTTTTCACTCAAAATCTGGTAACCCTAAATAATAATAATAATAATATTTAAGAATGTAATCTGGGTAAATAAAGAATTTACCAGTTTCCTGTGCAGATATTGGGGATGTAAAAGCTGCCCATCTTCTGTTCAGTGTGAATGCCAACCACTGACACAAGCTAACTTCACCAACTTTGCAAAGCATGTAAAACAGACTGTCTTGTGTTGTACTAAAACAAATGTATCTTTTACATCAATGTAGAGTTGGGTTAGGTCAGAAGATCCAGCCAGCTTGTTTACCTCCTCTGATGCCATTTTCTATCACGCTGATCTGAAAAGCATTTTGGTGTGACATGTAGGGTTATGCTCTATCAAGTCCTCTTTCTCCTCCTCCATGCCCGTGCTGCTGCCTTTCACTCATTTGATGTAAACACGCTCTGCTTACACCTGGGATTCTGTTTCACAGTCCTCTCTCAGATATATTGTTACAGCCCTATCACACTTGACAGGGATCAATTACGCCACCTGCTGTTCTTAACGAAATCCTGCTTAAAAAAGGATTGCTGCCGGTCAGAAACTTAATCCACTCTTGAGAACCAGCCCTGACTAGCCACAAAAGAGACCTCATTGCACTCAAAGGGACAACTACATGTAGGCTGATCCCAGGACTTGATGGCATGAGCTAAGACAGGTTAAAATAATATCTGTTCATTATAAAATCATAAATTGTCTAGATAGAGTTAACCCAAGACACGACTTCAAATTTAGCACAGAGAGATGAACAAGAGGGCTTGAATGGAAGCTGAGTAAAAGTAAGTTTAGAACTGAAAGTAGGAAGCACTTTTTTGTTGTTTTAAATGCTTGGAATAGCCTACAAGGTGACTTAGCTAAAACATAAAAAAGACAAGATTCTGTGCTTTTAGATGAGTTCCCTCCAGTAGGGGAGAATGGTGTGCTACCAAGGGATGAGCCTTGATGGGCCGAATGGCCTTTTCTCTTTCTCATGTCACAATATCCAGCTACAGCTCCAATCTTTTACTTTACCCCAGGACTTCTCCTTGCACAGATCTACACTTGCTGCTTAACTCCCAAGCCGGGGGTCCTGTTCTATTCCTGTGCTCTAAGGTTCTTGCAGCACAGATGACTCCATGGTACCAATTGCCTACGAACTTCCATCTGTAAACCTCAAGACCTTCAAGCAGCTCAAAGCCAGTCTCTTAACATGCTGCTTAGTTTCTTCCACTCCTCAGCCCACCGGGAGTTAAATCCACAGTGCAACTTGTTGGTGTTTCAGTCGTGGAATGGGAGCACAGTGATTTGTATGGGTCATGCTGGGGCTTGTGCAGGGCATTGTGGGAACATAAACCTCTCTGAGCTCTGTAACCCGACCCCTAGCAGTGAGCCACAGATTACTGCAGATCCCCTCTGCTGCTGATTAATTGAAACAAAGCTGAAAACAACCACCAGACTCCCCTTTGCATTGCTAAGGAAATCCACAAACACCAAGATCAATAACGTCCATTCTACCATAAACAAGTACAGTACAGAGCCTGCAACGGTGGCATTGTGTGTCCTGATGTGCCAGGGAGGCTGCAAATAGGCTGATCTCTGGAGCCAGCATTACACTTCACACCGGGCCAATAGGAAATCCACGTTACCTGGCGGAGGAAAAGTGCGGAAGGCTCCTATATTACAGTGAAGCTACGTCTGGGTTGCTATGTAGGTCTCACATTATAGCAAGAAATGCATTTTCATTTAAAACCAGTGCATGCACATACTGGGGTAATTCATAGAATTTATCCAGAGAAGCTGGGATGGAAGCGTCAGTAACACGCTGCTAACGGGGCATTGACACTCGTATTACTTGCGTCTGTCATCCAGGTCAAACCTGCTTTATCAAAAGCTTACCGGACCTGCATGACGCCAGGTCCCGACCCGGCATTGTGTTCCCTCAGCTTATGAAAGAAAGTGCTTCCTACCTGTTCTAAACTTTTCCTCAGCTTCCATTTATGCCCACTAGTCCTAGTCTTGGTTTATTTTATTTATACCTTTTAGGGTTTTAGAAACTTTATGAGGTCTCCTCTCTCTCGTTTCTTTCTAGACCGAAGCGATTTCGTTCTTGTAAACTCTTTTCATTGCTTCAGTCCTGGGATCAGCCTACAGTAATGGCCCTTCTCTGTACTTTATCCAGTACAATCGTTTGCATGCCTTCAAGCAGTTTGCTGTTACGCTGCGAAAGTTGTGCAAATAGATTCTACCTGTGTGACAGGGTTGCATCACGGCCCAAGATGTTATGGTCAGCAGTGTGGAGTAGTGGTTAGGGCTCTGGACTTGACCGGAGGGTTGGGGGTTCAATCCCAGGTGGGGGACACTGCTGCTGTACCCTTGAGCAAGGTATTTTACCTAGATTGCTCCAGTAAAAACCCAACTGTATAAATGGGTAATTGTATAAAAAAATAATGTAATTGTATGTAAAAAAATAATGTGATATCTTGTAACAATTGTAAGTCGCCCTGGATAAGGGCGTCTGCTAAGAAATAAATAATAATACTTGCAGAAAATAGAGACAGAAAGCTGCTGCACTTCAATTAACACAAAACATGGCACAAGGGCCAAAACAAAAGGTTAAAACAAAATACACAAATGTGGGCTGCACATTCTCCTTCACTACTATGTTGCAAAACAGCACAAACTCCTCCAACAAACAAACCATCTCTGGCTTTTTCAAAACATGCAGCCACTCCCCAATCAGCTCTCAGTTACCTAATTGGGGAATGGCCACACCTGTGATTGCTGGCAGAGACGGATTTAACCCCATCCCTGCCAACCTTATATTCCCTCACAAACTATTTACACAAGCAGGGCTTTTGCCCTGTCAGACTTTATTATTATTATTATTATTATTATTATTATTATTATTATTATTATTTATTTCTTAGCAGACACCCTTATCCATGGTGACTTATAATTGTTACAAGATATGACATTATTTTTACATACAATTACATTATTTTTTTACACATTATTTTTACATGTAATTACCCATTTATACAGTTGGGTTTTTACTGGAGCAATCTAAGTAAAGCACCTTGCTCAAGGGTACAGCAGAAGTGTCCTCCACCTGGGATTGAACCCACAACCCTCCGGTCAAGAGTCCAGAGCCCTAACCACTACTCCACACTGCTGCCCTCATAAAGGTTTCATTGTTTTTTGTGTGAAGCGCTTTGGGATCTTGACGATGAAAGGCAATATAGAAATGTGAATTGTATTGTATCATATTCTTTTAATTTAACTGTGTGACCAGCAAGCATGTTGACAGGTGTGTAAGTGCAAACTACATATTGTGTGTCTCTCAGTGTGTCATCCTTCTCTAATCTCGAACCTGCAGCTGTAGAAGTCACAATGAAAGTGCGTCTCCAGAGTGTTCTAGCTGGCCTGTCAGCAGGCTTGTTGCAAACTCCCTGCTGTAAGAGGCTTGTGTTCAGAGGATCCAGGGATGAATTGCAAAGCAGGCAGTGCCAGCGCTCTTTGTTTCAAGCTAGTTGATTTATAGAGCTTGTGTTTTGAATTGTCTCAGCTGCCTCACAGATAAAACTCCCCTGGCAAAAATATTTCTTACAAAAAACAGGAGAAACAGGTCACCCCACATACTGCTGTTTGAACAATCGAGCTTGAAATTTGAGATTTTTAATAGAAGCTGTTTTTAATGGTCTTGTTTAGCAGCTAGAATTGTACCTTTAAAAGGACTGCTGCCAAGCATTATTCTTTTGCTTGCATTTTTGCATGTATTGTACATCACTGTGGACTGAAGTGCCCCTCAGTTTCATCCTGGTAAAGATTATTTCTGTAGCATCCTTGTTAGCTATAAATCTACCTGGCATGAACTGCTGCCTCTCTCACCCCCACTAAGAGAAAGGGTGCTCTCTCCAGTCCAGGGGAGGCTTGAGGCATGGAGACTGAACTATTCCCTATGGGGAGTTTGTTGCCGGATAACTTTACTGAGTCTACTTCCTCATTAAATGCCTTTGCAACCCTGAATAGATAATTAAAAATATGCTAAGAATTTTAATGTGCAAACCATCTCCCAAGTTCAGTGGAACCATAAATATGATTCATTTACTAAGAATGCCGAATGACTGATAGTTTGTCTTTCATTTTAATTGATGTTGTTTAAAATAAGAATAACATAAGAAAGTTTCCAAACGAGAGGAGGCCCCATTCAGCCCATCTTGCTCGTTTAGTTGTTAGTAGCTTATTGATCCCTGAATCTCATCAAGCAGCTTCTTGAAGGATCCCAGGGTGTCAGCTTCAACAACATTACTGGGGAGTTGGTTCCAGACTCCCACAATTCTCTGTGTAAAAAAGTGCCCCCTATTTTCTGTTCTGAATGCCCCTTTATTTAATCTTCACTTGTGACCCCTGGTCCTTGTTAATTTTTTCAGGTCGAAAAAGTCCCTTGGGTCGACATTGTCAATACCTTTTAGAATTCTGAATGCTTGAATCAGATCGCCGCGTAGTCTTCTTTGTTCAAGACTGAATAGATTCAATTCTTTTAGCCTGTCTGCATATGACATGCCTCTTCTTTGCACTCTTTCTAGAGCAGCAATATCCTTTTTGTAACGAGGTGACCAGAACAGAACACAATATTCTAGATGAGGTCTTACTAATGTATTGTAGTTTTAACATTACTTCCCTTGATTTAAATTCAACACTTTTCACAATATATCCAAGCATCTTGTTGGCCTTTTTTATAGCTTCCCCACATTGTCTAGATTAAGACATTTCTGAGTCAACATAAAAGCCTAGGTCTTTTTCATAGATTCCTTCTTCAATTTCAGTATCTCCCATATATTTATAATGCACATTTTATTGCCTGCGTGCAATACCTTACACCTTTCTCTATTAAATGTCATTTGCCATGTGTCTGCCCAGTTCTGAATGCTGTCTAGATCATTTTGAATGACCTGCAACAGTGTTTGCCACTCCTCCTATTTTTGTGTCGTCTGCAAATTTAAAAAGTTTGCTTACTATACCAGAATCTAAATCATTAATGTAGATTAGGAAAAGCAGATGACCTAATACTGATCCCAGGATACTGTTACCATATAGGTAATTTTCCATTTTGGATCTTATTATAGTTTAGATAAGTTTACATATAATAGAAGTCAGGCTTATTGGTCTGTAGTTACCTGGTTCGGTTTTGTCTCCCTTTTTGTGGATCAGTATTACGTATGCAATTCTCCAGTCTGTCGGTACAACCCCTGTGTCAAGAGACTGTTGCATGATCTTGGTTAGCGGTCTTGGTTACTTTCAAAATGAAAGTGATGGTCACGAGGAGTCGAATGGCTCAAAGTTCAAGTTTATTTTCCTCTTGAGGAATTATCACTTTGACGTCACTACTGTGGTATTATGCCTTTTTTTCAAATGGCTCAGGATGCAAATAAAGATTTCACACATATATATATACATATATATATATATATATATATATATATATATATATATATATATATATATATATATATATATATATTAGTAGGAGGGGCCACCAGTATTGCCACATGACAAATAGAATATGTTTATTGCCAGCAGTTAGGATTCCCCATACAAGCTCAAGCCATGGTATAGAGAAAAAGGATGATAACTCCCTGTTGGAAAAAAACAGAACTCAGAACTACTAGAATCATAAATCACAAAAAGCAATCGACACGACAGTTAAGGGGACGTATTCTTTACCAAATACACCATTCACATGAACCACGAGTTTGAGCCCTAGAGAACAGTCTTGCATTTCAAGCTAAGATATATTGAACTGATGAATAGCTATGTGTCCTTTTGAAATGTCTTTCATTTCCGACTTCTGCAGATGCTGTAATTCACAGCAGGGTGAATGTTTTGCTACAACACAACAGAAGGAGTCTCTTCGATTTCGGGCGATGGTCCATCTCCTTCTATCTGGGGTTCGATATTCCTTCTCTAAAAGTTGTTTTTTTTTTTTTTGGCAGGAGAGGGCTGTTGGGAGAATGGCTGTGAAGCAGGCTTGCTGGGATAAACAATCTCACTTTTAAAGCAACTACATCTCAAACAGATCTCATTTGTTAACTAGCAGCTGTTCCTAATGAAGTAGCTACACTTGCAGAACTGAAAACTTGGTCTGTCTGAATTTCATTTTTCAAGTAAGCCCTAGGCCAAATAAGGCCCTATTTCAAGAGGTATAACAAACTAATGTTTGTATTTTAATTTGGCAGAAAGCCATGGATTCATAATAAGAAGTTATTTAAGCGCGGCACAGAAAACAGGACCAGAGGACACAGTTGTAAATGAAATGGACATAGACTTGAGACATCTGTTTATGTAAGAGTGATGATGAGGTTATGGAACAGGTTGTCCAGCCATGTGCATTCTGAAACATTGGCACTATTTCAAATCAGATGGGACAGAAGTTTAGCGACCAATCAGCTGCTAGGAATCAGACGAGCAATGATGGGCCAAATGGCCTCTTCGAGTTCGTTTCTTTTCGATGTTCATAACATTATTCCAAATTTTAGCCTTCAGCATCCTTACTTTATCTGGGGTTGTTGAAGTGCAAACAGAGATTTGGGTCAGTCTGAGACACCAGATAATCATTAGTCCACCCAGGAACTCGTGGCACCCACCCTCTCCAAGCCACTTTTCCACTGGCTTGTGGCGAAAGTGGCTGGTGAACTAGGGGAGGAGAGGAGTAGGAGCTCGCAGTTGCCTTCCTGTCTCCTGGTTACAGGATCGAAGTGCAGAAGAGACCACAGCTATCATGATGATGAAGATTCTCATCGTTCTCAGACCCACATTTCTGCTCATCGTTCTATGGAACAGAAATTCTGGGTTTATTGACTTTGAGTTTGTCGTGATATACTGTACTTGTAAAGACAGGAGACAGACATTGTGACCGCTGTTACTGAAAGAAATGTATAAATAAAAAGAATTTAACTGCTTGTCAATGCTTCTCCACCAGTCCACATTAATGCATTGGTTGTGCCAGTCTCTTATTAAGCTGCTGTCTTAAGGCTGATCCACACATGTTTGAATGTGTTTGTGGTTTAAGATGATCTTGATTGTTTTCCAGGACCTCCTCGTTGGTTAAATACATATATATGATGATGATGATGATGATGATGATGATGATGATGACATTTTCAGCACACAGGAACCCACTCAAACTGGTTATACAAAGCAGAGGTTTTACAAATTCATAATTTTCTAGAAAGTAAATGGTCTGTGGAAAAATCTAGCCCTGAAATCAATTTGTAATTAATTTGTAACAGTGTTGTGTGATACACGCTACCGTTACAGATTCTGTCCTGTCCCGTCAGTGAGATTATGTTACAAGCTCTAAAACCATGCAGACGACGGTTAAGGTGCTTGCTTGCAGTGTGCGGGGTTGCCAGCTCACACCCAGCCTCAGCCCTGTTATACATTGCTGGTAATGCTTGTCAAAAACTGGATTACTATTAGTTTTTATTGCATTTCCACCATGTTCAATAAATGATGCAGATAACTGTGGTGAGTTTATTCCAGCAGCATTCCTTTCAGTGTCTCTTGGTGTTAGGCGTTGGATTAAATGCAATTGATCCAGTATGCTGTGTTTGAGCCAAATAAAACTACAAAAAAAATCACCTTTTACAATGAAGCATTATTACAGGGACTCGATTTAAAGCCTTTAAAAACTTAAAAGGAGTTTGAACAACTGAAGATCCAGTCGTTTTATTAAACTGCTTGTTCCCAGGATATGAACATTTTTCGTTCGTCACTCATTTTCAGTTTCCAGTTTGACTGGAATGAGTTTCACCCAAAGTTAAAATTAGAACGGTTCATATCTGAGGCTGCGTTTTAGCCTCAGGGTCGACTCGTTGCTGACTGACATCTGCACCTGCTGAGCTGCTGCTGAGATTCGTGGTTGATTATGTGTTTTTCACCACTTATTCCTTGTGTTTGATGTTTGCTGTGAGCCTCTTGCCCGCTCGTCGTTGGAAATGAAAATTTGTTCTGGATCAGTAAAGGTTTTGATTGATTGGCTGAATGATGAGTTCACCAAGTTGAACCTTAGCAATACTTTAAAGCACAGAAACCTGGCTACAGCTGGAAACTGAGTGTAGACATAGCTCTGTGTTCCAGTGATTTAATCTGAGATCTTCAGTTCTACTTGCCTGCCACAGAAATGGACCACAGGCTAGAGCAGCCAGAGTGTCTTCCATAGATCTGCCACTCGGGGTCAGGTTTTCTTGTGTATTTGTTAATGCACTGCAGTGCACTAAATGACACAGGAGGCTTCCTAACATACTGTCAAGACACTTGGGCTGGTCTCTCCTATGGTTTTCATTACATGAGAGTCGATGTTATCTACTGCTTTTTATTGCTGGAGTCGTAAAAGATAAAATGAGTAGTGGTGGGGACCAGCCCACACGTAGCTCCACTGTAATATAGAAGCCTTCCGCGCTTTTTTCCAGGTAACGTGGATTTCCTATTGGCCCGGTGTTGTTCAGCCTATTTGCGGCCTCCCTGACACACAGCGGCGGCGATGCTGGCTCCAAGGATTCTGGGAAGGAGACTAGAACAAGAACTGCTATATAAATACTGCCAGCTAGAGCTTCAAACCTAAGTTTGACCACGGTAGCATGGCAGCTCTGGTTCTGACTGTGACCTCAACAGACTCATCAACGACGTTTAAAAAAAGTGTTCCAGTCAATTTAATCAGAACCACTAACGAATGAATGTGAACATTATTAAAAGGTAAAGGGGCAGTGCATGAAAACAAGAAAACAAAGCTGTTCACTCTGAAATATCAATTAGAGCTGATGCTTGAGGCTAGCTCCTCCATTATCTCTTGTTTCTGGAGCCACCGTGCATTTTAAATTGATATTCTCTACACTGTCTTTGCCCAGTATTGATAGTGGTGGTTGTGTGTGGGTTGCTAAGGGCTTTCAGTTTGTTCATCCCGTGGGGAGAGGGAGAGATTGTTCAGCTCTGTAAACTCTTTTCACAGCCATTGTTCTCATCCTCACTGTCTTGCCAAAAACAAAAACAAAAAAATTCCTTTTTCATTTCCTTAGAAAAAGTGTCTTTATTACAGAAAGCATGGACATTTCCAAAAGTTAACAACGCTGGATATTTTTTCCAACTGCTCTCAAAAAAAGATGCTATCGCTTATGTGTGGGGAAAGGGCCTTTATGTGAGGGTATAATGGGCGATTTTTCTAAAATCTAATTTGTTACAAGTGCATATTTGCCAACATTTGGAAACTGCTCAGCTCGTCCCCCGGGTCACCCTCTAGTAGATCTTGCAGAAACTGTAAAATAACTGCTAGAGAACAATACACGGCCTCCGGTCATTCACCAGTTTTGAAAATATTTCCACTTATAGGCGAACAACGCTCTTGTGGGAGAAACCCTAGCGTTCCGCAGTGTACTGCATCTGAGAGCCCGAGGGCAGACCCACAGCTGGAGTCTGCATGGTTCTGGGTGTCAGAGGGTGCCTTTCGCCTGGATGAGGCGATCCATACGCAGTGGGATCTCCCAGGGCTGGTCCCGCAGCAGCTGGCACAGGTTCGAAAACCAGGTTCTCCTGGGCCATCTGGGGGACACCAGGAGAAATGTTGCTTCCTCTCTGCACTAGGGCAGCTATGGTGGAGTCCACCGAGGGGGAACTGCACGAGCCCTACCGCCTCTGCACCTTCCATGGAGGAAAGTGTGGCTGTGCTCTTGGACACGCTGGGTGCTGAGGCCGGGTGTTGCCAAGAGGATCTGACCTCCTCCAGGAAATGCGGGAGCGCCGGAAAGGGCTGGGGGGTCGACGTGTGAGCTGGTCTGAAAACAGACCTGCGCTGCTAAGAATTTAGCGGCCCTTTCCTCAATGCCTGAACTGAGTTCAAGGACGCTGGAATCTCAGGCTCCGAGGCGAGCTTGGAGCTGGGGGCCGTTACCTGAGTCAGGACCGGGTCCTGAGTCTCTGTCCGCAAAAAGGACTCCTCATCCCAGGAAGCCGCTAGGGAGAGCGCATTCTGTTCCTCCTCGCTCATCACCGTGTCCTGTTGGTCAACCTCTGCAGCAACCACTGGTGAAGCCGGGGTATGCTGTAGGGCAGGCGCAGGGGGGACCTGCTGCCTGCTCAAGTGCTTGAGTATTTGGGCCATTTGGCCCTTTAACTCGGCAATATCCCTTGCCTGGTCCGCATTTCTAGATCTCTTCCTGCCCCTCGAGGCAGTCCTTGAGATGCCGAGGGTGTCAAAGCACCGAGGCTATGGAGCACAGGGGCAAGAGGCCACAAGAGCACAATGCGCGGAGCTCAAAAAACCTTGAGGGTGTCGAAGCGCCGAGGGCTGGAGTCCTCGAGGCACCGAGGCTCTGGGGCA
This sequence comes from Acipenser ruthenus, assembly GCF_902713425.1. Lineage (NCBI taxonomy): Eukaryota > Metazoa > Chordata > Actinopteri > Acipenseriformes > Acipenseridae > Acipenser > Acipenser ruthenus. The sequence goes on along the minus strand of NC_081232.1, from coordinate 603,078 downwards.
GCATGCCACCGAAGGCAACGCTGCACAGGCTTGAAAAACCTTGAGGCGTCGAGATGGCGAAGCGTGTAGCTCTTGAGGCACCGAGGATGCCGAAGCACCGAGGCTGTGAAGCGCCGAGGACCGAGGGAGAGACAGGAAACGAGAAAAAAGAAAACACACCTGTTCCCTTTTTTTTTTTTTTTTTTTACACACACGAACACACCGCTTCACGGATGAGTGGTGATGCGCGCTGTCTGCTCAACACTAAGGCCAAGGCCTAATGAAGGAGCACGCGGTTTATATATTTATTTAAACTGCAATGCAGTAGAAGGGGGACACTCGACAGCAAGCTTTTTTTTTTTACTGTAACAGTAAAACAATAGCAATCGGTGGCCTGTAGGGGCGCTAGGCCGCACACACCGAGTAGGCGTACTGAAGTCGCCCAGAGCCCTTGAGTCAACAGCGAAGGATTATAAAGAGTCAATCGCAACTGGAAAAAAGGGTTAGAGTAATACTCACCACTTTACCTAGCTGTCTGTGAAAGGGAAAAGAGACTGAGATCGCCGCTCAGTGACTATTTATTACATCGGTGAGGCGGGACCGAGGACGTCACTCCACGGAGCGGCCTATCGGCAGCTTTGATATGAAATGCTCAGCGAATACCTGACAAGCAGGCATATCAAAAGTATGCAAATTGGCGGTCATCTTCGAATTGAAAGGGAACCGATAATAACGAGCGTTGTGGAATCAATGCAGAAGGGCTGTTCTTCATTAAAAAAAATAAAATAAAATACATAAATAAATAAATAATAATACTAACAAAAAAAAAAAAATTCTGAAGAGATGAAAAAATATGAGCGAGGAACAGTTTGCTAACACTGCGGGGCTGCATCGTGCAATACACAATATCCCGTATAGATTATATATAGGGTTATATATAGGGTGTCACATAAATCAGTCACCATACACAATATCATATTATGCCGATTAGGTTGCTCTCTGTTAAATAGGGCGGCACACCCCATTGGCTGTACCGCACAGAGGTGAACTCGTTCCTCTTAAAGACATGTCACAGCTGAACGAAACAGATACCAACACTGATATATAACTCATATATGCCGGTGATGCCAGTTTATGAGCGATCCGACATTTCAATATTTTAAAAGCCTTATCTGCTCCAAATTTTATCAACGCATTTTATCTGGAAATAAAAAAGCACCAATTCCAATTCTGAAACGTGTAACCGAAGACTACTTACTCAGTGACTTGTGAATTACTATATACATTTTACTGCAATCATAATATACATATCAATACAGATGTACAGTACGTGTCATTAGAAATAAATGGATAACGCGATACCATGATGCCTGAAGATTTCATATGGAAAGGGTTAAGATCGTTACATCATTAACTATGTAGTAAATAGATTGAAATAGAAATAAGTGAGTGCGCAATATATTATTATTATTATTATTATTATTATTATTATTATTATTATTATTATTATTATTATTATGTGTGTGTAAGATGTGTAAGTCGCCCTGGATAAGGGCGTCTGCTAAGAAATAAATAATAATAATAATAATAATAATAATAATAATAATAATAATAATAATAATAATATACAAATACGACAACGTGCTTTATGAATCTGTTAAAACTGTCTTTCTCCGTTTATATTTACTCAAACGCTGTCCCTTTTTTCATACATTCCGCTGTATATAATTGCACAGCACTACCTCAGTGCAAGTTACAGCCTGAAACAGGAGAGCCTTGGTATTCTAGGCGTTTATATACCAACTATCTCTACTGAGAAACACCAAAACGGGGTGACTTGGAGACAGAGAGACCCTAAAACCAGAAAAACCGCACCCCCAGATTTGCAAAACCTAACACACCGTATCAGAAACGAACGCCAGACAAAGAATATATTGGTGAGGCAGCTTTTTTTGCGCTCCAGAGTGATGAGACAGATGTGGACAACTACAGAACGCCCCCTCGCTTCCCTGAATGGTTGCACCCTGTTTGATTGAAGGCTCCAATTTTGACTCGGGTTATTATTTGTGTAAAGAAGGAAAACACTGGAGAGTTTTAAGAAGACCGAAGGAAGAGGTAGGAGAAGAAAGCTTGGAGGAAAACAGACGCAAGAACTTTGCACTTGCAGTTTCTGCGAGGTAGGTGGTTGCGTGAATGTTGTGTTGTTTTTCTGTTGGCATTCCGTCAGCTAATGTTGTTTACGTTCTTCTCACTCGTGCATTTTTTTGTTTATCGGGGGGCATATTGTTTCTTAATAAAATACATCTAAAAATGCATAAATACAATTTGTTTTTTGTGTTATTTGTGAGATATTTTGTTCTTAAATGTGTTTTGAATGGTCGAGGCAAAGTGTCACGCGTGATGACAGGTAACTTGTTTACTGTACGTAAATGGTCCGTTCAACGCATTGCATTATTATTATTATTATTATTATTATTATTATTATTATTATTATTATATACATTACATATCAACTGTTTCTATACAAAATATAATTGATCAATGTTAATATTTTTTTCAAGATATATGCATGTGTAACTATGTGGGGCTAGTGTATATATATATATATATATATATATATATATATATATATATATATATATATATATAAATACACAAATTAAACTGATTGGACAGAATAACGCATCTGTAAATATTATAGACAACTATTAAAAGCAACCAGTAATCTAACATTTTTTGGGTGACTACTTAAGGTTTTTTTTTTTTTTTTTTAATTGTTGTTGTTATTATAATGTATTTTAATGTTTTGCATTATGCCCCCAATAACCAAGCATGGAGAAGATGCTTTGTTTTTATGGAGAGGCTGAAGAATATAACTTGGCTAGGTAACTTTGGGGTTTGAGAAAGAGAAAAAAAAAACATCATAACGTGCTGTTACCGTATATACCGTGCTGTATCCGTGATTTGAAAGTAAAAACAAATGCATGTTTTAAGCATAATGCTTATTTTAATACAATTGTTTGAGAGATACAAAGGTGTTAAATAGTCCTTATGTATATGTAACGATATCAGTTTTTGCCATTTCTCCAATCAAATTGGGTAACATGTGTGACGTTACATTAAAATGACAAATACATTGTAACATTGAAGAGATGGGCTTTGTATCAAAAAAGCAGTGAGAGAGTCGGAAATCGCGATATATGAGTGTTGTATATCTGAGTGCTGACGAATATATATGAGTCAGTGGCTGAGGTGGGATTTGAACCGAGGACCTCCTGGTTACAAGCCCATTTCTTTAACCACTGGACCACACCGCCTCCTATATAACCACACGTCACCCTGCCCTCCGCTCTAACCTCATCATCTTCCTCCTCCTCCTCCTCACCAGTTTTTCATTAAGTGGAGATGCGAAGCTCTGCAATCTCCCTCCTCCTCCTCTTCCTCATCCCACCGCAATCCCACTCCCTCTACATGCATATCACACAATAATACTGCTGTACTCGGTATGTATGCAATGAACGTGTATTCACTTTATTGAAACACACTTTCACTAACAGAACACAAAAAACATACCTGCACAATGCAGTGACGCAGTCACCGTTTGATTACAAACAATGCAGTGTTTCCTGCATCATTGCACGATCCACGCTGCGTACGTGCCTAATCACGTGAGATGTGATCAAATTCAAATTTAAAAACAGCTTTTATTGTCATTGCACTTGATCAAGTACTGTATTACATGTAGTCAGTTTGCCCCGAAATGATTCTTGTAAGCGGATTGCTTGATTCTTACAAGCAGAGTATTTTAGCATGGTTGGTATAGGAATGGTTTGGTCCCAGTGGTTTTGGACACTATATGCGGTTGATTCTTATGTCAGTGATTCTTATAAACAGACTTCACTGTATATTTCTCTGAAAGCAGGCAGAAACAGTATAGCAGCAGGGGCAGGGGGCGTGGCCCGTGTGTGTGTGTGTGCCTTTATTTTTAGCAAGACCTTACAATATGCAACATGTTAAAATAGAAAAATATCCCAGGAATAAAGAATACATTGTGTAGGACTTGCTTTACCCCAGTGAATTAACTTCAAAACAAAGGATGCCCAAGAGCATCCCATATACATACATTCCACATAACAAAGTCGCAACCAAAACTGTATAATATATACAATCTATATAAAAATCACTACACAACATTACTAAACCCGCGCCAGGTGCCCGTGTCTACCAATCAGCGAGTAGAGCTCAGTTATTGGCTGTTGTCAAGTGTCAATCAATAAATCATGTCCAGTTCATGATGAGCGTTCTTTTTTAAATTGAAACAAGCTAACAATTGCATCAGGAACCTGTAACAGTACATATAACTTCATTTGGTTATATATATATATATATATATATATATATATATATATATATATATATTACATAACAGATAGAGAGCACATCTGTGTTGTCAGTACTGTTTATGTTTCTCAATTATTTATGACTGGTTGTTTTTCTTTCAGATATATCATGAGCAACATGATTTAAATGGTTTTGATAAAAGTAGTTGGCATTTTTTTTATTTGTTCTAAAATAAACATACGGTTGTATTTCCATTACAGTAGTTAGAGAGCAGAGAGGTTAAAGAGAGGTGGTGTGGTGTTGTAGTCGGCTGAATAACTACAGTGGCAGGACGTGGTTAGGGTTAGGGTTAGGGTGACGTGTGGTTTAGAGGTTAGAGCTGAGGGGAGGGTGACGTGTGGTTTAGTGGTTTTATGATGCCATTGTCAGTGGTTATAAAGTCAATAAAAAGAAAGATGCCATATGGTATAAAATAGCAGAACAATTGGAAATTGATGGTATGTCTACCTCTCTTTATTTCACCTTAATTTTAGCTACACACTGGTTTCGTATTTCTGTAAAATGACGCTTCTTTGTTTTAATAATGTTGACCAATAATAATAATCACATTCACACACTAACTGAGAAGACTTTATTAAAACTGAAAATCAATAAAAGTATATTATATTAATCTAATGTTCTCAGTATTTACAAAGAAATGCTGTATGTGTAGATGTATTCTTTTTGAATATTGTTAAACCACTTTGAATATAAGCAATTCACTGTTAAATTTAATTTTATTTTAGCGTGTGATGTACCCAGACTATTTCTTTGTTTTATTTATTTTATTTAGTCTCCACAAAAGGAGCAAAAGCAGACGGTATTTTCTTTTCATGACTAGCTACAGTTATGTGTTTTTTTTTATGTACTCGTGCTGTATTCGTGTCGTTTGCTTCACTCCCGGTGTTCATAGCTCTTAAGTCTAGGTCAGTGACGTAGCTGTCAGCCAAGTGCAAAAATCTTGATCCGTCACCAGCCCCCCCCCCCCCCCGCCCAAATTAAAATCTAGTGGTCTAGGTTTAAGTTTTTCATCATTGCCGATTTCATTTTTATGTGTTGTATTCATATGTAAATATAGTAAATAGCAAACTAGGTTCAACACTAAAATCAAAAGAAAAAAATATATAAATTTTTTTGCCATGGAAAGTTTGTCTTGAAATGCTTCTAAAAAGTAACGTTATGTTTTTATTTTTTTAAACATCCCAAAAATTACATTGACCACGAAGTGTTATGCATTCCACAACACAACATCTTTTCAGCTAATACCTTAGTGAACTCCTGAATTAGGGCTACAGCTCTGTGGGTAGGACCCTTTGTGGTCTTTAAACATAGAGTTGGTTAAACCCTTTTTCTTTCTGTTAACTTGAGAGCTTTAAGCTTGCCTAGTTAGTTGTCTAGGCTGGTGGGCAGGGAACAAATAATGACTGTGGCTCAAAATTACGAAAACGTCAACACACCAAACACAAGATATATTGCCCTAGTGGTTGAAGCTGATGGCCAGGGAAGGAGGCAGTATGGCCTAGTGGTTACAGCTGAGGGACTGGGTTCGGAAGGAGACAGTGTGACCTACTGGTTAGTGCTGTGGGACTGGGAGGGAGGCAGTGCGGCCTAGAGGTTTGAGTTGAGGGACCGTGAGGGAGGCACTGCGGCCTAGAGGTTTGAGTTGAGGGACCGTGAGGGAAGCACTGCGGCCTAGAGGTTTGAGTTGAGGGGCTGATGCAGTTTTACCATCAGTAAGCGCCCACATTATTCTGTAACGGAAAGAAAGAATCGATTGCTGTCAAATAGGCTCAAAGTAAAAAATAAGATTGTTTGCTTGTGCCACTGATGAACATTGAGATGGTCAGTACTGACTGAGTGCCCTGTCGCTGCCGGGAAAACATCTGATCTGGGAGAGGCTTTTCAAAAGGACAAGTGAAGGTCGCATTGATTTAATAGCCTCCCCTATTGCTTACATTTCTTGGAAGAAATCACTGTGACAGATCATTCGGATATGGAATGTAGTTTACCAGAGAGAGATTATACACAGCTGTAACGAAAGTGAATTAGAAAAGTGGACTCTGTCTGTCATAATATTGTACATTTGCATTTGATTAAGAAAATATCTCAGAATGGGAGCTGTACAGACTGTCTCTCTGTCTGTGAACACACCATTGCTTCTGTAGTTTTGATTTGTTGTGCCTATGAAATCAAACCACTGGAACTGAAGCTTGGAAAATTGTCAAAATACGCAAATTCCTGATTGTCTAATTTTAAATGATGACTTTATAGGTAAAGGCCACACATGGAATTCGTTTAAAAATAGTCAGAGAAAAGGAATACGTAGCCACAAATGGTAAAATGCACGAGACTTTTTAGAAGTTGTTTAAGATGCCTAATTTATTATTATTATTAATTTCTTAGCAGACGCTCTTATCCAGGGCGACTTACAATTTCAAGATATCACATTATTTTTACATACAATTACCCATTTATACAGTTGGGTTTTTACTGGAGCAATCTAGGTGAAGTACCTTATTATTATTATTATTATTATCATTATTATTATTATTCATTTCTTAGCAGATGCCCTTATCCAGGGTGACTTACAATTGTTACAACATATCACATTATACATTATTTCACATTTTACAGATATCACATTATTTTTACATACAATTACCCATTTATACAGTTGGGTTATTACTGGAGCAATCTAGGTAAAGTACCTTGCTCAAGGGTACAACAGCAGTGTCCCCCACTGGGGATTGAACCCACAACCCTCCGGTCAAGAGTCCAGAGCCCTAACCACTACTCCACACTGCTGCCCTTGCTCAAGGGTACAGCAGCAGTGTCCCCCACCTAGGATTGAACCCACGACCTTCCGGTCAAGAGTCCAGAGCCTTAACCACTACTCCACACTGCTGCCCAAAGCACAAAGACTGGGGCTCCCGAGTGGAGCATCCAGTAAAGGCGCTCCGCGTGGAGTGCAGGATGCGCCCTATAGTCTGGGCGTCGCTGGTTCGAGTCCAGGCTATTCCTTTGCCGACCGAGGACGGGAGCTCCCAGGGGGCGGCGCTCAATTGTCCGAGCGTCGCCTGGGGGGAGGGAGGGTTAGGTCGGCCAGGGTGTCCTCGGCTCACCGCGCACCAGCAACCCCTGTGGTCTGGCCGGGCGCCTGCGGGCTTACTTGTAAGCTGCCCAGGACTGCGTTGTCCTCCGACGCTGTAGCTTTAGGTAGCTGCATGGTGAGTCTGCAGTGTGTAAAGAAGCGGGCGGCTTCGGAGGTAGCGGTGGGGTGAGCCTAAAAATAATTGTACATTACTAAATTGGGGAGAAAACAATAAAAAATAAAAATAATTGGTGAGCACTAAAACATAATAATAATAATAAAAATTAAAGCACAAAGTAGTCTAACATTTTCACACAAGTGCCTGTTGTTTCAATATTGCTGATTTAGTGACCGAACATTGAAATTCTCACACCCAGAGGTTTTCATGCAGGCAGGTACAAAAAGAATGAATATCTGGAAATGAAAAAGCCCTCCCGTTTGCCCCATAATGCCATTCTACTAGCACTAAGGAGGAACACAAATAGCACGTAACTCGGACTCCTCTTTCATGCTTGGCTGTTGACTGTAGCGCTGGTTCCGGCCTTGCTTTGGAACTTGCTCTGTTTTCATTGTGAACAAGCTGCACTAGAGTCAGTTTTAGTGTGATACATTGCAATGCAGTCTAATTAGTAATATTTATCAGACAGTACACATGCTAACAGCTTGTTTGTGGGTTTTTGTGGTACCATATTGGAATGCTCTGAAGAGTGTGCCAATGGCATTACCACTGTTGCAGTGTAGCCAGAGTTCATCAAGGTCACAGCTGCCGTGAAACCAAACTCAGGACGTCAGCTGCTTTGAAATATTTTTAAATACATCGTGTGGTTTTCATGGCAGGCCGCTGCTGCGCTGTGGTTACTTTGCCCATTGCTTGCACACACACTCAGCGCACACGTTCATGAACTCTGTGTGTCTGCCTGCCTGCCTGCCTGCCTGCCTGCCTGTCTGTCTGTCTGCCTGTCTGTCTGTCTGTCTGTCTGTCTGTCTGTCTGTCTGTCTGTCTGTAAACTCAAGGCGTTTGTAAAATATTTCCTTTCATGTATGTTTTGTCAAATAGCTGCAAACAAAACCACGATCCCTTTGATAATATGTTCTGACACAGGGTGGGACTGCAGTATTAAGGGCTTTGCTTCCATGGTCTGGTCTATACCCACTTCAGGACTTTTAACTTAAACATTTTTTGGGGGGGGGGGGGTGGATAAAACCAAAAACCAGAACGAGTTTGTGCAGCCGAATGAACAAGACTTATAATAATAATAATAACACTAATAATAATAATAATAATAATAATAATAATAATAATAATAATAATAATAATAATAATAATAATTGTTATTATTATTTTTATTATTATTATTATTATTATTAGTAGTAGTAGTAGTAGTAGTAGTAGTAGTATTTCTTTTTTATATTGTTATTTTTTTTGTAACTGCAGTGTCATTGCATTATACAATTAGACAAAATGTAGAAATAATTAAATAACGTACAGTATAAAGAGACGTTAACGTTTTGCATTTATCATACACAGTGTATATGAGTAAGAACATAAGAACATAAGAAAGTTTCCAAACGAGAGGAGGCCATTCATCCTATCTTGCTCGTTTGGTTGTTAGTAGCTTATTGATCCCAGAATCAAGCAGCTTCTTGAATGATCCCAGGATGTCAGCTTCAACAACATTACTGGGGAGTTGGTTCCAGACCCTCACAATTCTCTGTGTAAAAAAAGTGCCTCCTATTTTCTGTTCTGAATGCCCCTTTATCTAATCTCCATTTGTGACCCCTGGTCCTTGTTTCTTTTTTCAGTAGTATGTATATACAGTATATACTCTGCCCTACAGACCTAGAGCTTTGATGTTCCCAGTAGTGCTGTCATATTTATTGTGTGCAACTTAAACTGGGAATTAATAGAGAGAACCAAGTGGGAACCAAGCTGCCAGTGGTTAGGCCCAGACTTTGAGTGCCAGCTTTTTCTGTATTGAAACTCTGAGAATGCAAATGTCGGGTTCATGAAAAGCTGTGTGGAAAGAGGGTTCCTTTGGAATGGGGCGGAGGGTGTAGAGCTTTTTATAAACATGACGTATGTCTCTCGGCTCCCTGGGAACTGGAATTAGGTTTAATGATCTGGCACCCGGCCATGCCTTTCCTTGGTCATGCTTCGAGTCCCAGTTGTGCTGCTTTACAATGTATGTTGACGGAAATCATAAACAAGATTGCTAAGCAGGGATCCGAAACAGAAACCGGAAACGATAAACGAAAATAAAAGACATTTTTCATCGGAACAAAAACAAAAAAACGAAACTAAATGAATTTATTACGTTGTGGAACCAAAACGATATTCTAGATTTAGTTTATCGGTTAATAACGTTTTTTTTCTCGTTCCCTTTCATTCAGCCTGTTCTCTCTGTCTCTCTCCGTTGTTTTCAAACATACAAGAATTTGCATTCCCATGGTCTTACACCTCAGTGGTCAATGACAAAGCATTCTATCACACCCAGCTAATGAAATTCAACATTACATTTAGCTTGCTTTTTCGGAGCAGCCAGCGAATCAAATAGCACTATATTTGCCTTCAGTTAAGGCTTCCACCTTGCTGTCAGCAACATGCTAGATCCACATTAAGTGATCAGTCTTGTATTCGCTCAAAATAAACAGGGACTGTTATTAACATATTATTAAGTTATGTATTATTATTATTTGTTTATTTAGCAGACGCCTTTATCCAAGGCGACTTACAGAGACTCGGGTGTGTGAACTATGCATCAGCTGCAGAGTCACTTACAACTACGTCTCACCCAAAAGACGGAGCACAAGGAGGTTAAGTGACTTGCTCAGGGTCACACAATGAGTCAGTGGCTGAGGTGGGATTTGAACCAGGGACCTCCTGGTTACAAGCCCTTTTCTTTAACCACTGAACCACACAGCCTCCTTTATATTATATTATATGATATTAAGAGTATTAAGAGTTAAGACATTTTACCATCGACTTGAGAAAACAGCAATGTTTATTGCATAGCGAATTCATGTTGTTGTATTCTCAATCATTTAACGATTCATGATTTAATTGTTTAAGTGTTTCATTTTCATTGTTATATCCAAAAGAAGTATGTAGAATAGTTGCATGTGTTTACATGTTTCATTTGTTGTATGTCTTACTGTGAAATGTGCATACCAATGATAGCAATGTTCCCCTTAGTGCTTAATAATTCAGCTGCAGAGTTTATTTCAGACAAACATTGCATTAAGTTATTACGTCGAATGTAAGGACGCTAGCCCACGGAGATTGTTGGGAAATGTTCCTGTTTTGAATTGTTACAAAAAAAAAATGTGTAAACTCGAACCGAGGCAAAAGAAAGAATGGAGAAGAAAAGAAAAAGAAGTGGGCTGATGTAATTTTATTTTAAGGCTGCAACTTAGGCGTTGTTGTTTCTAGACAGGAAGTAAGTGCATTTATTGATACAGATGGATAGCTTGTCACACTGTTTTCCTTTTGAGTGCCGAGTTATCTGCAGTTTAATGATCTGGTGAGTCATGCAGTCAGGAGCTTGCTGGTTTTGAATTCTGGTTGCGCTGAGTTTGGCTGGAGGCCCACAGAGAGACATTAGAGTTGTTTTTTTTTATTATAAGGTGTTTGCCCATCTTCAGTGCGGGCGGAGATGTGGAACGCAGTGGTGAATTTGTGATGAATCGCCGCAAAGGGTCCTTGGCGGTCGTCTATCAGCGGGGGTGGGGGGGGCTGGTTTGGCTGCAAGGAATCCAACTTAAGACTTTTATTATATTTATACATAACTCAGTTCCCTTCTAGTATCAATCCTATACACATATAGACCCTGGGCATACTGTATCTACATCGATAACATAATAAAGAAGGATTGGAGCAACACAACATAGGTCATCCATCTACACCCAACTCCCTCCCTCTCTCATTAGTCTCTCTCACGCGACACTGTCATGTCTTAAAGGTACAGCACTCAAAACATAACAACAGAATCATTACCAGGTGACACACACTCGATACACAGGGGGGAGAATTAGCTGGGCTGACCCACCCATAATGTTAGCCAACGTGTACTATTACAAGATCATTGAAATAATAGAACTTCAAATGCCTGGGGCGAAAAGTGTGGCATCTCCGCCTTAGAAACAAAGAATCCTGTAATTTTGTTTTCTAAACGGTAGGAACAGGACAGTCAGTAAACCTTGGTTGCTTACAGTATCTAGACGGAGGTGTAAAATTAACACACGTTTTTCATGGGTTAATAAAATGTCACTGTAATAAGTGAAAAAGTCCTGCACCAACTTGATGGCTGTTCAAACTCAATGAACCTGCAGAGAGCGGTCCTCTTTATCTCTCAGCCCCACAGGGGAGACCTAGATCTTTTTTTTGCAGTCTGGATCGTTATTTGTCAGCTTATCAGCGTTTCAGTGTTGAACTAGCCAGATGCCACTGTAATTGATCCAAACCGGATTGCATTTTTAAAATAGCGATCTCAGAACTCAGCAACGTTTCTCCAATCTCTTCTCTTACTGGCACGGTAGAATCTTAAAGACCCGCGGCAGAAAAGAACCATTTTCACAACTTCCCCAGGCAAGCACATCTATGAACATATTACCGAATAGTCGACTGGAAGAGTGATAATCAAACCCAGAAACTGGCACTCTCGACTAATCACACACTTCAATTACAAAGCAGCCGCAGCAACATAGTGATGTTGAAACAAAAAGCAATTGTGAAGCGTTTCAGATGGGCAGAAGTGCCGTTCCGGATTAAATCTATTACATATGAATGACAGTTTAGAACATTGATAAGTTGTCTTTAAAAATTCCAAGCAGTTTTAAAACACAGCAAAACTATATGTACACAAACAGAGCACCAGACATGATCAGACACATTATTTATTTATGTTATCTTAAAGTGGCGACCAGTCGACTGTTTTTGCCTCGACTGTTGGAGTCTTAAATAAGTTGTCGTTTTACCCGTGCTATTTTCTGTAATGTTTTGTCTAATTTGTTAAATTGACCCTCCCTTTCCAGTTTTTTCTTAAACACTAGCCACTAAACCGTAGGGCTGAAATTATTAACTGTCTGTTATTCATCCGATACATCCATGCTTTCACCTGTATTATAACACAACAAAGTTACCAAACCAGATGGAAGCAACTAAGAATTTCAAAGGGCTTGTAGGTTGTCTCAAGCTTTTCCTCATTTGTAAAAAAAAAAAAAAAAAAAAAAATCCTTCCTGGCAGCGATCCAGATAAGCTGCATACCTGTTGTTTTTACGCATTAAAAAATATGCACGCAATTTAAATTGAACGAGTAAAGATTTGGCTAGCAATTTTGCAGCACAGCTTGTCTGCCTCCTCTAAAACTTCCACTGACAACTACATCTCCCAGAATGCAATATTTTCAGTTACTAGGAAACTGTAAGAAAAATGTGAAGCTAAGGTGCTTGTAATATTCAACAAACTGTTTATAACGTATTAATGTATTTCCTTATTCTGTTTACCTGTATGCTTTATATTGAAGTTTTAACATGTCCAGTGAGTTATAATGTTAAAATATAAGTAACGTAATTAATTTGCAGAGTTTGTGTGATACCTCGAAAGTAACATTGCAGTTAAAATGGAAGGCTCTTTTTTAATGCCTACCCCATTCCCATTAAAGCCTGTACAATATTTAATCGAGATTAGTCATGACTTCAAGGTAATGGGGAATTTTACCCCCTGAAAATGCATTTTACTCGCTCGGTGTTAAAAATTAGAGGGCAAGTTACTCCCAGAACCAAACTCAATGAACACTTATTACACAATAATCATAATAGGTATAGTTTCTGCTCAAAAGAGCCAACGTCCCATTTACATGTATGCATACATACATACATACATATATATATATATATATGTACTACTATTATGGCTTCTGGTAGACCTTGCGATATCATTTTGAAGTTTCTTTAATTACATGGTGTTATGTCCCATATATATACATATATATACAGTGTATATATATATATATATATATATATATATATATATATATATACACACAGACGTGATCAAATTTGTTGGTACCCTTACAGCTCATTGAAATAATGCTTCATTCTTCCTGAAAAGTGATGAAATTAAAAGCTATTTTATCATGTATACTTGCATGCCTTTGGTATGTTATAGAATAAAGCAAAGAAGCTGTGAAAAGAGATGAATTATTGCTTATTCTACAAAGATATTCTAAAATGGCCTGGACACATTTGTTGGTACCCCTTAGAAAAGATAATAAATAATTGGATTATAGTGATATTTCAAACTAATTAGTTTCTTTAATTAATATCACACATGTCTCCAATCTTGTAATCAGTCATTAAGCCTATTTAAATGGAGAAAAGTAGTCACTGTGCTGTTTGGTATCATTGTGTGCACCACACTGAACATGGACCAGAGAAAGCAAAGGAGAGAGTTGTCTGAGGAGATCAGAAAGAAAATAATAGACACGCATGGTAAAGGTAAAGGCTACAAGACCATCTCTAAGCAGCTTGATGTTCCTGTGACAACAGTTGCAAATATTATTAAGAAGTTTAAGGTCCATGGAACTGTAGCCAACCTCCCTGGGCGCGGCCGCAAGAGGAAAATCGACCCCAGATTGAACAGAAGGATAGTGCGAATGGTAGAAAAAGAACCAAGGATAACTGCCAAAGAGATCGCACCATCCGTCGCTTTTTTAGCGAAAGTGGGCTCCATGGAAGAAGACCCAGGAGGACTCCACTTTTGACAGAAAAACATAAAAAAGCCAGACTGGAATTTGCTAAAATGCATATTGACAAGCCACAGTCCTTCTGGGAGAATGTCCTTTGGACATGAGTCAAAACTGGAGCTTTTTGGCAAGTCACATCAGCTCTATGTTCACAGACGAAAAAATGAAGCTTTCAAATAAAAGAACACCATACCTACAGTGAAACATGGAGGAGGCTTGGTTATGTTTTGGGGCTGCTTTGCTGCACCTGGCACAGGGTGCCTTGAATCTGTGCAGGGCACAATGAAATCTCAAGACTATCAAGGCATTCTGGAGCGAAATGTAATGCCCAGTGTCAGAAAGCTCTGTCTCAGTCGCAGGTCATGGGTCCTCCAACAGGATAATGACCCAAAACACACAGCTAAAAGCACCCAAGAATGGATAAGAACAAAACATTGGACTATTCTGAAGTGGCCTTCTATGAGTCCTGATCTGAATCCTATCATTCATCTATGGAAAGAGCTGAAACTTGCAGTCTGGAGAAGGCACCCATCAAACCTGAGACAGCTGGAGCAGTTTGCTCAGGAAGAGTGGGCCAAACTACCTGTTAACAGGTGCAGAAGTCTCATTGAGAGCTACAGAAAACATTTGATTGCAGTGATTGCCTCTAAAGGTTGTGCAACAAAATATTAGGTTAGCGGTCCCATCATTTTTGTCCATGCCATTTTCATTTGTTTTATTATTTACAATATTATGTTGAATAAAAAATCAAAAGCAAAGTCTGATTTCTATTAAATATGGAATAAACAATGGTGGATGCCAATCACTTTAGTCAGTTTCAAGTTATTTCAGAGAAAATTGTGCATTCTTCGTTTTTTGTGGCGCGGTACCAACAAATTTGAGCACGTCTGTATATATATGGGGCATATAAATAGTTTGCACACCACTGCACTAGAGTACCAGCAATGGTAATGTATTGAGAATAATGCGTGCACAAAACAAGTCAGAGTGGGGAAAACAGCGGAAAACTAAAACAAGCGACTCAGCGCTGCCCCCAGTGTAAGGGAGGTCCCGCTGCAGGAACCTTGTCACAAACTGTGGAGGTAAATATTGAGAAATGATTCGCAGGGATAGCCCACAGGGCAATGCTGCAAACAAAAACAAAACAAAAACAATACCAAGCCGGTGACTGAAAAAACTGAGGTGTGGTGAAAGTATGGTAAGAGTGAATCAGAAACTAAAACACCTGAGGTGGGGGAGTGGATAGTGCACATTTGATCTCATGATGTTTTAAGAATGCAGAGTTGTTCAACCGCCTCAACCTCATGATAAAGTGACATGCAAATCCTGTCTGTGTAAATATTATTATTATTATTTCTTAGCAGACGCCCTTATCCAGGGTGACTTACAATTTTTACAAGATATCACATTCTTTTTTTTACATACAATTACATTATTTATTTTACATACAATTACCCATTTATACAGTTGGGTTTTTACTGGCGCAATCTAGGTAAAGTACCTTGCTCAAGGGTACAGCAGCAGTGTCCCCCCCTGGGATTGAACCCACGGCCCTCCAGTCAAGAGTCCGGAGCCCTAACCACTACTCCACACTGCTGCACTAAATATGAGGTGACTCGTCCCGCAGGGTCATGCCCACGTGAACCTCCAGGAGATGGGTAACAAAGCCGGGTATTCTGGCTGCTGCTGGTCTAGTGGACCCTTCACGTGCTAATGGGTTCTCTATAGATCGATCCTTAAATTCTAAGTTTTAATCATGAGTCATTCAAGTCTTGATTTTATACTTTATCGATAATCATGATAATGAGAATAATAGTCCCTAAACTAATCCCCTATTCTTTTATCCCAAGGATCCTGGGATACACACGGTGGTCCTCTCCCAGCCCTGCCATATTTAACACAAACTTGACTCTCAAATGAAACGCACTTTATTTAGAAACCAAACTAAATACACTGTTTACCACAGCCCTTTTTAAAACAAATATGAATTAATGCTTGCACACTGTGAATGCAGGTTAGGCTCAGTTACTTTTTAAGTTCTAGCTTTGTATTCACAGCTGTGCAGGGAGAACAATGTCAATAACACACTTGCCAGCGCCAGCAATATCGTCTCTCCCGGGAGGTTAACCTGTGCTTAAAATCTACTGGCACAGCCCGCCTAGTTAACCGATACCAGTAGCCAGCCAAGTACAGTGATATTCCATTACTGGCAACAACAAAAATCAGCTGTCTTAAAGCCAGTAGTACACCAATTTTCAAATGAAATGCTTTTGTACCAGCAGAAATCCTACTAGTAGTAACATAAGCCGTTATGGACTTATCATGTTAGCTACAGGACAGTTAACACTCCTAAATGTCACTCATGAATTCACTCTGTATACCCCGACCACAGCTGCAGCTGCCAAGTAAGTTCCCCTCCTCTGCATGTACACCCCCCTGTGAGGACTAATAAAGAGGAAAGAAAACTGATTTTTAAAGATTTGGGTAGGTTTACCCCCAGGTCCCTTCCATACTCCCTGCCCCTGCCTAGCCTTGTATCTGAATTCAGTTTGCAATACTTTTTGAAAGTGAGGAGAAGTGAGAGAGCAGGTCTGTATTATTTATTCTGCTCAGGCCTCGCTGCAGTTGTTGATGGGCGCTGATTCGTATTGTTATCAGAGCTGCTCCAGGCAGCCTCATCCTTGCGGTTAATACTTTAAACCCCTCAGGACTGCAATAAAACCAGGAATCTTGGTTAAAAGTGTTGGACAACCACCTTCAGTGTTTACAGGAATTATACTACCTTTGCCGTACGTGCTGTCTGTGCTGCAGCAATGTATTTTTCACTATATTCCTAAATGTTTGGATATTACGCATCACAGCTAAATGAACTAGAATTACTTTTTTTGTAGTGTATCCATTTCATGCTCCCTCCTGCAACAATGCTGGTGCTGTGATTTGAAGTGAGTGCCGTATTGTGGGAACAGAAAAACAGCATTGTTGCAGGAGGGAGCGTGATCTGGATACACAGCGATCCTTTGAAGAGATTTAGATTTTTCCCCTGGCAAACGCTCCCGAGTAAATGTTTAGACATTACCCATGAGGTAAAGCGTTTCTTTTCAGTGTTGCAGGGTGTTCTATACACTTTAATATTCTGACATTAAAAACGTGCGTTAATGGTGGTGGTTTATCATTTAGACTGTGTCGCGGTAAAACCATTGGGCATCACATCAAGTAAACAAACCATGTGAAATGAATTCAATGAGCCAGTTCATGAATTCAAACACGCAGAAGCGTAACTAGGCATTCTAGTGCCCGGGGCAGGCAAAAAATCATATCTGTGCAGAGATCAAGCGATGTGCTTATGATAAGGAAGATTAAACTGTTTAAATACTTGATCAGTACCTGCAGGCATTTGTAGAATTGTAGCAGTGCTGCTGTAAACAATAAAAAAAAACTACAGTGTGATTGGCAGCCACATTAACCCTTACAAGATCCTTTACTATCTCTATATATCCAATTCTGCCACTGTTGAGAAATGTATTTAGTTTTTGTTCTGTATTAAGTGTTTCTCACATCGCAGCATGTACCACCTAGAACCACCCACACAACTAAGTTGCCATAGCAACATGGCTTGTGGTACACAAAGCCAGATCTTGTTGCTAGGGTTACTGTAGCCTACCGTAATCATTGATCTCCGGATAAAAATAGATGTTTAGCAGCTATTTATTAATTAGATTGAATATTCACGATGGTCATGCAACCATCAGAGTGAAAGAGAACATTATACATACATATTTTAACGCATTATAAAAGCAACATAATTTTAAAAACAGCAAATGGGAGTGGGTCATTTGTTCTCAATTTTATTCCAATAAATAAAGACTGGTACCACATTTAACATCTTATAGTTCAGGATGGCGAATTTGAAGGGCTGTTTGTCTGTTTGCATTTTCGTATTAATTTCTTACTGCTTGTCTATCCTGTGAAACATGCATTTACATTGCAGACTCTAAGTAAATGTTTATAGTCGTGCTGATCCTGAAGGCTGCTGCCACACCGCTCCCACACCGCCGGGGAAGCGAACGACACAGATATGCCAGAATAACAAACTGGCGACGCCATGTTGTTGGTTTGTGTAGAACCAGGTTCGTGGTCGTTAAGATCGTTGCTAAGGAAGTGACACATTCCCTTTTCTAGTGCAGAGGCGCATGCAATCTTCAGAATATAACCAGGGGGGCTCGCTGACAGCTGACAAGTGAACACACTTAAAACTTTAAAATAAAATTAATACTTGAGTGTCAATGCTTTTCAGTAATTTTTCTGCCCCTCGCTGCTTTGCGCCTGGGGCTCTGCAAACACGGTACCTCTATAAAGTAGACAATAGTTTCAGCTCATGCCTTCATCAGTGTAGCGAGTTGTACAGTAAGTATCTGCTTTTTTTATTAATTACAATTTTTTCCATTTTGGAATGTCCAATTATTATTCAACCTGGCTCACCGCTGCAACGCCCAAACTAACTCGGGAGAGACGAGTACTCGCACTCGCGTCCTCCAAAATAACTTGGATTTGAACCGGCGATCTCCAAGCTATAGGGCGCATCCTGCACTCTGGGCGGAGTGCCGAAACCCAGGAGCCCCAGTATCTGCTTCTTGACATGATGTCATGATCTCGCTGTCCAGTTGGTTCATACATTCAATCATAAAACCAAAAGAAACAAACATTGTTGCTAAGGCTTTCACATGTGTCCACTTGCTACTTATAGACAGACCTCGCAATTTGATTTTGAAGTTATAGTTACCGGCAAACAATTATATGAAAGATGGGTGCAAAATGAAGCCAAGTCATCTGCCCTTTAGCTACCATTGCCTCTTAGTAAACCTTTGCATTTCTATTTTAGGCTCGTTTGCCAAGGGATTTGACTGATTCAGTTGATGATTATTTGAGGGAATGAATTATCAGAAGCTGTTTACTTTTGTTGGTGTGTGTGTGTGTGTGTGTCTGTCTGTCTCTGTGTGTGTGTGTGTCTGTCTCTGTGTCTGTGTGTGTGTGTGTGTGTGTGTGTGTGTGTGTGTGTGTGTGTGTGTGTATCTGTCTCTGTGTGTGTGTGCGTCTCTTGTTTATTTTAAAATTGCCTCTGCTCCACCAGTGCTGAAGCTCCCTGGAGTGTGAAATTATTGTTTAAATGTCCTGTCGGCAGTGTCACAACGAATTTCCGTGTGAGACTTGACAGCCAGGGAAATAGCTGGATTATTCGCAAACGGAAGCTTTTGCTTACTTGAGAAGATAAGACAATGGAAGCTTTGTACAGGGCAGCACAGTGAGGTCTAGAGGTCCTTGCAGAATTCTCCAGAATCCTGTGTGACTTGTCTCTGTACAATGCATTGTGTTGTCTTATATTGTACTGTATTATATTCCAGCGTATAGCGACTGTAGAAGATTGTACTTTGTGAATGTTTGTGGATTTTTTTTTTTATTACATGCTTACTGTACATCTGCCATAGCCAACCCTGGCCCTGGAGAGCCACAATCCTGCAGGTTTTCTGGGTATCTGGGTAAATTGTTGACCAATTAAGAATAATTGGTTCAGATAAGTAATTGAGAACTTTACAACATGTTTTCAATGAAAAAGTAGTCTTGGATTTCTGTATTTATTTCAGATTTTAAATTGGTTTTCATGTATAGTATTCAGTTATCGCTGTTTGATAATTCAGCAGGATACTATACATGATGAAACCTTTTTGAAAACCAAGACAACGTCCTTTAAAAAAAGGACATTTCTAGCTTTACTTTAATTTGAGTTAGTAAAAAAATAATAATAATAAAATAATAATGGTTCTATTTTATACCACTGTGCTCGGGGCTGATTCAATCAATCAATCAATCAATCAATCAATCAATCAATCTTTATTTTGAGTTATTTTTTAAATTCTACCAATGTTTTCATTATGTGAGTATTTAATTTCTATTTCTTAAAGGGCTTCAATTATTTTTTTCAGTCGCTTTTGTGGTTTTCACACTGAACCCCCCCCCAACCCTCGCTGTCTTCCTTGTAAACTGAATATCTCCTGTGGGCAAAATGCCTGGCTGAAGCCAATGCATTTGTCTCTAACTTTTCATCAGCAATTAATTGAATACAGAAGCAAACCTGTTTAGCACATGCCAGAGTTGTAATGACTCGAGTCAGTGACTCGACTCGGAATCAAGTCGCAATTTTTTGTGACTGGACTCGACTTGAGTCTTTTGAGGACATTATTTATTATTTCGACTCTATTGAAAATCAGCAGAGTCGAGTATCTTGTTAAATAGAATATATTTTGAAATGCCCTTCTAAATATTATTGGCTGAAGCAGTTCTTAGTGAGGCTGGATTTTCATTGATTAAAATATTAGTGTTTGCTCCCATTGGCTAGAAAGGTTGCAGTGTTTTCAACACAGTGCGAGATTGACAGTTGGAAGTTTGTCTGTTTGTTGGGAAGTTTGTCTGGTTGATTGGAAATGTGCACATCCGTACAGCCTTTCGTATTAATGAATTGACAAATTAATTAATGATCTATTAGATGAATTAACAAATACGTTTATGAATTACTGTATGAATTGACAAATTTATAGACGAATAGTTGGACAAGTTGACCAACTCACGAATTGACAAACAAATTGACAAACTAACGGCCGGATAGTTTTGGCACCAATGGCGCTCCATACAGAACTAATGACTCCAAGTGACTCAATTCCCGTTTTTCTATATTAAATAAGACATTTGGTGCTGACTTTTGTAACCAGTTAAGTGAAGACAGGCTTGTTTTCCTTCCCAGTATGAATCTGGGGCTTTTGCAAAAGCAAAATTCCATAAAGATCCAAGGACAATCAAACATTCTACTTAACCAGAAGCCAGGAACCTTCCTAGCCAGACTATTTTTGGAGATTGCATCACCAACGTACAGCTCTTATATCAGACACGATTACAGTTTCGTGTACACTAATACTCTCAGGCTCTCTGAACACTCATTTAAAGCTGCTGTTCTATACACTGCCCCACCACACCACACCTGTGTACACTGTGCATACAATAGCTATAGATCAATGGCAAGTCATTTCTTAATAACACTCCTTTGTATTTACAGGTGTGGAGAGGGGGTATGTATGGCTTTCTTTACACAGTTCTGTTACACTCTCGCTTGGTAACTAGATATCTTGGTATTCTTGAATAGATAATTGCCCCTCTGATGCAAAACACATCAAATTAAATACCGGGCTCCCTTTATATTCTGCTATTTCAAAGGTGTCTCTTCCACTCCTGGTCTTTGTTCCAACCATGTTCTAAATTGTTGAATTGAACCAATTCCAGACCCTGAAGTCGTTCATTAACTCATTTTACCTGTTAAACTGGAGTGGACACCCCTACCTTATACAGCATACTTCTTGTGCTTAACTTCGTCTAAAACAAATGAGTGCATTTTGGATTTGTAGTGAAGGAGCCCTGTATTATCGAAAGGAGGCTGTAAGTTTACTGTATGTTTTGATTCAATGTTTAAATTCTTTTTGTCGGAATGGTTTTTAACTAGCAAACATTTCTAATGAAAAAGTGGATTTTGATTTATGATATTCTAGACATCATTTATTTTGCGTTTTGTATTTCTTGCATTTTTACATTCATTTCCACCTTCAATATTCACTTGCAGTGGATTACAACATGTTTGGAAAAACATTGAAAGACTTCGTAAAATATTTTCGGTTGGTAGAATACTTTTATATTTCTATTTTCGTTGAATGTTTAGCCGTTCAGTCCTTTATAGTCCTGTCTGCTGTGAAAAAAAAGAACTGTGTATATTTTGGATCTTTGTCATCTACACTGAAGTTGGAAATTAGGTGGAGAATGTTGGTGAAAGACAGCTGGAATACAACGTTAGCTAAGCAGGGTGTGCTGGAAAGCCTTGTCAGGACATGGGTCAAGTGAGAGGCCCGTACTGGTGTTTATTTTTTTTTATTGAACAATAACTCCTATTAACTATTATTATCACTGCATTGGTTTTGTAGGTATTGTACAAGCATCAAAAGGTTTGATTATTTTACAGTTTGTACAGCTTGAATAAATAATTGTTAGATGGTGTTTGAACGGGTCACAATTTTAGTATTTACATTTGGTATATTTGCTGTGAAAATGGGTCTTAAATTTTCTAGATTGGTCTTAAAAAGTCTTAAAAAGGTCTTAAATTTGCTCAGCTGCAGGGACCATTATATATATAGGAGGCTGTGTGGTCCAGTGGTTAAAGAAAAGGGCTTGTAACCAGGAGGTCCCCGGTTCAAATCCCACCTCAGCCACTGACTCATTGTGTGACCCTGCGCAAGTCACTTCACCTCCTTGTGCTCCGTATTTCGGGTGAGTCGTAGCTGTAAGTGACTCTGCAGCTGATGCATAGTTCACACACCCTAGTTTCTGTAAGTCGCCTTGGATAAAGGCGTCTGCTAAATAAACAAATATATATATATATATATATATATATATATATATACAGCTCTGGAAAAAATTTAGAGACCACTGCAAAATTGTCAGTTTCTCTGGTTTTACTATTTATGGGTATGTGTTTGGGTAAAATAAAAAATATTGTCATTTAGAGCATGAATCAAGCCAAGTAAAAGGTTGTCCTGGAAGAAAACTTGCTTCCTTCTGCTCTGACAATGTTCCCCAACTCTGAGGATTGGTTTTTCCAGCAGGACAATGCTCCATGCCACACAGCCAGGTCAATCAAGGTGTGGATGGAGGACCACCAGATCAAGACCCTGTCATGGCCAGCCCAATCTTCAGACCTGAACCCTATTGAAAACCTCTGGAATGTGATCAAGAGGAAGATTGATGGTCACAAGCCATCAAACAAAGCCGAGCTGCTTGAATTTTTGCGCCAGGAGTGGCATAAAGTCACCAAACATCAATGTGAAAGACTGGTGGAGAGCATGCCAAGACGCATGAAAGCTGTGCTTGAAAATCAGGGTTATTCCACCAAATATTGATTTCTGAACTCTTCCTAAGTTAAAACATTAGTATTGTGTTGTTTAAAAATGAATATGAACTTATTTTCTTTGCATTATTCGAGGTCTGACAACACTGCATCTTTTTTGTTATTTTGACCAGTTGTCATTTTCTGCAAATAAATGCTCTAAATGACAATATTTTTATTTGGAATTTGGGAGAAATGTTGTCAGTAGTTTATAGAATAAAACAAAAATGTTCATTTTACCCAAACACATACCTATAAATAGTAAAACCAGAGAAACTGATAATTTTGCAGTAGTCTCTTAATTTTTTCCAGAGCTGTATATATATATATAGTTCCTATCTACCAAGAAAGGCAATCTGTGGGATATCATCCACATCGCATGACAGTACAAAAAAACGATGCTGAATTAAAGTCTCTGGCTTTTTGACTGGTAACGTCTGTGGCCATCTTTAAAGTTCTGTCTCACAGTCTTAGCGGATAAGAACATAAGAAAGTTTACAAACGAGAGGAGGCCTTGCTCTTGCTCGTTTGGTTGTTAGTAGCTTATTGATCCCAGAATCTCATCAAGCAGCTTCTTGAAGGATCCCAGGGTGTCAGCTTCAACAACATTACTGGGGAGTTGGTTCCAGACCCTCACAATTCTCTGTGTAAAAAAGTGCCTCCTATTTTCTGTTCTGAATGCCCCTTTATCTAATCTCCATTTGTGACCCCTGGTATATCTCTTTTTTTTTTTTTTTTTTTTTTTTTTTAATGATTTCCTTTTTGTTTTTAAAATCACTGAAGAGGTACTCCAATGTTTTAATAAAACATTCTTTTATATATTCCCCGTCTGTGAACGGCTTTCCCTGTTTTACAATTTCCTGAGCTGCGACAAAACTAGCAGTAGTTGTTTTGCTCGACTATTGTACCCGTTGAGCAAATTTACGCTCCGTGTGCTCTGCTTTGCTCTAGAACTCCTCCACAGCTTTTTTTTTCCTTTTGCGTCGGAGCTGGATGCTTTTCGGCAAATTTGGCGTGGTTTGTTGAAAAATGTCTTTCGATATTTGATTTCTTGTTGTTGGCGAGTTTTTCGTTGCAGATTAGGCATTGCGGGAGTCTGGTCGAACTCTGTATAAATGCATATTCAATCCATTCACCTTTAAAACCTTGATGTTCATCTTTGATCTTTCTCTTTTTTGAAGCCGTATCCACAATCCTTTTCAAATTCAAAATGCTGTATGTGTGTGACATCTCTCCCAGTGACAGACGGTATTACGTGCGAGGTAGTCAGTCAACTCTGTGGAATCAACCCTGCCTAACCTGAGTCTTTGTCGTTTTTTAAACGTTTTTTTTCACTCTGTCAGATAAAAATGAACACGTCTTCTTTGTTGATTATGTGCAGTATTATAAATTCTTAAAGAGCCACACCTATCTAATCAAAGAGCCGAGGGTTGCCGACCCCTGAACTGTGTCAACCTTCAGCCCATGTACGGTTTCTAGTTGCTGAGTGATCTCAACACTTTGTCAAGTTGGGTCTCAGAGATGTTGGTATCTGGAGGAAGCTCCCTGGTGGATGAAGGCCGTGGTGATGGTACTGAGAGCTGGCATTTTGTATTGATCACACCTGTGGCGGGGTTGTATGTTGGTGACGTGCTTTTACATGTGTGTTGTCATTTTGAAGCTTTCAGTTTTTGTAGAAAGCTTGTCATTGGTTGCTTTAGCGAAGTCTCTTTGTAGATTCTTAGCCAATCGGAGCAGGTTCTTGGAGAAGAGGCCTCGCTTGTCAGCTGACAGAGTACAAAAACAAACTGGTCCGCTTTTTTCAGAGCCACAAATTAAACATTTGTCATCAAATAAAATGAAGACTGAATATACAAACTCGCATTAATGTCAGACCACCGAGAAACCTCACAATTGTGCCCGTTCTGTTTCCGTAGAAACCGGCAGTGATCGAGTCACCATGACGACAGAACTGCAGGAAATTGCCATTCCAGAAGAGAAGCCTTTACTTCTGGGTCAGCTGGATCCAACTAAGGTGAGAAATATCTGTGCCTGAACAGCTCAGGAAATTCCTTCAATGATGCCATGCAGTATGTGTTCTTGTTCATGTACTAAAGGGCTTCGAGTCAATTTGAATGTGTCTGTTCTGAATATTGCTCATCTAACAAGCTACCATGCTGCTTGCAGACCTCCATTGTTTTGTCTTATTGGAAATGCATTCCAATGCCTTTTGCTGCATCCCACATTGTCCGTATCGTCGACTCTTGACATTTTTAATCGCACGTCATGGGTCGTGCATCACACATTTCTGAACATTTACCCAGGAGCGCTCGCCAGGATGAAAAAAACAAGCTGTCTTCTAAGCATCAGTGTCCGCAGATTACCCTCCCCCTGCAACAATGCTGGTTTTTCGTTCTCACAGTGCGTCACTTACGGATATAATGTTCGGTGACTACCTCTAATCACCGCTACACACCTGCTGTGTCTGGTTTGTCCTACAAAGAGTGCTTTATCACTGACGTTTTGTGTGAGATCTACCCTGCTAACAGGTTCCAGTGCTGACGTGACTTATTATTTCGATCAGAGCACCAGCATGGTTGCATGAACAGACGAACGCTCCCCAGTAAAAGTAATTAGTTTATTTAACACCCGTTTACAGGATTGTGTTGATTTCTTTGGCTTGAGTGACCTCTAGTGGTCTAAATTGGTATTTTTTTTTTTAAAAAATTCACGATTTAAAAAAATGGCTTTTCACAGTCTAAAAATAGGTACTGTACTTCATAACACAATTTAAACATAATATTTATTAAAACATAAAAGAATTGCCAATTCAAAATTGATCTTTTCCTCTAGTTATTATACAACAAATGTTCCTCGATAGTTAAATGCTTACCTGAAAAACAGACCACTGTATTTAGTTTTATGTCTGCCTTTTAAAGATATTCTACACCATCAGTGAATTATCAAACAAAATAAAAGCATTAGTAATTAGACAAATTCCAAAGGAGAACACAAAGGCTTTTTTTAAATCTTCTTTCTTTCTTTCTTCCTTTCTTTCTTTCTTTCTTTCTTTTTCTTTCTTTCTTTCTGCAGGAAGCTGAAATCGCTGCTCGGATCTTATTGGACCAGGGGCAGGTGGGTGCCAAACCTCCTGTTTGTTCTCTGCTGTATCATAGTTTGCACCAGTTCTGCCTCTCTGTTCCGTGCAACTCATTGCAAAAATAAGAAAGTTAGCCTCATGTCCCTTGTAATCCTTACCCGATCATTCACTCTCTGGTGCCCTTGCTTCCCTGCTCCTTGCCTCTCCCCCCTTACAACGTACCCCCAGCCTATAATACTTTTTGAAGAGCAGTAATCTTAATACACATGATTCTTCTTTTTCCATCAGGAGCACAACATTGAGACTCCCTATGGTCTGGTCCACGTGACCATTCACGGATCCCCTAAAAGCAACCGCCCCGCCATCGTCACCTACCATGACGTGGGACTGAACCGTGAGTAACCAGCGGCACCCTACCTCCAGCCAGCCAGCCAGCCAGCCAGCGGCTGTGTGTGTTAAAGGGGAAGTCTCTTTGGGGCTTTGTGAGATTCATTATAAACGCACAACGCCTGTGTTTGGAATCTGAAAGAATTGCAATGCCTGCTTGCCTTTACTTAGCTGCTATCTGCATGCTGTGACTGCTCTGTGCTGCTGGAGTCCCGTGTTCCCAAAATGATGTTGCAGTGCAGTAGAAACCCGGAAAACTCCACTGAAAAGTCTCTTTCATTTCTGAAACCCGTTTTGGTGATCAAAACATCTAGTCTCATCTAACCGAGGCCCCTTCTCATGAAATCTGATTTTTCTCAAAATGTTTTTATTGTGATTTCTATGAAGATCCACTGGTTTCC
The DNA here is from genome assembly GCF_902713425.1 of Acipenser ruthenus. NCBI lineage: Eukaryota > Metazoa > Chordata > Actinopteri > Acipenseriformes > Acipenseridae > Acipenser > Acipenser ruthenus. The sequence continues at coordinate 576,043 of NC_081232.1, read as the reverse complement.
ATTGGGCCTTTTCTGCCTATGGGGCAGTTTTCACACCTACAGGAAACGCTGAATCTGAGGTCAGTCTGATTTTGTTTTGCCTAGTTTAATATCACTCTCATATTCGGCCTGTGAGCGTGCCAGGTTTTGGATAAAGACTGAATTAAGCACATATGTAGAGATGAACTCTCTACTGCACTGCAGTGTCATTTTCCAGTAGGATTCTGGGAAGGAAAAGCACATGACTCTTGTTCAGGGCAGTGGACAGGGACTCATTTAACAAAGAAGAATCAGGGGGATTTAAGTCGTTAAAATCTTTAAAGGCGTTAACCCGAGCACTAAGTGCAGCACAGAAACCAGGACCAGGGTTCAATTCCTGTTGTGTAATTTCAATTCCTTTTTAAAATCAGTATTCTGTTAAAATAGAGCTTCTCACAGTGGCAACAAATTACTTCAAGTGTTTGTCAATTGAATTGGTTTCAAATGAAAGCAGTTGAACAATCGCAACAATAGTATGTCTTTAAATGATCCATTTTAAAATGGAATTGAAATTGAAAAGCACGCATTCAAACTGATGATAGAAACAAAGTGCCGAGTTCAAGTAAGAGAAATACAATTTGAATGACGCTTCCCCCTTTAAATGATTTTCATCGGCTACCATTGTGGCAAAAACCCCTATCCCCCTGCTATAATGCGGTTGTCGGAGACCACGTTATTTGGAGACCTTGTTGTTTGTGTTTCACCTTATAATGAATATTGGCATTTTTGTTCCTGAAATGATTTACAATGCCCACAAGCCAAATTAATATTGTAGAGTTGAGTGGAAAATGAAGGAAGGAGACACACACAATTTGCAGGTACTCAAATCTAGTTTATTGCAGCGTTGGCGAACCAATGGCACGCGTGCCCAGAGTGGCATGCCTAGTGAGCACCAGCGACCCCTGTAGTCTGGCCGGGCGCCTGCGGGCTTGCCTGTAAGCTGCCCGGGAGCTGCGTTGTCCTCTGATGCTGTAGCTCTTGGGTGGCTGCATGGTGAGTCCGCAGTGTGAAAAAAAGCGGTCGGCTGACGGCACACGCGTGTGTTCGTCTTCGCCCTCCCGAGTCAGAGCAGGGGTGGTAGTGGTGAGCTGAGCTTAATAAAATAATTGGCGATTCCAAACTGGGAGAAAATAATAAAAATAATTGGCAACGATTTGAACTTTTAAAACAAAAAAAAATTACATTATCCAAGCTCAGAATATGTTACCCCTCTTCATACAGTGGTGAAAAGCAGGTTGTAAATTCTCAAAAAAATAAGAGTCTCAAAATAAATTATACTTCTGGTATGTAGAGTGCATTTGTGGATACCCCTTTTTTTCAAGGTAATTTGACACCAGAGCAATCTTTTTATAAAAGAAAAGAAAAAAAATGCCATACAAAGTATATTATTTGCTACTAGTCTTTTAAATAGTTATTTTACAAAATGTTAAAGCAGTAGATATGTTTTATGTAAGTAAATATCGTACAGTTGAAAAAAATGACGGTACACCAGTAATGGCTGCAAAAATAAACAAAAAAAGCTATGTCCAAGGTTACTGATGCAGTGCCAAAATGAGCAAACTTATTAATATTCAAACTACTGTATGTATCTATTGTATGATGCACAGTTATTCACTATGCTGTGAAGTGCTTTGAGATGGTGTGCCACTATGAAAGGCGCTATATAAAATGAAGATTGATTGATCTTACCTGAATAAGGATTAAAGATCCTCATTGCCCAAAATAAAAGAGGAACATATGCAAAAGCTGAAGTGTCCCTGTGAGGTGCACTATCACTGTTGCTTTTTAATGTCTGTAAATTTACAATCAAATATAATCTGTGAGCAAAAATAGAGCACGGGACGGAAAGAACCTGCATATTTGATCAGTCTTGCTGCCTCACTTTGTCCCCCCACTGGTCCACAATGTAGCAGTCTACCCTGCCTTCTACCACAGCCACGCTGTCCGGCCACAGTCTCCAGCAGCCTCCAGCAAGAAGATCTGGTTAGAATGGGCAGTGTGCTGAGGGACGCAATGGGGAATGGAAGGGAACTGCTTAGAATGAGCTGTGAGTTCTCAGGGACGAGTGAAAATTATGGGAGGTGAGGGGAGACCAGCATTAAGTGCCCAGCGAAGTATGAAGAGGAAGAGGAGTGGGATGGGGTTGAAGACAGGGAGAGCGTACGTTTGGTCTGGCAGTTGTGACAGGAGGCGGCCAAAATGTGGTGGGCAATATTAACTGTAGCCATTTTTTGTTAGGTATGGCACCCAGCAAATATCTCCAATAGCGGGATAGCTGTTCATGCAGCAAGGTGCTGTTTAGAGACCTGTCCTGGGGAGATATTAAGACCACTTGCTTCACCGTGCTTCTGAAAAACAAAAAATTCTCGTCGGTTAACTGAAAAGCGAAGTTTAAGAAAATGAGCACAATCAAAAAAAGCTAAACTTCAGACAGACAGTGAGAGATCCTTCCAGGAGGGTTGGACATTTGGAACGACTGACCGTAAAGGGAAAGCACTCTGTGTTATTTGTAATAAAAGTGTTGTTTATCGAAAGTGTAAAACGTTATTTCGACACCGACCACAAAAATATTGCAGATCTTACTGAGAGTGAAAGGAAAGGATTCCTTGAAAGGGCAGCAAGGCCACACCAAAAACAACAAAGTCTTCCACTCTCCCAGCAGCACATTCACACAGCAGCTTGTCTCACGGGACTCTGCCCGCACTAACGCGAGCACCCCCTGTATGCTTTCAGGCCCCCCGCCTCCCTGCTGAAGTTCCTACAGAAACCAAACGAATAAAGTAGTTTAATTCACTGTCTTTAGCACAGAGAGAAGCCCTCTTTGGAGTCAATCTTATCAAGAAAACCTCTTAGTTTTTCTTTGTCTTTCAGCCATCCCCGCAATGTAGATTCTGCAACATTGCTGCTTGAGTTTTACCTTTTCTTTCTCTGTCCACCGCATCGAGTTTCTTTTTTTTTTTTGCTGTCTGCCATGCTTCGTGCTGTACATCTGGAACGTTCACCCAACGTTTGTGGGTCAAATTGCATTTTGGGGTAAATGGGAGACACAACCTTACCGTGTTTGAACTGATTCTGCACTATAGCAGGTTGCGTTGTAACAGGTAGCACTGTAGATGCAATATTCAGGTTTTCATGAGTACTGCCTGCCATTCCCTTCCTAGATAAGAGCTGCTTTGGCCCGCTGTTCAGATTCGAGGAAATGCAGGAGATCACCAAGAACTTTGTGGTGTGCCACATCGATGCCCCGGGACAGGAGGAGGGGGCGGCAGCCTTCCCACTCGGGTGAGTTTCTGAAGAACATGCAGTCGGGGGAGCTCTGGGGTCCCCTGGTAAAGGCACGGCCGCGTGGGGTGCAGGGAGAGTCATGTAGTCGGGGGAGCTCTGGGGTCCCCTGGTAAAGGCACGGCCGCGTGGGGTGCAGGGGGAGTCATGCAGTCGGGGGAGCTCTGGGGTCCCCTGGTAAAGGCACAGCCGCGTGGGGTGCAGGGGGAGTCATGCAGTCGGGGGAGCTCTGGGGTCCCCTGGTAAAGGCACGGCCGCGTGGGGTGCAGGGGGAGTCATGCAGTCGGGGGAGCTCTGGGGTCCCCTGGTAAAGGCACGGCCGCGTGGGGTGCAGGGGGAGTCATGCAGTCGGGGGAGCTCTGGGGTCCCCTGGTAAAGGCACGGCCGCGTGGGGTGCAGGGGGAGTCATGCAGTCGGGGGAGCTCTGGGGTCCCCTGGTAAAGGCACGGCCGCGTGGGGTGCAGGGGGAGTCATGTAGTCGGGGGAGCTCTGGGGTCCCCTGGTAAAGGCACGGCCGCGTGGGGTGCAGGGGGAGTCATGCAGTCGGGGGAGCTCTGGGGTCCCCTGGTAAAGGCACGGCAGCGTGGGGTGCAGGGAGAGTCATGTAGTCGGGGGAGCTCTGGGGTCCCCTGGTAAAGGCACGGCCGCGTGGGGTGCAGGGGGAGTCATGCAGTCGGGGGAGCTCTGGGGTCCCCTGGTAAAGGCACAGCCGCGTGGGGTGCAGGGGGAGTCATGCAGTCGGGGGAGCTCTGGGGTCCCCTGGTAAAGGCACGGCCGCGTGGGGTGCAGGGGGAGTCATGCAGTCGGGGGAGCTCTGGGGTCCCCTGGTAAAGGCACGGCCGCGTGGGGTGCAGGGGGAGTCATGCAGTCGGGGGAGCTCTGGGGTCCCCTGGTAAAGGCACGGCCGCGTGGGGTGCAGGGGGAGTCATGCAGTCGGGGGAGCTCTGGGGTCCCCTGGTAAAGGCACGGCCGCGTGGGGTGCAGGGGGAGTCATGTAGTCGGGGGAGCGCAGGGGTCCCCTGGTAAAGGCATGGCCGCGTGGGGTGCAGGGGGAGTCATGCAGTCGGGGGAGCTCTGGGGTCCCCTGGTAAAGGCACGGCCGCGTGGGGTGCAGGGGGAGTCATGCAGTCGGGGGAGCTCTGGGGTCCCCTGGTAAAGGCACGGCCGCGTGGGGTGCAGGGGGAGTCATGCAGTCGGGGGAGCTCTGGGGTCCCCTGGTAAAGGCACGGCCGCGTGGGGTGCAGGGGGAGTCATGCAGTCGGGGGAGCTCTGGGGTCCCCTGGTAAAGGCACGGCCGCGTGGGGTGCAGGGGGAGTCATGTAGTCGGGGGAGCTCTGGGGTCCCCTGGTAAAGGCACAGCCGCGTGGGGTGCAGGGGGAGTCATGTAGTCGGGGGAGCGCAGGGGTCCTCTGGTAAAGGCACGGCCGCGTGGGGTGCAGGGGGGGTCATTGGTGGGCTAGGGAGGCAAAAGTAGCAAGGACTGTTTCTCCTCATCACGTTACAGAGCACCCTACTGGACAGGCTCCCAGTGAGTTCTAGCTGAAACCTGCAGGGCTGGCCTTTGTCCTCTTGCCCTAGCGTTCCTGTTTTTTAAATGTTTAACTGAAGCTGGTGTGTAATTCTCATCTCTTGACAGCTATCGGTACCCGTCCATGGATCAGCTGGCGGAGATGATCCCATGCATTCTGCAGTACTTCAAGTAAGTATGTTATATATGCATCTCCAAATAGGCGTCAGAATTCCGTTCAGGAGTTATGGAACATAAAAACAAAACTGAAGTAAAGAACCAGGTAGCTGGGCAACTGATTGATCCCAAACTTTGTCAAGTCGGGTCTTAAAGGATCCTAGCGATCCAGCCTCAACAACATGACTAAGTAACCCATTACAAGCCCTCACCTCTGTGAAGTGTCTCCTACCCTCTGCCCTAAGTCAGTTTCCACTTAATTTCCAGCTGTGTCCTCTAGTGCTGGTTTTTGTGCTCCGTTTAAATTTAGATTGTACAAGCTTCAATCACACCCCCTCTTATCCTAGATTCACTTCCCAAAATCAATCTTCAAAACTCCTTCCTTTGTGCCCCAGAATGTCCTTGTTTTGTGTTGCAGAATGTGTTCCAAGTATGACCTCACCAGTGTCTCATCCAGCAGTGTGTAGATTTATCAGAACACCCATTGCTTCTGTAGTTTTGATTTGTTGTGAATATGAAATCAAACAACTGGAACATCTTCAAAATAGGCAAATTAGTGACTAATTTAATTGATGACTTTAATAGTCTTTTGTTTAAGTAATATGCATTATACAAATCAAAAGATCGGATTTTGCATGCGAGTGACATTTAAGGTGTGATTTATGGTATTCACACGTTGTCAAATGATTTCTGTTAACAGTAAAAAAAAAATAAAAACCATACAGTGCGTGAATGCTGTCTGACGAACCTTCGAAGGTTTAAAACAATCTTTGACTTCCTGACGAGCGAACAAACCTTCTAATAAAGCCCTAATTGGTCATTGTGACGCTTTGTGGACGAGTGGATCTGATTGGTCGTGGTTCTCCTCTCTTGCAGTTTCCGGAGGATAATCGGAATGGGGGTGGGAGCAGGAGCCTATGTCCTGTCCAGATACACAGTAAGTTTATCCCCTCCACTTATAACTTTAAAGTCTGTTTCTAAGCTCTTTTCAAAATGTCTGCTCTAGTGCACTGATAGGGTCAGGATTATATTTTTTGTTTGGTTTTTAATCGCTCTTCCTGCAGTGATTTTGGAGGACAGATCTCAAACCCCAGTGCACTAGAGCAGACATTTTGAAAAGAGCTTTGAAACATACTTTAAAGTTTATAAGTGTAAAAAGTTGTTAACCCGATGCTTCTACCAACTGAACGGTACTGATGAAAACTGATTAATGCACATTTCATTACCGGTCTAAATCGGCATGAATGCATTATTGCCACCTGATTTTCAGAGTGAACATTGCTGTAGCTGACCTGTGCGTGTGTCTCTCTCTCCTCACAGCTCACCTTCCCTGACTCTGTGGATGGTCTGGTACTCATAAACATAGATGCTTTTGCCAAGGGCTGGATGGACTGGACTGTTGAGAAGGTGGGGAGCCAGGGGTTTGGGGGGCATTTTAGAGCTTTATGTATTCCAGTTGCTAATCCATGCTGGATGAGAGGTGCCCTTGTGTTGTAAACTGCTTAAAAAAAACAAATGTTTGGTTGCCTCGGACTGCGTTGAGAGTGTTTTAATACTTCTGTTACTACTGTCCCACACCAAAGACGAGGGTCGAAATTGAAATTGAGGGCCAGCTACAAAATCTACAGCTATGGCCAAAAGTTTAGCATCACCCCGAATTTTAGGATTGAGACATAATCAAAATAAACTATATGAACATAATTTAGATCTTTTATTTAACATCATGTAATCAAAGAAATTGCAAAATGATATGGCCAAATGTCACATTTTTGTCAGTTTACTAGATGGAAAACTACAAAGCGGTGGTGTGTAATTGAATATGTTAACGTGACATTATTCAGCAGCTTTCATTCGACTTTATGAAGTAAAATGAGTGAATTCTAACGGGATGCAAAACTTTTGGCCAGAGCTGGACGTCCGGCAGACAATCACCAACTTGTATTGCTTTTATATTACAATATCTTGCTGTGATTTGAAGCGCAAACAGGATTCGTTTTTTGAATTGTCTTGCAGTTGGCCACTTTAACCTCCTCACTGACCGAGAAGATCCTTGGACATCTTTTCAGCCAGGTAAGAAATCGCCGAGCCAGCACTAAGAGAGTTTAAATGAAATGGTTTTGATGTTTAAATAGGGGTGTAGCAGTGCATAGCGAGGCTTCCTTTACATGGTGTATCAGATCGTGATGCAGGTAGGTAACAAAATGCTCATTAAATGTACATCATCCAAATAGCACATCAAGACCAACACATGCACTGTGATTCACATTGTATTGCCCGTTACACACAGTCCATGCCTCCTGTCTCACTGGATTGCTTGTTAATGTGCAGGAAGAGCTGTATGCTGGCACTGAACTGGTGAAGACCTACAAGGAGATAATCTCCCAGACTCCCAACCTGTACAATATCGAGCTGTTCTGGAAGATCTACAACAGGTAACCTGCAAGCAGACAGACAGTCACACACTCACTCATGCACGCACACACACACACACTCTCTCTCTCTCTCACACTCTCTCACACACTGTCTCTGTCTCACACACACACTGTATTTACAGCTCACAGACACAAGAGGGAGACAAATAGAAAGACACAGTTTTTCACTGAAGACTGCAGAGATGTAATTACAGCATGCAGCCACAAGAGGGAGAAAGAGACCACGCGAAAGCACACATTTTAAAACTGCAGGGTGAACTGTATTTACAACACATAACTATAAGAGAGAAACAGAATCATAGACATTTTACTCACGCACACTCACACACAGAGTCATGTTGTTGAGGTAGAATCACTGGGATCCTTTAAGACCCGACTTGACAAAGTTCTCTGAGATCAATCAGCTACTAGGAACTGGACGAGCTTAGATGGGTCGAACGGCCTCTTCTCGTTCAATTGAATTGATCACATTCGCTATTCAGATTTCACAAATAATTTCAAAGTTTTATATATCGATAGTAAAAAATAGTGTAGTGGATTAGGGCTATGGGGGAAAGAAGGAGGACTCGACGTGTAAAATGAACAGGCACTTTTGTTCATGATACGCACAGGCCAGGAAGCAACGTCACCCAGCCACCCCAACCAGGCCCCCGCTCTGCTGTACACAGCTCAGGAGAACCTGGGTGGGGACAGTTAGACATGAAATAATAAACAAAGAAATAAATGTATGAATGTTAAACACAGAAACACACTGATTACAGATGCAGACACAAGCAACGCACTCAGTGCACAGTCCCAGAGCCACACCCCCTGCTCCAGCCCCAGCTGCACATTGTGTTGTAACTCCAGTCTTAACTCACTTTTCCAATGTGCTTTTCTTACACAGTCGCAGGGATCTGAACATCGAGCGGGGAAGCACTCTGAAGTAAGCATTTGACAGGCCGAATGTGTGCAATTCGACCGTCTCTTTGTTGCAGTGTAATACCATCGCAGCACTTTTGTTATCTCTAGTTGTTTCAAGCTGTGATGAACAGTGTTTAATACTTTCTGAAACTCTGCAGAAAGGTTTGGGGAAAACAAAATACAACTAAAAAGTGTTAATATTGGTGTACTGCTTGATGTGCACTACCGGGACTAATAATGGGAATAACAAAGGATTAGAGCTGGGGATTGTATTAGCCATTTTCCTTTTTCCAGGGTATCTCTGAATAGATAATCGCCTCCTCTTTAAAAATACGTTAAATAGCGAGACGTCTCACAAGTAGAATGGACCCCCGAAATGCTCTCCTTTTTCTAGGGAAGCAGCACAACAGGGATGGGGAGTTTGTTGTCAGCTAACTTTACTCAGACTACTTTCTTAACTCTGTCTCTATCTCTCTTTCAATCTGCAGGTGTCCAGTCATGCTGGTGGTTGGAGATCAAGCCCCTTACGAAGAAGCTGTGGTGAGAATAATTTTGAAATTATTTCGGGTGGAAAAAAAAAACATTTCATCACTGACAGTCACCGAGGGCTGGCTGTGTTCTGACACCTCGCTTGTTGTTTGTTTTGTGTCCACCAGGTGGAGTGCAATGCTAAAATGGACCCCACACAGACCTCTTTCCTCAAGGTACTACTGTAATTCTACAGGGAGTGTGTGCTTTATTAGGAACTTTAACCCATTTAGTGGATTGAATGGCCTCCTCTTGTTCGTTATGTTAAATGGATGTGTTCAAACTAGTGATTTAAATGCTACTAGAGGAGCTGGTTCACCAGAGTTTGAAAGGGTTTTAATTACAGACACCACAACACAATAATAACCTGAGAGAACACAAAAGCCACTTTGTGGCTTGGAACTTGGTTTCAGGAGACTAGGTTAAAGGCAAGTGCCTGGCACACCAGGAGAGACTTGGGGTTTGATACAGCAAAGCTGCCTGTCAAAGTAGTGCCAGTACTGTTTTCCAATCTTACAGTTTTATTTTGTTTCCTAGATGGCTGACTCTGGCGGACTCCCGCAGCTCAGGCAGGTAAATACAATCGCAGATTCTAATCAAACTTACCTTTTCCAGTCATTCTTACACATTCTATTAGAATCTCAGTAATAAGAGTAATTCTTCAGTGCGGTGATGAGATGCACATTTCAGAAGGTGTGTGAGGAACCTGTGGGAGCCACTGAGTTTTCATTGCTTTGTTTTGTCAGACTCTCCCTAGCCATACATCTTTTTTCTTCTCAATGACTTCGATTTGATTTTCTTTCACGAGCTGGCTAGCCAGTGATCTTTTTTTTCTTCTTGTTTGTTCTTGTTGCTTTGATCGTCCTGGTATGGCATGGGTTGCCTAGTCATGTTGTTGAGGCAGAATCACTGGGATCTTGTGTATTGTATTAGCATAATCCTTGTATTGTATTAGCATAATCCTTGTATTGTATTAGCATAATCCTTGTGTTGTATTAACCTGCTTTCTCTTCTATCCTCAGCCCAGTAAAATGGCTGAAGCCTTCAAGTACTTTGTACAGGGAATGGGATACAGTAGGTATCGCAGCGATAATGAAAGAGACTGTCTTCTGTACTCTGATTGTAATTTGCAATATTTCGATAATATCAGGAAAATATTTTAGACAAATAAAAATGAATTCTGTTTCGTGTTTTATGGGGTTTATGTATGCACTTTGGACATAAAACCTGTGAAACCAGTTTTTTTTAAAAAACAAATCTAGTTCTTAAGGCTGTTACCTGTTGATTTTGAAATGATGAATTGTGATTTTATAGCACAGGAGTAGAAGCAACCTTGGGGTCGATATATATATGTATATAATTTGCCAGATCTGCATCCGGAAAGACTCCTAAAAGCTTCTGAAGTGAGACGGTTTGAAATGTGATGCTGGAAACCTGTCTGAGGTGTTTCATTTACCAGCTCGAAGTTGAACAGTTGCTCAAATTACAACAGAGGGCAGAGATTCCCCTCGCAGTCATTTCTCAACCCACCTCACTTCAGAAATTTCAGGAGCCCTTGCATGAACACCAGTAGAGAATGGTAAGAACACACAATTGGTCTTTTATTGCACCATCCAGCCTAAATTCCTCCACAGAACCAATGCAGCCTCCTGCCAGTTAATAACCTCATGATATCTGTACAGCCTGGAGGACTCCAGACCTTAATGACCTTTTTTGTACACCACTGTAATAAGATATAAGGCACAGATGCAGTACAAAGCATCACTTTTTATAAGATCTTTCACTGCTGGGTGTGTTAACACTGTGCTTCTCTCCACAGTACCTTCAGCCTGTATGACCCGGCTGTCCCGTTCGCGCACCACCTCTCTCTCCAGCTCCTACTCCATGGATGGGAATCGCTCCCGCTCCCGCACCCTGTCCCAGGGCAGTGAGGCAGCACAGCCAGCCTCGACGCCCCCCCAAACCACGGATGCGTCCTGCTAGAGGAGCCGAGGAACCACAGCACCCCGGCCAGCCAGCCGCCTCCTCTGCCATCGAGAGTCGTCTGCTGCCTTCACACAGAGGACTGCAGGTCTACACAGCTGCTCCAGAGGATTTCAATACGATGGTTCATTGAGACAGGGAGAGATTACAAAATTAATATTTTAGGATCTCCACTTATCTTTTGGTTTTGGTTTTTTTCCGAAGCACTCAAGGAGCCACCGTGTTTCAAAGACCTACAAGCACAAAAAAAAATGTCATTTTATTTTATTTTTTTGTTTTCCTGTGTTCTCTGTGTTTGTGATTTTTACATTGAATCTGGATAATGTTTGGTGTTGCTCTTCCCAACGAGGGCTGTAGTGGAGGTTCTGGTAACTGTGAATCCACGGGCAGGCAAATAATATACAACATTACATGTGAAGCAGCCAGGAGCCAAATAACTTCTTTAAAGGTTTTTTTTCTGTGATTTGCAATAAAATAGAAATTTCACCTCCTATACCTAGCTGGTCACCCATAAGACAACTAAAAAAAATCAGTCAAGAAATTATCTTTCCCTTCGGATGAGGCGTAAAACCGAGGTCCTGCTGTAAGTGACTCTGCAGCTGATGCATAGTTCACCCCCTAGTCTCTGTAAATCGCTTTGGACAAAAGCGTCTGCTAAATGACTAGTTAAAAAGGGATTAAAAAGGGATTATAATCTCAGTGTGTTGCCCTGAAGAAACCCTATCTAGGGGAACCATTTGCAGACCACAATGGATTTGGATCACGTGTACAGTATTGGTCCTGCTAGGGCATCACGCTACAATGGGACTGTGTGTATTGGTTTATACAATCAATCCCATTTCTAAATACAATACCGTTCCCAGTGACAGTGTTAGTGTAGCCAGCTGTTCACAAATTATCAGTATAGAACTACAAAAAAGGAGGATTCTGCTATTTCCTTTTAGTAAAACAGGAAACAGCTCCTCCTTTTTTCTAACGTAATTTGCATACATTTACTGGAAACATACCCAAACGTAGCTGATTTACTCATTTTAGTTTTGCTTTTTAATTGTTTTACATTACAAAGCCCATGTGATATTTCTTTTAAAAGAAATAGGTGTCTAAAAATTGTTTTGTGAGCCTACGTATCATCTGTGTTTTGTGTTCACTAGATTTTAAAATGGAGACTAACTGTGTAATTACTATACAAGCGGCCATGCAAGTTTAATTATAGTGGGTGCCTATGTTTTGATTAAGTTGAATACAGAAGTAAAAGTTTAACTGTGTTAAATGAAAAGTTATCGGTTGATTCACAGGTAACGTTAATGTGAAGGTGATTTATATACATTTACTGGAAAGCTGTTTGTGAAATAGCTTCCAGCTGTGCAGCAATGGTCTGGGTGAAAGAAATGTTTAAGTTCACAAAACACAACACAACACAGAGTATCATTGTTAATTACGTTTACAACCTGGCTGCCTATTCTGTTATTTTTGAACTGCTGCAAACCAGTATGTAGCGCCCTCATGTGGCTTCACGGTGACATTGCATGTCCCGGTTCAGTGAAGGAGGGTTTCATTATGTTTCCCTTGTGATACCATTGTCTGTGTGTCTGTCTGTCTGCATTGCCATTGCTATTCTTAGTAGGAAATTAAGTCGTCAAGTTTAGATGAAAGAGATCTGAAACCATCACCAATAATTATCCAGACCCGATTTTGTAAATATTACACAAAGCTAAAAAACAAAAAAACAAACAAAAAAACATGTGTATAATTTTTGTGGTCTTTGATCTCTTAATCATAACAATTTTATTCTTAGCGATAAAATGATTAATATATTGTTTTTCTTCAAATAGAAATGTGGCACTTTTTTTTTTCTTTAGGGAGCATTGAGGGGATGGAGATACCCTTTTCGCTTTTTAAATGCATGTCCATAAAGTAAATAATAATAATTATAATACATGGTAAATGTAGCATATATCTGGGATTTTTAATTGTATTCAATAAATTAAGGAGAAATCAACTAGCACTTCCATTATATTTGAAGTATTATTATTATAGGGATGCTACTGTTGACCTTGTACCATTTTCATACCTGCCGTTACTTAGTGTTCTCCCCATGGTTGGGCTGATGCGTCTCTCTGTATATTTAAGACCTGCGATCCATTTGTAAAAGCTTGTGGGAGTCAGCAGGTCTATGCAGCATCAATATCTTCAGATCTCATCAAGCCTGCCAGGGGAGAGCTGTGTGTGAGGTATGGGTGTGGGAGTCTGTTCTGTGCCATACTGTACTGTTCTGTGCCATACTGTACTGTTCTGTGCCATACTGTGCTGTCTTGTATATAAGCACCCCTTGTGTTTGAGGTCTCAAGATGAAATCAAACTTGGCCAGGGGCGGACAACGAATTTTGAAAGCAGTGTTTAAATCTGGTTTAAATCCAGGAAGCAAGATCAGTCACTCCTTTTAATTTCCTAGTTTAAACTTTTTAAAGGTTAGTTAAAGGAATTATTTTGCTGTTTTACAAAAAAATTCTCCAAGGCTGCAATTCCACCCCAAGACAGCTGTGGCAGTATTGTCGAATGACTGCTAAACAGCTCCCCCTGGAGTTGGAAAAGGGCACGCATTGGAACACCAAGCAGTAGAGACCAGGAAAATGATTTTGCACACATCGAAAGGTCTGGGGAGTGTCCAGTAATTATTTTATGATCATTTCACTTGAGTGACCTTGTTAAATATGTTTGACTGCTAGAAGTCGTTTTAATTGCACAAACAGAGTATTAAAATACAGTCAAACCTCAAAACATTATGAACACTTGCAGAAAAACACATCATCGCCCCCTGAGAGAAAGGTTGGTCCCTCCAGTTAACTCCAGTCCAGGGTAGGCTTGTGGGACATAGTCGCTGCTTTTGCTAAAACTATTGTTTGATGAGCACAAACATTTTTATTTTAAATGGAGAGAGTTGCATTTGTAATCTGAAACCAAAACCTTGTTTATGGAGCCAACACTAAAGACAATCCTTAAAAAATAAAAAAAAGTAGTAACAGCCAGAGAGATCTGCAGCATTCCTTCCAAAATCTGCGGTGCTACTTGGAGTAAAAAAAGCCAAACCCGATGCTGTACTGAGTGCTAGTGGAGTGAGCGAAGGGTTTACAGAGCTTTCTACACCTGTCTCCTTTTTCTAACTCCAGTGTCGGGCTGTAGAAGTTTGCTCCAGAGTTCCTGTGGACGATTTATCATTTTGTTTTCTCTATCAGGAGTTTCAGCAGGAAAGCTACTAGGCAAATGGGCCATGTTTCAGCTTGAGCGCAGCACAGGGGATAACATACAATAAATAATACCATTCTGCTTTAACAATAACTTGATATTAATATAGATCATGGGGAAGGTTGGAACAGAGTTTCAGTACCAGCTAAGACCCAATAGGCCAATAACCTATGAGACCTGCATTGCAATATCTCCAGGCTTGTATACATTTCATCCAAACACATTTTCTGAACCACTGTCTGCAAGTATTCTTGGCATAATAGCTGCTGATAAGACTCTGTTTTAAAATTGGTTTTCTCTGGAGTAGAGAGACCTGATGGTTCTGCGTAGGTCAGACCAAGAGAAAGACAACTGCCAAGAGAATGTTACCAAACCGAAGCCATGTTTGCTGGAAACAGCATCACAATTGCAACCTATTTAAACATGTGGCAACCATCTGACATCGCAGTAGCTTGGTGTCCATTGATATCACAACAGCACACATCTCAGTAGCCTGTTGTATAAATAGTGTCCCTCTACTGTATACCTTATATGATTAAATTGTTTTAACTTCCAAAACAAAGGGGGAAGGGGTTCTTTTTGTACCTTTGTATGTGTTTCTCTTGTATCAGAATGGGGTTCATTAATAGATTCATGTTTTAGCAGTTACCTATTTTCGCATTGGTCACTAAAACAAATCAACCAGCTGACTGTGATTAATTAATCTGTAACATTTAAAATTAAACTTGAAAGGGAAAAACTGGAGAAAAAAGTGTGATTCATTTTGTGTTTGTTTTTTGGAGGGTGGGGACGGGGGACGGAAGGGGGGTGCCAAATGTATCACCTCAGTGTTGTGTTAAACTAAACTTCTGCTTGAGTGACAGATCTATATCATGCACAAATATATTTTAATTCACCTTGTAGTTAATATATGTTTGGAAATCAGTCATAAAGTTAACAAAAGTCAAATTGTCTGGTGGCGACCCATGCACCTTTTGACCCAGGGCACTAGAGAGGCCATCTTAAAAAAAGCTTATTGTGTAAAAAGTTATCGTGCAATCTGAGTTCTTCAAAGCATACATTCAGTCAAACTATTTTAAACGTTTTGTTTATGAAACTAAATAGTATCGCATCAAAAGTAAGTTACTGAAAAATAAGCTGTTGTTGGTACACTGTGACTTTATTAAACTCTGGTTTCAAGCCAGTTCATCTTGATTGTGCGCACACACGCAATGAGAGCTGTGATGTTTACATCTCTCGGGACTGCCATAAGCCGAGTTGATAGTGTTTCTGGTTTGTTGGCGTGTCGTGCTGACTGAAAATATAATAAAAAGCTGTTCACTTTTACGGTTATAACTGAACTGAAATGTAATTCTTTGGCTTAAAAAATGCCACCAATGTAGGTGTGCAACACAGAAAAGATAACAAGACGAGCGAGTTTATTTTTTGCTAAAAGTAACTAACATTATTATTGCCATAAAAAACGCTTTATATTACTTCGTTATTGACAAAAGTAATCTTATAACAGTAACGTATTACCCCCAACTCTGGTGAGCTGATCTGAACACAGTATTCTAAGAGCAGTCTATCTCACAATAATTAAAGGAAGCCGTCAAGCCCTATGGTAAAAAGAAAAAAAAAAGACGTAAATGAAACACATACACGAATCATACTTGTAATAAACACATTTGTAATGTTAGTAAAATGTACAATCAGGAATGAATCATTCTCCATTGCTGAGTTATTTCCAAAAGTTACACACACACACACACACACTGGTACATGACGATATGCACACCCTCTTCACAGTCTAACCAAGAGTTTTTAACACCAAAGCAGTTGAGTTCCCTGATTTATGAGCAAATGGGGTTCCAAAATAAATGTAGGATGGCATCGGTATGACTTAGACGGTATCTAAACACAGTCTATCTAAGCACAGTGCATTCAGGCAATACTAGTTAAAAACACATATCTGAAAAAAAAAAATCTTACCGTATTTACTCAAATTTAAGTCGCACTTTTTTTAACCGAAATAAAAGTTAAAATTTGGGTAGAACGACTTGGATTCAGGGTTTTTCAGTTAGAGGACCAATTTACATTTGTGCTTATCGATTATCCTGGCACGCTTGAACGAGAGCTGGTCACTACAGTCATTACTCTCGATACAGTACCGGTATAAAAATGCCATGCTGTGAACTTCAAGCACATTTAATGGTGCAGCTTTTAAAAAAAAAGTTTGCTGAAGAAAAGAGAAACCGTACTGTAATACCGTGTTCCGTGAAATTAAAAGTTAATTATTGTGGTTTTTTTTTTTGCATTCAGGATTTTTTTAAAAAATTTGAGTAAATACGGGAATTGTTATTCAGGTCTTCACACTTTAAGGGAAAACACAATCAAACTTGATTACAATTATTATTATAAAAGCATTGTTCATATATTGCAGGTAAGGCTACAGTAGAATTCCTCTTCTGAGTCAATCTCTTGTTTTCAAAAGCAGAACCTCATTTCCTTACCTGTGTAAGAAACAGAAGACAAACGCATCACTTTGGTTATTTATTTATTCATTCGATGTTTTAGAGGATGAAAAATCCAGTCCCGTTAATCAGTGGTGTATTCCTAAATCTGAAGGTGCCGGAACGCCACTGAAATATAGATTTTTCTTAAACAAGAATTATTACACATTGTATTGGAATACTGAACCACATGTTATAAGCAATGCATTTATCTAATTTCTACAAGTGACTTTCTCAGAATGCTTTGCTTTGTGTGTCAGTCGATGCACTGTTGCTGTTGCTGTAGCATTTTTAGCCTTCTCAAAGTTGTTCCTAATGCTCTTTTCACTGCAGGACTGCTGGATGAATCAGACAGCTGTGCGGGAGATGTGACTTAGCTGGCCTTGTATTATGGGAGTTCCTGCTCAACTACAGCATATTAATGCAAAGTTCACCTTTACTACAGTGACGAAACTGCTGTAGAGGAAGGAGAGGAGAAAGAGAATGATGAATGTGCACGCTGTGGTCCACACTCCCTGCATGTCATCCTCTGGGACAAAATAATCAACATTATCATCATGGAAGTCTTTCTCTTCTATAATCTCTGAAAGAAAAAAAAACAGAGACGATGATGTAAGATTCAACCCTAATGTCACACTCTCAATCAGAATCCATGACGTGTGGACTGTACTTGCACAAGCTTTGAATCCTGGTCTTCCAAAATTGGCTACTTGGCTAATTCACCTCATTCAGCTTCCGCTACTCTTACTGGTCAGAAAAGGACTCCTTTCCTAAATACTTGCTATAGTGTGCAGATTTATTAAAACACCCCATTGCTTCTGTTGTTTCGATTTATTGTGCAGGTGAAATCAAACCACACTACCTGAAAATCTTGGAAAATTTTTAAAAATAGGCAAATTAGTGATTGTCCAATTTAATTGATGACTTTAATAGGCCACACATGCAGCTGAATTAAAAATATTAAGAGAAAAGGAACACATAGCCACATATGGTAAAATGCAGGAGACTTTTGGGTCTTTTTGAGTCCTGGTAACGTGTGTCAGATGTGTTTGTAGTTGGTAGTGCAGTGTATTTTGACTCTGGCACCCCAATAATTGACTCTGTTACAAGTTAATAAGAACCCATATATGCTCTATCAAAAAACGTCTTTGACTGTGACCTTTGATCTCTCCTAAAGGTCAAATGTAAAACTGGCTTATAACTAGGCTTTCTACTGTTCAATTTTTTTTCTTGCCAAATCGACAATTATCAATGTTTATTTTAAAAAGAATTTACCTGTTTTTTTATCTTTATTTTTCAATTCAAGCAGAGAATGGGTGAAATTGACCTTTATGCTTTTTTTAAAAAAAGACTTCTGCCATTGAGAAACGTCTCATTTAGCGAAACCCCTTTATCATATTCTACATGCAACAAAACCATGGTTACCAACATTCTAACTGAAATAACGTTTGGCCACAGCTGAGCTATACATTTAAAAATGGTCTCAAATAAACCGTAGTAAACACAGCATATAAAAGTGTATTACACAAACCTTTACAGCATATATTTATGAGTAAAAATGATATGCACAGAACAAAACATTAGATAGGGTAATACTGGCACAGCAGCATGAAAAAATGTTCCCCGCCTGCATTATTTAACAGACACTTTGATCTAAAACAACTTACAGAGACGAGGGGAGAAACTATGCATCAACAACTGTTGCAGTCACAAAAGAACCTCAGTTTTAAGTCTCATCTGATGGATGGAGCACAATGAGGTTAAGTGAGTTTCTCACAGTCACACAACAAGTCAGTGGCTGAGTGGGGATTAGAACCGGGGACCTCCTGGTATCTTTCTTTAACCACTGGACCACCCAGCATTCTCCCTATCTCACCTGGTTTACTGATGTTACGGGACAAGATTGTGTTGGTGGCTGGATGTTTCACCATGCAGGTATAGACCATGCCGGGTTTCCATTCTCTCACGGAATAGGGGATATGGCTTCTGGTGCTGAATTTACCATCTGTTCCCTTCGATGGCTGAGTCGTGGTATAGTTTTGAGACACAGGCTCCTCATTCAAAAACCAATTGATTTCAATGTGCTTTGGGCTATATCCATACACCAAGCAGACCAGGTCACTCGTGGACTGAAGAAGGTGTATTGTGGGCTTTGTTGGTATCATAGAAGCTGGAAAAAATAGTAAAATAAAAGACACTGACCAGAGTATAATTTCTGTGAACCCTGTCAAGTAGGTAGTAAATTTATTAGCAAGAAGCCATCTGAGACATGTATTACTTGTACTCCTACTCATTGTGAATACTCGTTGGAACTTGTTGCTCAGCACATCCCTAATTTCTGTGTGTCTCTGTGTCTTTTTTGCGTTTTTATTTACAAACAAAACCATTCATACACAAATAAAATCCAATGACTGCATTTATGAAATCACTTTTAAATGCTAGCCAGTTGATACTAACTTACCAAAAAGATTGTCAGGTGTTTTAGCTTCAAACCATTCTGTGCCATGAGCAGCCATGCACCTGTAGGTATTCCGAGTCGTCCACTCATTTTTGGCGATTGTGAGTCTACTGACCATTGAATAGGAGACTCCCCCATTCTCAGGAGCAACGGGATTGTTCTTGTAATTATCGGGACCAATCTCTTTATCACCCTTCTGCCATTTCACATAGATATCACTCGGGAAGAACCCAGTAATGATGCATATCACCTCTGCGCTGTCAGCTCCAAGCTGATCTTCAGAGGGGCGTAGAAGCTCCAGGACAGGGTTTTTGGAGGGACCTGTAAAACACAACCAGCACAAAACAAAAACATATAACTTCCATATATCATGCAAAAAGATGTGTAAGTACACATGTGTTTACTATGTAACTACTATGTAAATACACAGTAATTAGAGACACTTAATGTAAAGTGTTACCCAAGAGGCATAGACAGTCGTTCTTCTCACTGTTGCCAGTGACATCAGACAGACCCTCATTTCTGAATTACATTTAGCAATGTTCACCTTTTACAAATATAATAGAATTACCTGTCTCTTTGGTAATAGACGCCTTTTTGGTGAAACAAGGGTGTGTCACTTTGCAGCTAACTTTGCTGTAGCTTTTCCATTGAGCAGCAGAGACTGTCAATCGCCTGGTGATGTTTTGGGTATTATTCCTGTTTAGTGTGTTATCAACTGATGTTGAGTCCTGTTCTCTTCCATCAACAACCCAGGAAACGGTGCTGTCTTTGAGTCCAACCACAACACAATCAGCACTTATTCTTTCCCCTTTGAAAATAGCTTCAAAAGTGGGTTTTTGGAGATGAATAGTTGGCTCAATGCTGGAGCAAGCTGAAATTGAAATAGAAAGCTTGTTTAACGGCTTGCTGGAATCTATTGCGCTGAACAGTATTTGAAAAATCTGCATAGCCTCGAAAATAGAAAGCAGAGATTCAGCACATCTTCAGGAAAGCAATGTGGGGAATCAGCAGTAATGACTTTATTTTCAATTCCTTTATTAAGATGTTTTGATATCCTTGCAATTCTCTCCGAATCTCGATCTAACAATAAATATAGCTGCTTTGGTCTCTGGTGGGTGGAGATTTAGAATGGCTCAGCTTTTTACAAAGAACAGATTGGTTGATTTGGCTGTTATTTATTGAATACATCATATCCAATTGACACTAACTTACCAAAAAGATTGTCAGATGTTTTAGCTTCAAACCATTCTGTGCCATGAGCAGCCATGCACCTGTAGGTATTCCGAGTCGTCCACTCATTTTTGGCGATTGTGAGTCTACTGACCATTGAATAGGAGACTCCCCCATTCTCAGGAGCAACGGGATTGTTCTTGTAATTATCGGGACCAATCTCTTTATCACCCTTCTGCCATTTCACATAGATATCACTCGGGAAGAACCCAGTAATGATGCATGTCAGCTCTGCGCTGTCAGCTCCAAGCTGATCTTCAGAGGGGCGTAGAAGCTCCAGGACAGGGTTTTTGGAGGGACCTGTAAAACACAACCAGCACAAAACAAAAACATATAACTTCCATATATCATGCAAAAAGATGTGTAAGTACACATGTGTTTACTATGTAATTACTATGTAAATACACAGTAATTAGAGACACTTAATGTAAAGTGTTACCCAAGGGGCATAGACAGCCGTTCTTCTCACTGTTGCCAGTGACATCAGACAGACCCTCATTTCTGAATTACATTTAGCAATGTTCACCTTTTACAAATATAACAGAATTACCTGTCTCTTTGGTAATAGACGCCTCTTTGGTGAAACAAGGGTGTGTCACTTTGCAGCTAACTTTGCTGTAGCTTTTCCATTGAGCAGCAGAGACTGTCAATTGCCTGGTGATGTTTTGGGTATTATTCCTGTTTAGTGTGTTATCAACTGATGTTGAGTCCTGTTCTCTTCCATCAACAACCCAGGAAACGGTGCTGTCTTTGAGTCCAACCACAACACAATCAGCACTTATTCTTTCCCCTTTGAAAATAGCTTCAAAAGTGGGTTTTTGGAGATGAATAGTTGGCTCAATGCTGGAGCAAGCTGAAATTGAAATAGAAAGCTTGTTTAACGGCTTGCTGGAATCTATTGCGCTGAACAGTATTTGAAAAATCTGCATAGCCTCGAAAATAGAAAGCAGAGATTCAGCACATCTTCAGGAAAGCAATGTGGGGAATCAGCAGTAATGACTTTATTTTCAATTCCTTTATTAAGATGTTTTGATATCCTTGCAATTCTCTCCGAATCTCGATCTAACAATAAATATAGCTGCTTTGGTCTCTGGTGGGTGGAGATTTAGAATGGCTCAGCTTTTTACAAAGAACAGATTGGTTGATTTGGCTGTTATTTATTGAATACATCATATCCAATTGACACTAACTTACCAAAAAGATTGTCAGATGTTTTAGCTTCAAACCATTCTGTGCCATGAGCAGCCATGCACCTGTAGGTATTCCGAGTCGTCCACTCATTTTTGGCGATTGTGAGTCTACTGACCATTGAATAGGAGACTCCCCCATTCTCAGGAGCAACGGGATTGTTCTTGTAATTATCGGGACCAATCTCTTTATCACCCTTCTGCCATTTCACATAGATATCACTCGGGAAGAACCCAGTAATGATGCATGTCAGCTCTGCGCTGTCAGCTCCAAGCTGATCTTCAGAGGGGTGTAGAAGCTCCAGGACAGGGTTTTTGGAGGGACCTGTAAAACACAACCAGCACAAAACAAAAACATATAACTTCCATATATCATGCAAAAAGATGTGTAAGTACACATGTGTTTACTATGTAATTACTATGTAAATACACAGTAATTAGAGACACTTAATGTAAAGTGTTACCCAAGGGGCATAGACAGCCGTTCTTCTCACTGTTGCCAGTGACATCAGACAGACCCTCATTTCTGAATTACATTTAGCAATGTTCACCTTTTACAAATATAACAGAATTACCTGTCTCTTTGGTAATAGACGCCTCTTTGGTGAAACAAGGGTGTGTCACTTTGCAGCTAACTTTGCTGTAGCTTTTCCATTGAGCAGCAGAGACTGTCAATTGCCTGGTGATGTTTTGGGTATTATTCCTGTTTAGTGTGTTATCAACTGATGTTGAGTCCTGTTCTCTTCCATCAACAACCCAGGAAACGGTGCTGTCTTTGAGTCCAACCACAACACAATCAGCACTTATTCTTTCCCCTTTGAAAATAGCTTCAAAAGTGGGTTTTTGGAGATGAATAGTTGGCTCAATGCTGGAGCAAGCTGAAATTGAAATAGAAAGCTTGTTTAACGGCTTGCTGGAATCTATTGCGCTGAACAGTATTTGAAAAATCTGCATAGCCTCGAAAATAGAAAGCAGAGATTCAGCACATCTTCAGGAAAGCAATGTGGGGAATCAGCAGTAATGACTTTATTTTCAATTCCTTTATTAAGATGTTTTGATATCCTTGCAATTCTCTCCGAATCTCGATCTAACAATAAATATAGCTGCTTTGGTCTCTGGTGGGTGGAGATTTAGAATGGCTCAGCTTTTTACAAAGAACAGATTGGTTGATTTGGCTGTTATTTATTGAATACATCATATCCAATTGACACTAACTTACCAAAAAGATTGTCAGATGTTTTAGCTTCAAACCATTCTGTGCCATGAGCAGCCATGCACCTGTAGGTATTCCGAGTCGTCCACTCATTTTTGGCGATTGTGAGTCTACTGACCATTGAATAGGAGACTCCCCCATTCTCAGGAGCAACGGGATTGTTCTTGTAATTATCGGGACCAATCTCTTTATCACCCTTCTGCCATTTCACATAGATATCACTCGGGAAGAACCCAGTAATGATGCATGTCAGCTCTGCGCTGTCAGCTCCAAGCTGATCTTCAGAGGGGCGTAGAAGCTCCAGGACAGGGTTTTTGGAGGGACCTGTAAAACACAACCAGCACAAAACAAAAACATATAACTTCCATATATCATGCAAAAAGATGTGTAAGTACACATGTGTTTACTATGTAATTACTATGTAAATACACAGTAATTAGAGACACTTAATGTAAAGTGTTACCCAAGGGGCATAGACAGCCGTTCTTCTCACTGTTGCCAGTGACATCAGACAGACCCTCATTTCTGAATTACATTTAGCAATGTTCACCTTTTACAAATATAACAGAATTACCTGTCTCTTTGGTAATAGACGCCTCTTTGGTGAAACAAGGGTGTGTCACTTTGCAGCTAACTTTGCTGTAGCTTTTCCATTGAGCAGCAGAGACTGTCAATTGCCTGGTGATGTTTTGGGTATTATTCCTGTTTAGTGTGTTATCAACTGATGTTGAGTCCTGTTCTCTTCCATCAACAACCCAGGAAACGGTGCTGTCTTTGAGTCCAACCACAACACAATCAGCACTTATTCTTTCCCCTTTGAAAATAGCTTCAAAAGTGGGTTTTTGGAGATGAATAGTTGGCTCAATGCTGGAGCAAGCTGAAATTGAAATAGAAAGCTTGTTTAACGGCTTGCTGGAATCTATTGCGCTGAACAGTATTTGAAAAATCTGCATAGCCTCGAAAATAGAAAGCAGAGATTCAGCACATCTTCAGGAAAGCAATGTGGGGAATCAGCAGTAATGACTTTATTTTCAATTCCTTTATTAAGATGTTTTGATATCCTTGCAATTCTCTCCGAATCTCGATCTAACAATAAATATAGCTGCTTTGGTCTCTGGTGGGTGGAGATTTAGAATGGCTCAGCTTTTTACAAAGAACAGATTGGTTGATTAATGCTCCTTATTGAAATAATATATTGCACTGTACAGTATTTGAGAAATCTATTATGAAGTAGAATAGGAAAATGGATTTGAATGCCTGCTGTATTAAGAAGCCATTGACTGTTGCTTGTGTTATATAGAGGTAAAACACTGGGTCCCATTCAGAAAGCTTGAACTCATTCATTATTTAAGGCTGTTTTACTCAGATGAATGTTGAATGGAGACATTGTTGAAACGTTTGTCATTGAACTTTCTTTTGGTATTCCTAAATTCAGATGAATTTTATAAAGTTTTGATGTTTCTCACCTGTACACAAGCTGACTGTCTTGTTGGTCATAGTATTTCTGTGCATAACGGCACAGGAATACATGCTACCTTTCTTCCATTCATCCATGGAAGTCTCCAGGTGGCTGATGAAGGTGAATGCTTTCTCTTTGCCTCCTTTTCCGTTGGGAATGGGTGAAGATTTTTCAATACTTTGAAAATTCCAGTTGATATACCACTTTATTTCAATCTGTTCTGAGTGGAAGTCTGCTACAATGCAGGTCAGAATGAGCTTTGGTGTTTCAACGTCTTCACAAGGTAGATGGAGTAAAATGATATCTGGTGGGTCTGTGGGCACTGTTTTTTTGAAAGAAAAAAAAACATACTAAAATTACAACACATAAGACAATGCCAGTTGCTCGTAGGAATGTCTTTTCATCAACCATGTCAAACAAACGTTCCCTATAAAAATCTATGAATTAACTCATGGATTATGGTGTGCATTGGGCACGAATGAAAATGCTTTGTCTAAAGCTGCAATTCTGCTTACTGCCACCAAATGGCAGTATAACATTTTTATATAATGTGGTGAATGCATCTTCAAACTTGGAATGCCTACAGCTGGTTAAAACACAGTTAATACACATTATAGGGTGAGTCACAGTGATTGGCATGTGGTATAGAGTGTCTACTTTCAGATCTACATTCCACTAGAACCCCCAAACAAGAACGACTGATATTTTATAAACTCAAAAGATAAAAAAGTGGAAACATCATATGATTCCTTCAAAAAGTCTGAGTTAATTAAAGCCTGGAGTTAAGGCTTTGAAAATGTGGCTCAATAAGATGTCTAATTGTGATGTGACGTGATGATTTTGTTTGACAGTTTCTAAAAAAAAATATTACTGACAAAAATGCTTAATACATTACATTGGAAGAATTACTTAACCCATAAGTGATTTGATATGATTCTGTTTACTTGATCTACATTTTTATGAGCCATTATTAATGCAAATACTAAATCACATAAGATGCTCCTCAGAACACTCCGCAGATATCTACTTAAAATGACCACAGTCCTTTGCATATTAACCTGGAGATTTGGACTTCCTCTAGTCATGTCCTTATAATAATATTACAGTAGTATCCAGACTTCCTCCTCACCATTAAGCAGCTGAAAGCAATGCTCCAGTTTAGTACCTCTGTATAAAGATGATTCGCTGGCCGCAGAGGGATTACATTGCACCAGTACATATTAATAAGGTATTCCTGTGTGTTGCCACTGGATGGCAGCATAACCTCACTTACATCCAGAAGAATAGCTCACGCTTCATAGACAGGATGCATTTCAAAGCATTATCAACATAGCCAGTGTTCTATCTGTAGCCATATAGCTGTGTTATAACCAATCGTCTCTGCTATACTCTCTAGACTCAAAATATCTGTCATAACTCGCTATTCAGTATACACGAGCACACCCCATACAGTTCTGACAAAGCTGGTTCCCATCTATAATAGTGCTGCAATGCAGACTACAAGCAGCTCCACTGTACTCTCTATGGTGGCTCAGTCTGGAGAACAGAAGGCTCTGTCATTTTTTTGTATTTAGTTTATAAGGTGTACACTGGAAATGCTCCAAGTTCCCTTACATCTCTGTTAGAGACGTATACCTCTGCCTGCGCACTAAGATCAAATGATGAGCCTGCTTTTAAAATCCTCAAATTGAGATCTAATATGGGCCAACTTTGTGTATCAAGCATCTCATCTCTGGAACTCACTGCCTTTGAATGTAAACACAGCTTTTTCTTCACAGTACCTTTTTAAAACCACTCAGAAATATTTATTTAAAATCTGACCAGGGTTGCAAATCCTGTCAAATCAGACTTTGCCCAGGATCGTGTGCAGTACATTGGAATTGTATTATTTTGTATGCGTTTGTTTTGTATTTCT
Source organism: Acipenser ruthenus (assembly GCF_902713425.1). Taxonomy (NCBI): domain Eukaryota; kingdom Metazoa; phylum Chordata; class Actinopteri; order Acipenseriformes; family Acipenseridae; genus Acipenser; species Acipenser ruthenus. Next base: position 550,013 of record NC_081232.1, on the reverse strand, counting down.
GTTTTCATGATTGTTTTGAGTGTTTTTGTCCTGTTTGAATGCTTGGTATCTTTTTTGCCATTGATTTTATAATAACGTTATTTCTTGCCACCTTCGCCTGCTAGGACCCCCTTGTTAAACAGAAATATAGCTCAAGGAACTAATATTTTCTTAGGCGGATCAAAGAGAGAACTTAAACTTATAGAGGGATCCTCTCCTGTTATGAAAGAACCCTTATACTTGCTCTCTTCTCTGATTAGTAATTCTACGTTCTAAAAATTAAACTGCAATTCCATGTGTCTGATTGGAGGGACTCAGTTTTCAAGACTGAGAAAAGGAAGCCCATTTGGTTTAGGCCCTTCTTTAAACCATTTTATCTTGGTGGGTGTTTCTCCAAACCACGGAATATTTTCAAGAGCTGTGCTTGGTTTTAAAATGTCACCCGAGTATAATTGAAACATGAAGTCCTCTAAGAAGTCTAAAGAATTTAAAGCCTACCTTATATTAAAGTGTGTTGTTGCTCAAGATTTCAACCAACTAGCTTGTATGACATAACTATGTCACTTATGCACTAATCTGGGTCCAGTGTGTGGTTTCCTGATTGGGCCGATTTGTACTGTACAGCGTTGGTGAACTGTGTGTGTTATAGTACGTGGTAACGTAATTCAAAAGACAGCACTAGAAGTTAACTTTGTCAACTCCTTTCAAGACTGTACAGACTTCAAGCCTGTCTCCCTTGATTCTGTTTTGTTCCAGGCTGAATAGATTCAATTATTTCAGCCTGTCTTTGCAGCTCATTAAGTCCTGAGATTAGTCTGGTTGCTCTTTTGGTACAGAATTGGGCACAGGTGTCACCTATACTGTACAACCTGATCCCAACATCCTTGTGCTCTACGCTTTTACCTAAGTGTAGAGTACCCCCCCCCCCACACACAGCTGTTTGTTTCATGTGAAACTGCACCAAAACTGAGTCAAGCCAAAAACAAACCCACCTGATTCAAAAGCAAACCATCTCTTCTTCTTCTTCAGTTTAAGAGTGTTTTCTCAACAATAAAATAATTACTCGTTTTTATTTGAAGAGCTACCTTTTGCTTTGGCTAACTGTGCCTCACAAGTAAACACGTGTTATTCTTCATGGTTACTTGTTATACAGTATAGTAACATATTGGTGATACAATTTCCACATATGGCTGTATTTCTTTTTTCATGGTAAAAATTGTTCTTTCACAGTCTAAAAATGGGTATTTCAAGATATTTCACGACTAAACATAATATTTTATAAAAGCAGAAAAAAATAGATTTGTCACATTCAAAATTAGTCATTTTATCTTACATCAAATGTTACTAAATATTTAAAAATACCTACCTGAAAAAACAGTAAATGCTAAATTGTAGATTTTTTTATATTCACATTTTAAAGACATTTTACTTTCACCATCAATTAATTATCAAATGAAATAAAAAAAATAAAAATACCCAGAAATATTTGATGCAGCTGGTGTCTTTTTGATAACTCACACATTGTGAAAGTAGAATATCTTTAACAGGTTTATATGTATGTATGTATGTATATATATATATATATATATATATATATATATATATATATATATATATATATATATATATATATATATATATATATAATACATTTTCTACAATTTAGCATTTACTGTTTTCCAGGTAAGCAAATATTTAGGAACATTTGTTGTATTCTGCTTTAATAAACATTATGTTTAATTGCTATGGCCAAAAGTTTACATCACCCTTGTGAGGGAGTTGTTAATTCCACCCATCACTAAAACTCACGAAAGCTAACGTTGCTGTTTCATCAAAATGCAAAAAATAAATGCAGCTCGGTACTTAATAGATTAAAACAAACTCACTGAAATTTTAAATTAAAACATCTTAGTCTGTGGCAAGTGTCAACTTTCCAACATTGTAAGTGGGCATTCAGAGTGCCTATATTAAATTGTGTTGAGGAAGGAGAACACTGTAAATTCAGAACTTAGAATTCAGAACTTATAGAATACAGAACTTATAGAATTCAGAACTTAGAATTCAGAACTTATAGAATACAGAACTTATAGAATTCAGAACTTAGAATTCAGAACTTAGTCCAGTGGTTATGTTACACTAATATATTTCATAATACAATTGGTATATCTTTACTACAAGGTGTAGTTCAGCTAATCCGCAGCTAGTTTATAGTTCATGCGCTTCACTATAATTTGTTTAATTTACACCTTTAAAGTCTCTAGGCTTTAAATTAGTTTTTTTTTAACTGTCCTTTTATATTTCTTTCTGATCTGCAATCGATCCATGACCCTTATAATAATTACTCAATTATATGTTCTTAGTTATTAACTCAGTTATTTTTCTTCGGTTAAGTTTATTTTATTTTATTTTATTTTAACATAAAGTTTAAAAAAAATAAATAAAACAATAAAAAAACAGTTAAAATAAACAACAAATTAATGATCCAATTTAACTTTGATAGTGAATGTTGTGAATTTAAAACCGGTTAGGCTTTTGTGTAGATATTAGTTAATTGCAGTACAATTTACCCGTGGGTCTCTTTTTTAAGTACTGAGCTTTCATTTTCACTGCTCACGGTGAATTTCAAAATAGTCAGATCTTTTTTTTATTTTAGTCCTTTATACACAGGGCTGGTTTTTGTTCATGATAGAAAATGGCTTATTTCACTTTGTATATTTATCAAGATGTATTTAAGCAGAAAAAAATAGATTTGTCTCATAAAGAATTGATCATTTTCTCTAGAGGTATAATGCAACAAATGTTCTTAAATATTTGCTTGTCTGAAAAACAGTAGGTGTTAAATTGTAGAATATTTCGGATTTTTATGTTCATCCAGGAATCGAGGAATTATTCAAAAGGTTTCTAAAATACATTTAAGAGTGACTCGACTATCACGAGGAGGAAACTGACAATTTGGATTTGCAGGTCCAACCTGTCCGTACATTTTAAACCCTGTTTCGTGCGCCTCATTGCAAAAATAAGAAAGTTAGCATTATTTTCTATTTGTGGGACCTATATGTCCCTTGTAGCGTTAATGGTATCTATATACTTTATATATTCTCTTTTCCCTTTTCAGAAATGGAAAGAAAAACATAATAATAATAATAATAATAATAATAATAATAATAATAATAATAATAATAATAATAATAATAATAATAATAATAATTAACCAAATGTATAAAATGTATTTAACTAAAATATAATTTGGCGCTTACCTGCTATAAGCAATCTATATCATCCCAGTTAAATTAATATATTTGCTATTATATTAAAGTTACATTTAGTAAGTATCATGCTTAATACTGGTCTAGCCCTTGCAAAATCTCTCAGGAAACCCCATTTTACTGGATGAGCACAAGACCATTCGAACTACAAAATTATTTTTTAAAAAATGACATGTGATTGGTTATGGATATGTATAATGAGTAGTAAAACTTTGAATGTGAATATCAGAAAACAATGATTTTGTTATAGAATATTCTTCATCTAAGCAATGTGTGCCTTGAGAGTAATTACAATATACCAGTTACATGAACTCGAATTCTCTGCTTGCGCATGTGCTGTTGAAAAGAATTTAAAATAAGGACATAAATAAAGTTTAAAGAAGACTCTAAGAGAGTCCTTAAAATACACATAAATAATTATATTAAATATGTATTACCATCACTTCATAGATCTCACGTTTTCCTATATGAATGATGCACACATTATGATAACCTTGTATTTAATATTTCATTTTTTTTTCTTCATAACTATTGGTAGGGTTAAAAGATTTCCAGAGTGAAAAACTGGGACTTTTTTTGTTTCTTCGGTTCATTGAAGACCTTAAAATAAAAGTAGGCTATATAATAACACAATCATAATTACAACAAATAATAATAATAAAAAATAACATTGGGTGTATTTATTGAAGATCAGAACAACACCTTGTTTTCATTCTATTGTCATCTGATCAAAACACGCTCAATGTACAAAAAGCCAGATTGGGAAACAATAAATCAGCTATTGACATGTAACAACAGAAAATAGATCAGCTATTAACATGTTACAACAAAAAATAGATCAGCTATTAACATGTGATATACACATAATCAGAACGGTTAAACACATCATCCATAAGATAACTTATTTTATATGGTTACACTTTATATCTCTAATTACTGTTTATTTACAGAGTAGTTAATTAGTAAATACATGTGCGCTTACACATAATTACAGTCTTATCATGCATAGTTACAATGTACTAAATGTGAAAAGCTTTTAACACCATATAATAAATACACCATGATATATATATATATATATATATATATATATATATATATATATATATATATATATATATATATATATATATATATAAGGGTTAGGGTTATATTATGTAAAAAGATGTACACATTAAGTTCATTGCAAGTATGCATGATAACATTTATCTACACTTTTATGTCTCAGTAATTACAGACACAATGTAAAGTGTTATTTATTTATTTATTTATTTATTTATTTATTTATTTATTTATTTTGGGTGGTCTAACACAACCTTATAAATGACTCTGTTGTTAACTTGCTAAGCACACTGCTACAGTTTTGTGAATACAACATACTAAATAGCAAAACCACGACTAGTGAACAACAATTCAAATATTGTATTATACTTCTTGAATCCCCTCCCATATATATATATATATATATATATATATATATATATATATATATATATATGAATATTTCTCAAGAAGAGAACACAAATACTTTCATAGAAGATAATGTGAGACCGATTATAAATATTTACTGACATTTTTATGTTATTTCTATATATTGTTCAGTACATATTTTTATATCCTAGCATATCCTGCTAAATTATACATGCAGTTATTACTGCTCTGAATCTGGCCGTGCATAGGGGGGACAATTCTTCACGTGCCGGTGATACTTTTAATGCGCTTTTTATTTGAAAAATTACCCATTTATTGAAGTTCAGCTTACTTGTTAACACACGGTCTCAGTCGAATGAGTCGATATTCTTAAAAATATGAATACATTATCAAAGAGCAACTCCACTGAACATCACAATTGAAGCATGAAGGGCGTTCACGGTGTTTAGCATTTTTTCTAGAAATCAATCGGCTCAAAATAGCCAGATTCGTACAAAAAAAAACCGTCAGCGGGGACTGATGGCAGATTAAACTCGACATGCTTTCTCGTTTCAGGCACAAGCTCTCAAGGAAGAACAGTCCCTCGCAAGCACAAGAATAAAATAAGCAAATGAATGAAGAAATAAAGCTATCTTGGATCTCGAAACACGGTTTATTTTAATCTGTCGTCTGTTTCTCTATCTGCGCCCAGCAGGTGCGAGCTCACTGAAGGCTGAAGCGATTATAAGAAGAGGAACCGAGAGATCCCCGGAGCGTGAGATTCTATGAACAAGACGAGTTCAGAACGGAAATAAGCACTAACCGCGCGCTAAAAAAAGACAAACCAAAGTATCGGTTTTGATGAATTCAAATTAGTTTGAGCAGAAGTGAAACTTTCCATGCTGAGCACCTGCTTCTGTTCTTCAGGCATTTAAAATACATTGTGATTTCAAAAACAATTAGAAGAGATTGCTATTATTATTATTATTATTATTATTATTATTATTATTATTATTATTATTATTATTATTACTACTAGTAGTAGTATTAGTAGTTGTAGTAGTGGTAGTTGTGAATATACAAGTGTTTAAATACCATCTACAATTGAACTTGTATATATATATATATATATATATATATATATATATATATATATATATATATATATATATATATTGCCAAAATCATAGAAAAACATTTTAATTTGCTTATAAATACACGTAATTAACCATTGCAAGTAGTTTTGAGAAAGCTCAGACAGTGTTCTCGTTTAATATTTTAAACATTTTAAAATCATTAAGGTAGTATGTCGAAAGATGACGCAAAATCCTTCATCGCTTCTATTTTACTTGATGTTTTATAACAAGTTACATATATTGTGCTGTTTGAATGTGTTTATTTTATTGACTTATTTGTACACTCCACGACGAGGCAGACCAACTATTACACATGTGGGGACCGGAGGAGTTTTTGGGGGTGTCACAAATTTAACATTATCTTAACGTAGTTTCTTTTGCAATACATGTATACTTCAAAATTGTCAGGGTCCATTTTAGGTTTGTATGCAGATTCTGATACCGTTTACCACAGGCTAATGCATATCTGAAATATTTTGTCTTTATCTATCAGTAATAGTTCTAAATGGAAACGTATGGATTATTACAGATAATTTGATCCATCGTTTATTGGCAAGGTGATACATGGCTATACTATTGCTTTTATGATTATTAGAAAGCCTGAGGCGATTTGCTGTGTGTAAATACCTCCAAAAACACGTTATTATCAGTATTGTTTATGTTTGCTCTGCCTTTTCTTAGGCAAACTAACTTTAAACAAAAATAGATTTCATTGTTAGGATTCTATTTTACACGAATCGTGCCTGGCTGTCACTCTCTATACGATAACTGCTTTAATTTCGCACGCATGTACCCTTCCCTTCGCTAAACGTTTCGGGGTTAATTTAGCTGGCTGGGATTCAAAAAACTCTGATGAATGCGAGTATGAGGACCACTGAATGAGTTTTCAATGGCTTTAAAATACAGTGTTACCACAAACAATCTGTACATGAACGAAACACAAATATATTGCCTGCATGCTGCAGCAGGGGTGAAATTATCAACAAAAAAGCGCAGGTACTCATCTGTGTTTTTTTCCTACACGTGAAGATTAAAGACAATTTGACTGCCAATGAATAAATACTTCTAAGACGTATAGATATCGATACACGACACATTTCTAAATACAAAATAACCCTAAAAAAATAATTTATACATTATAACCAGTTCACCATAAACAAGGAAGCTTAAACCACTGAAAGCTTTGTACCCTTTGCTGGTATCACTCCGTCACGTACTGTATTATTATTATTATTATTATTATTATTATTATTATTATTATTATTATTATTATTATTTATTTATTTCTTAGCAGACGCCCTTATCCAGGGCGACTTACAATTGTTACAATATACATTATTTTTACATACAATTACATTTTTTTTACACATTATTTTTACATACAGTTCCCCATTTATACAGTTGGGTTTTTTTCTGGAGCAATCTAGTTAAAGTACCCTGCTAAAACCATACTTTCCAGACCCTGCGTAATCCCCTGCAAAAGGACCTGGCCATGTCACATTGATAGCCTTGGATTAGAAAAGAGATCCCTGTTATTATATATATATATATATATATATATATATATATATATATATATATATATATATATATATATATATATATATATATATATATATATATACTTATTAGATATCTACAATAATATAGGGTGTCTGCTTTTCTGGTGTGTTTCTCTTTAGATTAATCACCACGATTAATTCCAGAAAAATATATATATATGAAAAGGGTTCTCAAAGCTAAATAAGAGGACATGTGATGGAATTACAATTTCAGATTTTTATAATGCTACTTTCAGATTTTTTTAACTAATAAAATATGCTTTTAATATAGCTATAGACCAGTGTTTGTTAAACCAAAAAATAGACACTTCTGTACTTCTATTTTATGTCATTTATTTCTAGAATAAAACCAAAGTGTTTCTAATTTTAAAATATAGCAGCTCCTCTCAACTCTCTATCTTAATTCCTAGGATCTTCTAATAATAATCTGGAGACAAAAATAATTTCTGCTAGATTTTATTTTTTATTATCATTGATCAGACAACGGGTCAAACGTATTAGGTTAACCAATCATATTCAATTGCTATAAGTGAATGCAATACCTAAGCTGAAGTATATTACTGACGTATTGAAGTGAAATAAATACACAAACGCCTTTCACTGTCCTGTTCCAATCTCACGATGCGAAATTCTCAGCTAAATCTAAGAAACGCATACCGATTTGCAATGCTGTTAAATCATAATATTTTATGTAAAACTGTTATTCTCCAGAATAGGTTGTGAACGCTTTACTTAGCCCCACTGAATTAACTATAAAGCAAAGGATTTCACACATTAGTTACAATTTTATTCTTGTTGTGAAACAGTACCAAGGTGGACTCATAAAGTCAGGTTTGCGTATGCCTTTTTTCTGCAAAAACGCAGATGAAAACGGTCTGATTTAACTTAAATAAACTTCGGGGGAAAAAATGTGGAAAAGGTGGTGAGTAGAAAGAAAAACATCTCACCGTTTTGATTTTCGTTTATTAGTACTCTCCTCATAACCGAAAATGGGATCGGAACAAAACAAAACGTTGATCACTGTACGTAACATTTACCTTGCAAGTTGGGCCGGTGTTTGGAAATTGTGAAGCCCACCTGCACCTGTATCCCGAGCCTGACTCGCGTGCCAAATCCTGTGTTTATGCATCACACGCCTCTGCAGTATACAGCGCCAGATTATCACCTCCTAACATCATACACAGTAGTGTGCAAATGTATTACAACACCCCATTGCTTCTGTATGATTTGTTGTTACATGAAATCAAACCACTGGAACTGAAAATGTTGAAAGATGGTCAACATAGGAAAAATTAGTGATTGCCTAATTTAATTGACGACTTTAATTGGTCCACATGCAATTCATTTCAAATAGTAAAAGAAAAGGAACACAGCCACAAGTGGTAAACTGCATGACCTTTTTTAGAAGTTGTTTAAGATGCCTAATTAAAGCACAAATTGGTGTTATATTTTCACACACGAGTGCCTGTTGTTTCTATAACACCGATTACTGACCGTAAATTAAATTCTGACACCCAGAGGTTTTCATACAGGTAGGTATATAAAGGATATAAATGACAAATCTTGAGGTGTTTGAATAAATTGGCACGCTACTGTAGTTTGTTTGACCAAACCAAGCGGACAGCTGATTGGGGTAGAGAGTGAGGTGATGGACCCCACCGGGTTGGCATATAAAAGGGGGGGGTTCACGTGACGGTGGGGGAGTCTTACGTTTGGAGTACTTGGAAAGACGGGGGTACGGTGTGTGTAATTCTGAGGTATAAGAGAGATAGTCTAAGTGTCGGATTGCAGGTCGTAGGGTCATGGAAAGTAGAGTCAGAAAGCGGGGCAGGAGAGTGCATGGGGAGATTAGGGGTGGGTTTGTTATTTTTGGCGTGGTCTCAACCCATAGGGACCCTGTGTTATTATAACAGCAATAAAAAGCTCTCAGCGTTAACTGGGAAATACTTGTCTGACCATTATTTAAAAATAATTAAATTAGGGACCTACCACAACGCTACAGTACTTTAAATACACTTATTTATAAGAGACAGCCTTTCTTTAAACGTTGCATTATTGCAGAGATGGGAATTGTAAATCTTTTCATAGATACGCTTTTCTGTAAGAAGTCTTTGTCACTGCCCATGTTGTTAAATACAGTCTCTTACCAGATGTTGTTAAATACAGTGTCTCTAAGTACTGTATATTTACATAGTAGTTTCTTAGTAAATGTATTAATTTAAAAAGATCTTAACCTCCCATAACACATACTTGTATACACACAGATTTCTTTTTACTTACAATACCAACATAAGTATTCATTATTAACCCTGTAGTGCCCATTCCTGTGTCACATCTGATGCAATGCGTAGCCACCCCTCTTTATTTATTTTTTTAATATGCCAGAATTTTTCAAATGCAGAACATAATGTTGTGCATGAAACGGAATCTAGTTAAATGCAGCTTTTCTCATTTTGAAATTTCTTGGGCATTACAAGGTTAATAACTTTTTATCAGCTGCCATCAGTTTTCTTTTATTCAAATTGTTAAATTGCAGATTTTTACCACCTAACTTCATATAACTTTTCGGTTCAGAAAAAATAAAAAAACATATATTTTTGTTTGTTTGGGCAGCAGTGTGCAGTAGTGGTTAGGGCTCTGGACTCTTGACCAGAGGGTTGTGGGTTCAATCCCAGGTGGGGGACACTGCTGCTGTACCCTTGAGCAAGGTACTTTACCTAGATTGCTCCAGTAAAAACCCAACTGTATAAATGGGTAACTGTATGTAAAAAAAAATAATGTGTAAAAAATAATGTAATTGTATGTAAAAATAATCTGATATCTTGTAACAATTGTATGTCGCCCTGGATAAGGGCGTCTGCTAAGAAATAAATAATAATAATATACAAAGTACCACAGTGGTTGGACATATGATAATAACAAACCCACTGTGCCCGCCTCTCTTGCCATGCAACAGTGCTGAGAATACAGCTGCAGTCTGATTGGCCGGATTAGTTGCTGGAGCCAATTGCCTTGTAGAATGTCAGACTGAATCAATACATTAAAATAATATATACTTTAAATACACTTATTTACCAAAGACAGCCTTTCTTTAAACATTGCATTGTAATGAACACTGATGGCCACCAGAGGCAGGAGCTCCGATTGGCTGATCTGCCTCGGACACACACGACAGTATAAACGCTGGTTTAACCAGATGATGGACAGTAAGAGTGGGAATATACAGTACCAGTTATGGAAACAAAAATGGATAAAGGTACCTGCCTAATAATAATAATAATAATAATAATAATAATAATAATAATAATAATAATAATAATAATATCTCTGAATAGATAATTGTCTCCTCTTTAAAAATACACTCCATCAGGCATTCAAGTATACCAAGATATTTAGTGAACAAACTCCCCATGCCTGTTGTGCTGCTTTCCTAGAAAAAGGAGAACATTTCGGGGGACCATTCTACTTGTGAGATGTGTGGCTCATTAAAATATTTAGCATATTTTTAAAGAGGAGGAGATTATCTATTCAGAGATACCAGGGTATTTAGTAAGTAAGGGGTCGGAGTGAGGAGACATGGGCAATACAATCCTCACCCCTAGTCTTGCTGTAAATCATTTGTTGTTTCCATAATGTCGGTACTGTGCATTTATGCTTTGGTAGTCTATAGTTGTGTTTGGTGCACTGTGGTATGGGTTAATGTCCATACCACAGTTATGTTATTGTTTTTTTTTTAAATGTGAATCTTCAAGCGCACTCTATAAGAGCAAATTCTTATGCAGGATCTGAAAGAAATCTGTTTTGAAATCACGTTCAAAGACACACCCCACACCCCTACATATTGCTACAGCATTTTTATTTCACATCCCAGCCACGTGGCGGCATTGGGAATTTCTTGAATAGCGTGAACAAGTCTAACAATCTACCGATTCATGTTGTTTAGTTACGCAGGCAGTTCTTCATTTAATTATAGTTTCCAAAGGTTGTGTTTAAATGTGTCATTTTATAATTTCAATACTATAATCCCCCTCCCCCACAGTATACGGCTATGGCCAAAAGTTTTGCATCACCCTATAGAACTAATTGCGCTTCATAAAGTCAAATGAAACCTGCTGAATAATGTTTGTTTGTCCATATACTTAACAAAAAACTGACAATAAAAGAAAAATGTGACATTTCGAAATCTAGCATGAAATACTACTGTACTACTATTATGGCTTCTGGTAGAATTTTGCAATATAATTTTGTAGTTTATCTAATTACATGATGTTAAATAAAATATCTAAGTTATGTTTGTATATATATATATATATATATATATATATATATATATATATATATATATATATATATATATATATATATATATATATATATATGTATATATATATATATATAACAATCCTAAAAAAATTCTAGGTGGTGCAAAACCTTTGGCCATAGTTGTAGAACTGACATAAGAGCAGTCAAAAGATTAATAAAATTGGGTCTGATTCGTGGAAACTGTAACTTCAGTCCCATCTAACCCTAACCCTAACCCTCTCCCATCTCATTTTGCAGTTCCCTAAGTTTAAGCAATTGTTTGATTTAACACTGCATAAGAATGACCTCAGACTGGAAAGATGCACAATTTCTGCAGTTTTCTAAACCCTTAGCATTAGATTTAATTAACCCCCTAAATAACATAACATGGTAGACGGCTGCCATTGGTCACAGTAAACTTTTAAACACAATCGTCAGAAACTGGAATAGAAAGTTGCATGTACACTACAATATTTTTTTCATGCAAAAGTATATTTAATTTTCTAATTGATGACTGATCAATAAAGCATTTCTCTTACTATTCATCTAAAAGAACCCGCTCTGTAGCTGAAGTGACTGCATGGCATATGGTCAGTATTATTAAGTCACTTTCAGCAGGACACCCACAAATGGCAATACCACAGCTGTGTTGGTTGTTTAATTCAATTCTTTATTAAAAATTCAAATCAGCAAAGCAGAAACAAGATACTAATAAACAGTCAAATATTTACACAGAGGAATGAGACTAACAGCAGTACTATTGACTTACACTCCTAACAAAACCATTAATAACCATTAATTGAAATAATGAAGAAATGCCACACAGTTAATTGCTTTGCCAAAATTCCAGTCAGCAACATTTGCATCATTTCACCTAGAAAAAACAAAACGGAAATATAAATTAACATGCATGGGACAATATACGGCACAACACTTAAAGACTGTTTACTGTTTTGAGAATTTTCTTTGCTTATTTTGTGTGTGTATAAACATGGGTCCTATTTTGATAGAGATCTGATATGTGGGACGTCATTTACTACACTTATAAATACAAAATATATAATCTTTTACTCAGCGGTTAGGAAAGCAACCTTGGTTTATAATATTTACAGATAAGTTTCAGAAAAAATGGCTTTACAGGGTTACAGGGCTAATCTTAATACTTTAATATCTTAATACATAAAACCCTGCTGCCCCCTGATACTGCGTTTCCATGTTAAGTTAAATAAATGTGACCTTAGCCGCAAGGCTTGCTGGGAAAGAACCACCAACATCTGTCAAACCTGCACTGAATGGACTCTTTCCACTCAGCTCGGTTGGATTTCTATTGGCCTCTCTCTGTGACAATAACACAGACACTCTACTGAGTAAAACAAATAGTTTCACCTATTTTTTGGTGCTGATTTTTCTTTACTTTTTTCTATTTTTTTCTAGAAATGGTTTGTTCTGTAGAGGGCCTTATCATGTGATGATGACGTCATCAGTCAACATGACCTTACGTTAGGTCTGCAAAATCTGATTTGTAAATACTGAAACCAGACACCTTATAAAAGCCAGTAACCAAAACTTAATTGGTGTAAAAACTGTAATTATAAGTAGGTTTTATAATAAATTTGAACCATCTCGGTCGGTAAATTGTATACTTACCTTTGCGAAAGTTGCTCCGATGCTGTAGAAGAAACTGGCGAGGAAGAGGAAGATGAAGGTGGAGGCTGTGGTCCAGAGGCTGCCCACGTCATCTTCCTCAGAGTCATAATCAGAGCAGTCCTGAGAGACTGCTGTACAAGCTCCTAGGGGACACCAAGCAAAGGATCATATCAGAGACCAGCTTATGATCAGTTTATTCTACCTTATTCCACCTATATTATGTGAATAGTATACATGTGACTAGCTATCATTTACTTCATGTTAATACTGGACCTGCCAAGATGAATAAGATCGTAGTGGTGGGGCCCGGTATTGATGGCTGAAGTGTAATGCTGGCTCCAGGGATCAGCCAATTTGTGGCCTCCCTGGTGCCTCAGCATGGCAACCATCTGGAATTGGGTGGGTGGGGCACGGCATAGTGTTCCAGAACACCCTGCAGTGCTTACAAGAAACTTTTGCTGAATCCTTTCCATATCCCAGCAATGCATTTTGCAAAGTAATCCCAATTGTTTGGATATTTTATTATATATTGAATTACTAGCAGCCTTAAAGTCTATCGTTAGTTGTTGCTTATTTGTAAAACTGCCCATCATATGAATACTGTACATGATGGTGAAAACATGCCCAAGAACTCCATCTCCCAAGATCCTTTGGAACTCCCTCTCTTGTGAGTCATGTGATTCGCCCTTAAATTGCAAACAATACAAGCTACATGCATTTCAAGTTACGACTTAATTAATTTATATTAATGACACTTGGATGCCCTGAACTACAGCTTGATTGATTCTTTTGAATGATACATACATGGAAGTCATCATTTTAATTTGTTACCCTATACATTTGTTTTTGAGCTTATTTACATTTGCTAATGAAGGTAAATAGCAAAGGCAATCTGTTCAAAATAAATGGAGGAATGTGTGTTTCCTTGAAAGCATGCAAACGTTTATGCCTGCCTTCCTAATGTTGTGGGCAGGATTCCAGATTGTAACACTGGGAATCTGCTAGCCACAGTCCTGATTTTGAAATTGGAAATGTCTTAATCCTTTATGCATCATCGTGTGATTTTGTATTTATTTTATTCATGCAATCATCTTCAAGCTGAAGCCCTTTTAGATATATTTCAACTCGGGAAAGGAAGGCTGAAACACGCGTCCTCCGAAACGTGTTCCTGCCATCATTTATTGCACTGCAGATCCACAGCGAACCCCCAGACCTATAGTGCTGGAGGACAGCACAGATCTGAATTGCTCCACTGTAGACCCGCAGGCACCCTATCAGCCACAGGGGTGAACCGTGGATTGCCCTGCTGACCTAAGTCCTCCCTACCCGGGCGGCGCACGGCCAATTGTGCGCCGCCCCCTAGGAACGTGCAATCTCAAGGCTATAGGGTGCATCCTGCATTCCTCATGAAGCGCCTTTACTGGAGCTCCGACGTTTGTTTTTTAAGATTAGCAGTTGCTGAGTTGACCTAAGCATCAGAGATTTAAAAATTTACGTCCACCTCTTGTATGGGCGTGGGCAGGTGTAGGGGTGCTGGGGGTGGGGTGATGAGATAACTAAACTGCACATAGCAGAGTGGTCCGGGCTTGGTGAATCAAACTATCTGCAGCCCCTTCAGCCTGGAGAGCTAAGCCAGAGGATTTAAATACTGCTTGTGTGAGTGCCGTGTCTCAGTGTTGCATCTTTAAATGATGTTAAACGTGGTTACATTAAGCTCACAGTGTTTCAGTCTGCTATTCCATAGAAGTCTTATTTCTATGGCAGTTCAGATCCTTGATATTACAATATAGTTGCATTGCTATTGTTATGGTGAGTGCTGCATTCCAGTAACAGTAAGAGTAGGATCGTGCTAAACTGGGATAACATAAAAGCTCAAAGTTATTACTTTTACAGGTAAAAAGGTAAGACTCAGACAGTGACCAGACTAAACATAAATGATTCACTAAAAACATTTTCATTTCCCTAATAGGTTTCCATATGTAACAATACAAGTGTTGGTGCTGATGGACAATTTTATATGATGTGTAATAAGATCATATGATAATATTAATGGTGTGATAAATATATCCCCTTCAGTCGCTGTGTGTATAATTGTACCATGTTAAGTTTCATATTTTTTTTCCCCTCAAAGTTACAGCTGGGCAACTTCTCGAACTCTATAGAGTTCACAAAAACTGTTTTAAAATTTCTAAAAATGAACCACGAAATGTGTGACCAAAAGGGGTTATACAACACATAGTGATATATTGTATTCACCAGTATCACAACTCTAGTTTTTTTATCTACAGTGTAAAAGCATTTCAGAACTTCAAAGATTTGCATGACAGTATTTGACATTTATTTATTTTTTTTGCTTGCTTTATCAAACGTAAACCACAAGGTTAGACACAAAACAGAACAAACATTGGGGGTTACATCCACAGTACTCAACAAGAGACACAGGGGAAATACACAACAGGGTTTAGTAACTACACTGGTTAGCCTTGTCAGGAAGAGTTAGGCTGACATTTATCAAGTTTGGTTTACCAGCTGAATCTGTGTTTCTGGTGATCGTCTTGGTAAGGGTCTGGATGGTCTCATGATGGACCATACAAGTATAGACGTCCCCATTGGTCCAGCTCTGGAGAGGCACGGTTAACTTGCTGTACACTGAAAACAAGGAAGCGCCGTTTTCATTTTTCTTGGGAATCAAATTGGTGCTGGTGTACCGGTCACTGGCGACAGTTTTGTCACTGTGAAGCCAGGAGATGTACACATCTTCGGGGTAGAAGTCTTTGACATAGCAGGTCACTGTAACTTCACTGTGTCCACTGGTGGTTTCTTGAGGCGATGGTGAGAGGAGAAACACCGCTGGTGACTTTTCATTAGCCTCTATGAACAGAATATGAATACATTCATTTTAATATGAGGCGAATGCTGATGAGCAATAGTCATCGATAACACTTCACATGAAATGCCTCTAATTACTGTGTATTTACATAGTAGTTATTATGTAATTATGCATAGTTACAATGTACTTAATGTGTACATCTTTTTGCATGACATATGTAAGTACACAATTATATTAGAAAAGGGTTTAGGGTTAGGGTTATATCATGCATAAAACGTACAACATTAACGCCTTGTGAATATGCATAATATCATTGCAATTATGTGTAACTACACATGTATTTACTAAGTACTATGTAAATGCACAGCAATTAGTGACACTTAATGTAAAGTGTTACCTAATCATCCATACAGAAAACCAATAATGACCATTAACTTGTCCTTTTTGGGAAGTGTTCATAAAAAGCATCTAAATCGACTGATTGCCGACACAGTCCTGATCATTTCTGCAACACATTTCAAGGTAGCTCTCAAACAAACACAATACAAGCTTCTCACATTACTGAATGCTGGAGTCGACTCGACTGGTATATTGATCATTACAAAGCAGAACGACAGGTTCCTTTTTCTTAAACATCACGCTGAAGGCTTAATCCTTTATGTCGCTGAACGGAATCTCATTTAAGGTGTTCATTTTTTTTTCTAAATGTGACGGTTGGACATGACAGGCAATTTAAGGTTATTTACACTGGCCTTTTACTTACTTATTATCACTCTTTGGTACTCAATGGACTTTGGACTTGGTAATGACTCGTCGTGGGTTACAGTGCAGATGAATTTATTCCCACTGGCCCACTTTTGCAGATCTGCTTTATACTCGTAGACAGCTGTAATGTAACCTTCCACAACGGTAATGTCAGGTGTGCCAGAGGCAAGCTCTTGACCACCTGGTAACGACCACGCCATTTTAATGTTGTGTTGTGAAGCTAAACCAGTTGCTTTACAGGTTAGAGTTGCTCCTTTCTGGGTTAATGTTTCTTCAGGAGTTGGAGGCAATATTTCAACATGAACATCTACCGTCGCTGAACACTGGGAGCAATCTGTTAAGAAAACAAAAACATCAACAACAAAAAATGTAAGAAAATAAAAAAATATATTAAAAAATTATATATATATATATCTGTTCAGTTTTCAATGACATTAAGTTTGAAAATGACTTGTACATATTAAAATGTTTTAGAAGCTGTTCTAAATAGAATGTCTGGGTCACAATATATTGCGGCTATTACAACTGTTTAAAAGAGCCAACTTTGTCAAGGGAAAGTGTGTTTGAAACAGTTGAGGTACGTGGTAAGCACGCTCATTTCTATTTAAAGCTATGAATGTGTTTATGATGTAATTTACTACACCGTTAATGATCTTACAATCTACTATTGCCTTCTATTTCAATGTATTTATAGTTAGTAAATGTAAAATTGCAGACGGTGCCAGAAATCTAGCTTTAGTTGGATACAAAATCTTTATAACTTACCTGGAGCACTACTGCTAATGTTCCTGCTCACTGTCACCCTGCCATGAGCCAGCTCACACTTGATCATACTGGATCCCTTCCATTCAGCCTCCTTGACAGTTAAGAGGCTGCTGGCGTCGAAATACCCCTTGTCCTCAACTGCATCCGTGTTAATGTAATGCGAAGCGTCAAATTCCTTCGAATCCGTGAACCATTTAAACGTATAATCCTTGGGTGCAAATCCTCTGGCTACACATACAATGGTGGCTGTTTTGTTTGCTCTAAGCTCTTCGCTAGACGGTGGAATTATGAAAACGTGAGGGGGGGTTGTGTTCTCTGAAAAAGAAATTTCATACATACATATATAGGTGGGGCAAACGTTGAGTGCCATCATGTAAAAAAAAATACACTTCTTTTTTTGTGCGTTTGTTTCAGATTGACCAATCCGTTATTGAATTGCACGTAGATACACGTATGGAGTTTTTATACTGTATGTACTTGTAGGATGGTGTCAGCCTTTTGTCCCATGCGGTGTATATGTATGTATGTCCATTTGTTTGCAATACTAATGCTCAGAGTTTTTATGGATGGAAAACATGATGAATAATATGATGAATGATCATGTGTCTGGGTACTTCTTCCCAGTTCGGTTGCGTTTAACTGTGATCCTAAAATGGTATGAAAGCTTCTTAAATAGAAAAAATCCCAAATGTCAAAATCACCAGGAAACTTGGGGGAAGCCATTGTGTTGGTCCCATTTCATTGTGCTGAGAATGTTTTGATTCTTCACTTTGAAATCTAATAAACAAAGTATTAAATGTAATCTAAGAACCAAAAGGCACTCTGTGGTAGAAAATGGAGTAATGTGATAATACTGTTCATTGGGCACTCTACATGTTTCTCCCTAGTCCTCTCTTACTGTTAGTCCAGTTACCCAGCCATGTGTGCGATTGTGATCCGCTAGGGGTAGAGTGCATTTTAGAAACCCACAGAATGTACTCTAAAGAACTGTGCTGTTTTAAAGAGAAATGTATACATTATATATCGTTATTGCTCAAAAGAGTCAACTTCCCAACAAACCTTTGTCAATGAGAATGTGTGTTTGAAAACAAACAGCAGAGTTACTTATAGGCTTTTGATGCCATGGTAACTACACTCAACACTTATTTCTGTTTAAATCAATTAATGATGTGCTTGTGATGTCATTTACTAACAGTTACTGACGTAATGATCTACTACTCCTTTCTATTTAAACCTCTAGGCATCCTGATATTTAGTCTATTGATCTATGTATTATTTTTCTGTATGGTACATGATCTAATTTGTATTTCTTCTAAAACTACAAATTGTAAGTAATTCATGTTATATATATATATATATATATATATATATATATATATATATATATATATATATATATATATATATATATATATATATATATATATATATTAGCTCAAAGAGCCAGCTGCCCAACGTTTCGATATGTTGTACATATCTTTCTCAAGGGAGCCTGTGTATATATATAAACATGTTAATGTTACATAACTGGTTTCACCTCCCTCATTTCAGACATAGTGGTGTTACTAGTTTTGTTACATTAAGTTTATATACAAACGGTTCAAGTTGCATTTCATGGATCAGAACCACTGATCTATTTTCAAGCTCTTCCCATTGTACTGTATGTGTCAGATGAATCATGTTCTAAAGATCTTGACTTCCATTATAACCTTATTTCTGATCGCTTTGGTCACAGCATTGAGAGAATACTGGCAGCGAGTCCAGGAAGCTGATATAACCTTCAGTGTTAAGTTTCATGAACAGATATTTCAGTGTCTGTTAAAAGATGTTCTCAACTTTACAACAATGCAACATTTAAAGGAAGGCTGTATCAGTTATACAGAGTGACAACCTGCAAGACTATGGACATTGGAAATTTCTGTATCCACAGCTACCCCAGACCACATTCTGATGCTAACAATAAGTCCCACCAGAGCATGTATATACACTTCATTTGTTTAAAGTTAAGGCAACATCGTCAACATAGTTGTCATCTTACAATTGGTAATATTTTCTTTAATCAAACCCCAGGTCTCCCCTGGTGTGCCGTGCAGTGGCCTGAAACACAGTCTCCTGAAACCAAGTTCCAAGCCCCAAAGCGGCTTCCTGTTCCTTCAGTTTAAAAGTTAGTGTAAAGAAATGTGCTTACCAACTGCAGGTTTGTTCACTTGGGTGTGTTTCTTGCCGGAAGCGTTCTCTACGGTGCAGGTGAAGTATTCGGATTTTTCCCACTCGGCATTGGAGATGGAGAGCTGGCTAGTGGACGTGTACGTCCCCCCATTCTGCACAGATGGGTACTGGCGGTACTTATCCGATGAAATAGCTTTTCCTGACTGATCCGTCCAGGAGAAGGTCACGGGGGTAGGCAGGAAATCGGTTGCTAAGCAACCCATAGTGAGAGGTCCCGTGGCATCTGACAAGCCGCATGACGCAATAAGAGGAAACACTGTCGGGGGTGATGGCGTAGCTGCAAAAGGACAGAGAAACAAACAGAAGGGTTGATATAATGTAACACACAACAACACAGCAACCGTTGGTGACGTCCCAAGTGACCCGCAAAATGGCATTAAAACCCGCAGACCCGCGACAGTCACTGTACAACACGCCAAATAAAACTGACGTGTTTGGGTGATTGTTAAACAAACAAACAAACAAACAAATAATAATAATAATAATAATAATAATAATAATAATAATAATAATAATAATAATAATAATAATAATAATAATAATAATAATAATAAAAGAAACCTAGTCTCTCATTACCAGCATATGTACACTCAATTCATTGTTGCGAATTCCATCATTTTAAATTAAACGATGTTGTTATTTTCTTTTTATTTTATTGATGCGAAATTCTCAAAGAAGTAATGTGTCCTCAAATGAGGACACTTAATGGGTTAATGTGTTTTTTCTGTGGATTATTTAGTTGTCTGTTTAGGGCATGATCAAAAAACAAGTCTTCAGAATTGTGTGTTCAATCCTATGAAACATCCAATTCCAACAGAATTAGCCGAATTAATGTGCATTGTGTTATAGACCAGTTGTCGTATTGCTATTATTTTCATAATTCATTAATGAACTATACCTAGTTTTTAGATTTTTTTTTTTCATAAGTCGCATGTACATTAAGTATTACTATGACAACGTATCGTAGTACCCGGTTTTACCTGATTTCTCCTTGCTCTGTATACATATGATGCACGATTAAGACCCAGCTTTAGAAAATGTGATTTTTTTTAACATTCTTTTTTATTTTCCAATAGTTCAATGATAGTCAAATAGTTACGGGCTGCTAATTCTATAACCTATCATCTTTATTCTATTATAAATAATAATAATAATAATAATAATAATAATAATAATAATAATAATAATAATAATAATAATAATAATAAAAAAACATGTTTCAATCAATGCCGCATATATATATATATATATATATATATATATATATATATATATATATATATATATATATATATATATATATATATTACATAGCCTACCTGTAACTTAAATATAAGAGCTGTCTTTATTTCATGGAATAATACGAATACATTTTTTAATGCGTTTGAACAGTCACGTCACACATTTGTTTTTTTTTTAATTATTTTTTATTTGAACACGGTTTTAGTCCAAAGAAAACAAAGTACATCTATAAAATAAGACTTTTTTTTAAATAGTATTATTTTAAAATTACCCGAATAACTTTATCCCTAATATAATTATTGCTTCCTACAAACCGTTTTAAGAATAACAACGAAAGAAGCACCGTCTCATGCAACATATTTTAAATTGTTTGAGAACACAGTTTGCACACAAGTGTTAATAAATAAATAAATACATACATACATAATCCTGTAAATATATTACATATTAATATGTGTTTAGAATCGGTTGCACAAGATTGTGTTTTATTCTGAAACATTGGGGTTTACCGTGTAACTTCATTCAGAATACGCGTTTAGTTTAGTGCAAAGAGACTGTTTAAGTATTTCAATGCGTTTATCGAAAATTGGATACAGTGCACAGTAAACATGTGTGATATTAAGCCCCTTTAGTCAAAGTTTTTTTTTTTTTATTGTATTCATGTTACAATAAAATAAAATAAAATTAGTAAATAAACGTGAATTTTGTAGTTTTAATCAGCTACGAAGCCGATTGAGTTTATTATATTGTGTTGCCACAAACATATAGCGTTTTGTTTATAATGTTCGGTACAGTAATGACGGTAAACGTAAAAAATGCACTATTGTAAGGAATATCGACATGTTTGTACCCCGCAAAATAATGCAACACAAATAAGAACAGAGCGCGATCGTTTAAAGTTTATATATTAATATTATAGCGTCAAGTGTGGCGTTATTTAAAAAAAATTACAAACCTGCAAACGCAAGCAGAATTAACTGTAATTTAATATTACATATATAACCAGACATTATTAAATATATACAATTGTCTATACATTTAAAAGCTCTATCATATAATCCGAATACATTTGAAGTAAATCCATGTCTTATCCTTCATCGTTTATATCTACATTACTGCCTTTTCACAACAAGCCAGCATTAATGTAATAACCTGTTGTAGAATTGTTTTGCAAAATTATTTAGGATTTAAGATTAGTTTACATTTTTAATTTATAAACACAAATAGCAAGAAGTAATCTCTGCAAACGTAAGCTTTGTTTTGAGATAGATTCATTGCAATTATATTAGAAACCGTTACCAAAAAAAAAAAAACAATCTTAAGCAATTTTATATTTTGGGCACCGTAATTAAACCTTGCAGGGTTTTTTTTTGTAAAGCATGATGCAATTGATAATTCGACAAAACAACACTGTAGTTGAAACGGGAAAAAAATGAAACGTCAATTTAAAATCTTCATAGCGCCTCAGTTAACAACGGACAAGGCATTACCAAAAACGTAAGATCGCAAAACATAAAGAAGACTTAGTTTATTTAAACAGACTCCAAAAACAGAAGTAAATAATCTGAACTATATCCAGAGTATAAATACATAAATAAATTCATACCTGAAGTTACTGTCACCGTTGTCCCTTTGCCCCAGTAATCAAAACCCCAGCTACACTGTGCTGCATTGCGCTATATCTAACCACGGTAACCTTTTAAACGTGCATGTGTTAAATCATTTTAAACGATTGTATAGCCTATTTGCACTTTACACATGTTTATCTGTAGAAGTATTGTTACACTATATATATATATATATATATATATATATATATATATATATATATATATATATATATATATATATATATATACACATATATATATATATATATATATACATATATATATATATATATATATATATATATATATATATATATATATATATATATATATATATATATATATATATATATATATATATCCCCTTCGGTCACGAATTTTTTAATTAGACATTTTTAAACATTTTAAAACATGTTCTACAACAGATACATAGATAGGAAACTTAACATGGTACAATTATATACATAGTGACTGAAGGGGATGTGATAATTAGTTCAAACAAAATATATTTCACGAGAATGTATCTATTTTTCAACACTTTTAAAAACGCATTTATACAAATAACAGAATTATGTTTGAGATCAGAATTGTGAATTTAAACTATCTTCCCGCGCTTTTGTTACATTGAGTTTCTTGCAATTATTTTTTTTGCCTATATTTCTCACATTTTAAGATTTAAACATTTTGTTACTTACCGCTGGTTACGGTCACCGTAGTCCCGGATCCCCAATAGTCAAAGCGGGTTGTCACGTTGATAACGACTACCCTCTCTCTCGTGCCCAAACCGCTTTTAAGCAAAATGACGTACCCTGCGTACTACCCCTTTGACTTCAAAATGTCATTGTCTGTAACTTTCATCATATTTAATATTGAATCGCATTAATAATGTAAAATCAAAGTTTGAGCATGTCATTTTTAGTAATTATTTAAAAATTTGATTTCACCTGATAATACTAGCACTGCTCAGTCTTACCTTGTGTTACAATCCTTCTTAGCCGATACAAATACGTTTGTTTTAAACGTATCTATTCTGACACATATGACTATTGTGTTTTCGTAAAGCAAACATATAAATACGGCAAAACAGACACTATTCGGGTTATTTTACTCTTTCAGAATACATCCAGAGGTTCTTGTTTAATTTATTAACACGCTTTTGCATATGTCTTTCAAAATGTAGTTAGCGTATGTGTTTTAGATTTGTTTCACAAGTTATATGTCTTAGCCGGCACCAGTGCCATGCCGCTGATATCAATAATCGACATTGTTTCAAAGCTTTTTTTAAAAGAGTAAACTGCAAACTGCGTATTTCAAAATCACGAAAACAAAACAAAACAAAAATTCGAAAACATAAACGGATTTAAAAAGGAGTATTTCTTACCAGAAGTTACTGTGACCATTGTGCCTTTCCCCCAGTAGTCAAAGAAATCACGGTGCTTAACTACTGAAATTTCTAGTACAATAACCTCCTGCATATTTACACAGTCACATTTTAGCATTTCAAATATATCGCAATGCTCTTTTCATTGTTTGAGAATATACTTGAAACCCACGCGTAATCAAAATAAAGGCAAATAATACATGTGTTTAAAAGCGCATATGTTTTTTTTTTTAAAAAAAAAAACAGAATTTAGTTCTTTATTCTAATATAACTTGCAGTCTTCAACTCTAACTGAACTGCTTTCTATTTTGTTTTGCCCTAACATTCCCATAATATATTTTTATTCTGTTGCGTCGAATTAATATAACAGTTTAAACAGGTTATTTCAATTAATATTCGCAAAGACATATTTTATTATCGTAATACTAGTAAGATATTTACCAGCAGTCACTGTCACCATGGCTAAAAAGGAACAATGAATGCAGTCAGCACATGAAATAAGAAACTACATTTAATACTGAACTAAAAATGTAGGTACTTACCAGAGCTATCAGTTATCAAAATAGTAGCTATCACTGCGCTGCGTTTTATCCGCCAACTCATACATTAACAATTAATTCCGAGCTTATTGGTTAATTAAAACGAATTGGTGTCTGTTTCGCGTTACTTAGCTTTAACCAAACTCACCGTTTGTAATATACTTTAGGTTTATAACAAACATATGACGTTTCGTACTTCACGGTTATTTAAAATAAGCCATTGTTTCGGTGTACGGATAATGTGCATGACTTCCCTGAGGTTGCTGTAACCGTGCTATAACGTTTAATAGATTGTGCAAAGCAAAAACACGAGCTCTAAACAGCAACAAACTCAAATTCCATAGACATACAGCGAATTTACAGATATATGGGGTTCGTCGTTTTTGGTAGGAATTGCAATATACCTTGCTATCCGTATTTTATTACGGTTTACAATAGATTAACAAACAAGCACGCTTTTAAAATGCTTAGAATATGTCTTACCAGAAGTCACGGTGACCATGGTTCCTTTCCCCCAATAGTCGAAAGCATCGTAATCACAGTACTGTGTTTAAACGACAACTCTGTGCAAAAACCTGCCAGTACCTAACGCATCTATAACATTGTAGCGACGGTCTGTGATTAAAAAAACACCTATCTGAATTAAGTGCACTTGTCCTCATTTGAGGACAGGGTACTTTGTCATTGTGTGGAGCCTTTTGTTATTTCATTTTTTTATGCTCGATTACTTATTGAAATTTTGTATCAATGTATCAAATTGCATAAAAACAACTTGTGTTCAGATTTGATGTATATATATTTTTTTCTTAAAGGATTTTAGAATACAGACTACTTTAATTCGTACCTTGAAATCAATCACATTCAATAAAAACATGTAAAATATAATATTCAACAATTAAACGCAATGAAAGTATATGTTGTGTACAGGACTTACCAGAATTTACAGTTACCTCGGTGCCCTTTCCCCAGTAGTCGAAAGCACTATAGTAGTATGTATCACAGTGTATGGGTTTTACAGCTCATCACTGCAAAAACCCGCTCTGTTAATATTAACACACTTGACTAAGAAAATGCACCTAACCATTTACATTCCTTTTTTTCAAAGCGGGGAACTGCGCGTCAATGTTCTGTCTTTAAAAGTTCAACTTCAGCTGCATTTTTATCGAGCTTATGAAATGAGACCTTCAACTTCAAATACACATCATGTTAAATAAATGCGTTTCGTTTATGCGGCAGAAAGCACAGAGGACTTACCAGAAGTCACCGTAACCAGGGTCCCTTTCCCCCAGTAGCCGAAGTCATCACTGTGCGGTGGTTTGCGGTTTATCAGTGCAGAAACTTACCCTTGCCTGAGGAAACTCTGAATTTACGTATCTTTGTGGAACCGTTTATCACTATTCCGACTTTTAGATTTGAATTTGTATGTTACCGGTGTCATTTAAATAACACAGTTACCTTATTAGAAAGCAAGGATTAATAATTAATAATAAGCATTATGCAAAAACATATTTAATATGCGGGACTCACCGCTAGACACAGTGACCATTGTGCCTTTCCCCCAGTAGTCGAAGCTATAATAGTCACAGTGCAATATTTGTCTGTGATTGCAGTGCGAAAACGTCAACGCATATACATTTTAATCGTTTTAAATAGAAACCCGCCTTTAACATTTTCAATACTGTAGTTTTAGAAACGTGTTCGGTGTTAAAAATGGATTTAGGACCACGTTTTTAAACATTGTGAACATGTTATACATGATTATTAATAATATACTTGCCAGAGGTTACAGTGACTAGCGTCCCCTTTCCCCAGTAGTCGAAGTATACATAGCTACACAGTGTTCGCTTTGCTGCTCTTATATAGACAATAACTATTAAGGAGCCGTCTTTCCGCATTGTTTGAGAGGCCCTGTTACAATGTTTTTTTTTTAATTAATCTTTTAAAATGACCGTTCACACTGTACATCTTTCATTCATCATAATGTTAAATACAGAAAGCTTTTTCTCTGTTGTATAGGTCTTACCTGATATGACAGTGACCGTGGTGTCCTTTCCCCAGTACTCAAAATGCATTTACAGTGCACCAGTATGCTCTCAACTCAACGCACAAAACATTTCAACTAAATTACAGCGGTACACATTTTAGACACAACGCTGGGTACAAGCTGCAGGTGCGAACCGACGCTATAGATTACAGACTAATTAAAAAAATGTAAGCATATTGGTCTGCTGAGGCTTCTGTTATCAGTGTGATATCTTGCATTATATCCCCCAGAGATTGTCTCATTCAAGGTCCCTTTAGAGCGGGCTTTATCCAGCAGGTATAGCGAATAGCACTTGAAACTTGCTTAATGAATCGCATGCTGCTTAAACGAGCTAGTACAAACATAAAATGTTTTCAATGCACAAACAGGACAGAGTCTACTAGTAAATAAGTATCTTCTGTACTGACAGTGAAAAGGCTACAGAAACTGTAAGGTCTAAAAATACCAAGCTTTGGTCTGGTCAGACAGTAAGGTCCCACAGAATCGCCAGTGCAAGGTTTAATTAATTAACTACTTCGCTATTGAGACCAAACCATGTTTTAAATTTTAACAATGCTTACCATGTATTAGTTCAAAATACCCACATTAAACATGGAGCGTTATTGTTTAGATACAATACGTGCCTCTAGTATTAACAGAGATAGGCAATTGATCAGATTAGCTGAACCCCTGGAGAGAGCCCTCAGACTGATTCACCGCTGGTCCACTATGATCCTGGAGGTATTAGAGGCTTCTCTGTCTGTGTCTCCTCCATGCTCGGTATTTATATCATATGGGCTTAGGATATACATGACTACAGTATATGTCTATTGTCTTGCTAATGATAATTATTCAGCTGTTACTCTATTCAAGTGCAACCAACCACTAACTACCCTCCTGTACAAGGTTACTCTGGTTGATTGTTACTATATTTCCTCCCCCCAATACTTTCTTGCACAGCTTTATCATTTCAATAATTTCAACCTAAGTTACCTTAGCAACTCTACATATGCCAAAATCACCTAAAGCAAACTGGTTTAACATCACCAACATTTTCTTTCACATGATTACCAATACATTTTACTCTACAGTTGTATAGGGAGAGATCCCAAGGGCGCAAGATGTGGGAGGAGAAGGGTTCCAGCTCTCTGACCTGTCAACTTTCCCTTATTTGCTGGGACTCTCCCGTTTTTGGACACTTCTCCCAGACAACTCCCGGGACAGTTTTTCTCCCGTATTTTGCTCAAAACATTCTTGCATTTATATAGCACCCTTCGTGTGTTCACATCACAGAGAGCTTCACATAAAAAGTATTCTGCAGGAAAGTCTGAAAGTCACACAAATAGTGAAAGATAAGTGTTTATATTACAATTTCAGCATCAGCATTGCTTTAGAAATTCAGATTGATTGATAATATGTGTTGATATACAGCAATATTGCGTTCATTTAAAACAGAAGATAGTTGACAATGAAATGTTACTGATAGTGGTATTATTGATCTGACACATATGTGAGGTGTAATGAATAACACTGCAATACCACGTTGTTGTGTGTTTTGTTTTTATTTATTTTTTTATGATGGACTTATTGAATTTGCTTTTTATAAAGTAGGTGCAATAGCCCATCCTTTGATTGCGAAGCATCTCATGTTTGCTTTTGTTTGATATTTTTCCTTTTTAAAAGCAATTAGAATGAGCAGCATATCACAGTCTATCATTCTACCAAGTCATAAAGTGGAATAGTTGCATGCCTTTGTCTTATGTAGGTATTCACTTCAATTCAGGCCACCAAGATTTCAGTTTACAAAAGCTCCCTTATTTTGAAAACTCAATGTTGACAGGGATGTGCTCTGTGAATGTCGGGGTCAACGAAGACTACAAATACTGTGAGCACATGCAAGGATACTAAAGCCCAGCTGCAGTTGTGAGAGGATCTTTTCCAAGTCAACCAACCCCGGACACAGGAACAGGGCATTGATAAAATGGGGTACATCTCACCTTGTGTAAGCAGACGTATGTTCTGTGTCTGGAACAACACTGAGGCAAGAAATTGACAGTGTTTAGATATTGTGTAAGCAGAGTTCACACAGATCAGCTTGACACACATACACAATTAAGTAGGATATATAATACAGGCACTTGAGCAGGTGAGTGACCTTACCTGAATCCTCTCCTGAAGACAGACCATCTCCATGCCTCAGCTATCTCCAAGAAAATCAGGTAACTGATCATGATCTGATTTCTGTTGATAACTAGTTGCCACATTTGTTGAGTTTAACGATAAATGTTTACGCTACAGATGTGTAAGCTTTATGAATATTGAAATCAATACATGGAAACTTACTGACCTAGCCATTGGTATTAAGTGCAATCATTTGCAGACATCAAATCAATTTTGCAAGACACTTTATGCAATTGCTATTGGACATTTTTGCCCAGTCGGAGCCCATCTAAGAAGCCCCACATTTCAGCTGGGAGAGGCAGTTATTACTCCCAAGCTCTGAAACTAAACTAAGCTATGTGGCAAGGACCTTATGAGGTCACAACCAGTTGATAAAATGGACTAGGATGTACGTCAGCCATCTCTGCACTGAATCTAAAACCCTAAAAAAATCTACAGTATATTTAATGGGAGGATCCATACTCTCAGCCATGGTGGCAGAAAGGCAGAGGAGCAGGCGTCTACTTGTTCCTGAACTGACTGTCCTCCCAGAAGAGCAATGTCTGACATTGTAGGTATCTGATATAGTAGTCTTTGTATGAAAAACACACACAATATTTCAAAAATATATTTTTTAACCTTTGATTGTCCATCAGCTTTCGCTTGATCATTATCAGTGAACCTTTCATTTAAATCTGGATGAATCGTAACAGTAATTACACCCGCTCTTAACAAATTCAAAAGAGCAGACATAGCTTTGTAGGTTACTGTGTGGGAACCCTTTTCCTGGAGAGAGGGATTTGCATAGAGCTTATTAACGGAAGTCAGTTAGCAATGAAACATAGCTGAGAATTCATAATTGTTATAGAATCAAAATCCAATGAAGCATGTTCAGACTTCTATAAAATGAACATATTTTTTAAGCTAAAAACCACATTTAAATGAACAAACAGTGAGCTAGACTCTCATTATTTACTCACAGTTGCCATGCAGCATATCAATTTAGCAATTCAGAAATGAACAGCAACCAGATTTGATTCTGAGGCTTGTAAGCATTCTTACCTTGTTAATTATGAGTAGCTGAGTAGAATGCTAACACTTCACATTAAGTGTCTCTAATTACATAGTAGTTACTTAGTAAATACGTGTGCAATTACACATCATTACAATGTTATTATGCAGTTACAATGCACTTCATGTCTCATTTTTTTATAATATAACCCTAATCCTAACACTAAAGTGATACAAAAAGTAGTCTAAAATCTTATTAACAAAGAAATAACAGCTAGATATTCTGCTTAGGTTAATATTGTTGTCAAGATTGATAGTTTAGCCTTTTCAACCTGACTTACATATATGGTTTTATCTATTATTATTATTATTATTTATTTATTTATTTATTTATTTATTTATTTATTTATTTATTTATTTATTTATTTATATATTATTATTATATATATATATATATATATATATATATATATATATATATATATATATATATATATATATATATATATATATATATATATATATATTGTAACAAACTGGAGGGGTACCCTGCGGGATACTCCTCTCACCGGCTTCCACCGACGAGCACAGACACGTAGAGATTGCAGGCAAGTAACTTTTATTTACAATATTCAAACACAAGAGACTCTTTAAATCACTGAATGCCCTGTACGGGACACTAACTGTCTCACTTCTTCGCCCCTCTCTATCTATTATAGAATACCAAGTCCCTACAGGTCGGAGCCTGTAGAAGTCCGCTACCTCTGCTGGGGTAATCCTGCAACACGGGTGAGTATCCACGGACTCCTCGCTCGCTGCAGGCTCTCTGGCCCAGAGGTAAGAACCGCACCGACTCCCTCTGCTGGAGTCTCGCTGCAGCACAGGCAAGGACAGCGCCGACTCCCTCTGCTGGAGCCTCGCTGCAACACAGGAACAGGTAAGGACAGCGCCAACTCCCTCTGCTGGAATCTCGCTGTAACACAGGTAACAGGTAAGTACAGCGCCGACTCCCTCTGCTGGAATCTCGCTGTAACACAGGTAACAGGTAAGTACAGCGCCGACTCCCTCTGCTGGAATCTCGCTGTAACACAGGGAACAGGTAAGTACAGCGCCGACTCCTTCTGCTGGAATCTCGCTGTAACACAGGTAACAGGTACCGGGAAGACTCTTGGTTGGAGTATGTAATGGGGCCCTGAATAAGAGCTCCTGGATGAACACTCCTGTGCCCGCCTCCTAAGCAAGACGTGCCCAACGGCGTTGATGACTGTATCCAGACTGTGGGGACGAACCCCGGCAGCCAGTGTCCTGGGTGGTTCCAGAGCACCCCTGTGTACAACGTGCTTATTTTCCTGTTACAATAAACGTGTCCTGCAAACCAAACTGTTGTTTTCGTCCGCTTTCTTTTCCTTTTTATTTCTACCCGCTGCTCCTGCAGCGCGTACTCATACAGTCTCTTTTCCAGTCCCGGATACCTCACACAGATACACAGTCGGCCGCCGTGACGGTCCTCAACCGACACGGAAGCTGCGGAACTGTTTTACTTAATACTGACGAGCGGCGTCCACACAAACGTTTAAATAAAACAAATTATACCAGCAAAACAAAAGGCTACCTCACCAAGAGGGAAACCGCTCACCATTTACAAAAAAAACAGAACTCTTGTTCACAAAACAAAACTCGTTCGCTTTACCTTGCGAAGTTTTAACAACACTCTCTCTCTCTGGGTATTTCCTGCAGGACAATCCGGCGGTGCTCCCCACGATCCCCCCCGTCCTGTCCTACCCTACTTCCTTATATACCCCAGGAACCCCGCCCTACCAATTAGTGCTCCGGTTCCTGGGTGCTGTTTGCTTCATTTTCTGTAGTAACGCCGCCATTCCTTAAAGGCGACGTTACTTCTTTCTTACATATCCTCTTCCCCAGCTCCAACCTATCGGTTAGAGCGGCCCAACTAACCCCGTGTTTTCTCGACAGCCCATCCGCGTTTGCATTTTGAATCCCCCGTCTATGTTCAATCCTGAACTTATATGGCTGCAAAGCTAAAAACCAGCGGGTTACCCTAGCATTTTTCTCCTTATTCTCTTTCATGAATTTTAGGGGTGCATGATCTGTCACTAGGGTAAATTCTCTGCCTAACAGATAATATTTCAATGCCTCAATTGCCCACTTCACTGCTAAGCATTCTTTTTCAACCACGGCATATCTTCTTTCTCGTGGTAGAAGTTTTCGGCTTAAGTACCCTATGGGGTGTTCCTCCCCCTCAACTATCTGCGACAACACTGCCCCTAAACCTACTTCCGATGCATCTGTCTGTAATATGAAAGGCTGGGAAAAATCGGGTACCTTCAACACCGGGCTGTCACACAGTATCTGTTTAATAGCTTTAAATGCTTTATCAGCCTCGGGGCTCCACTTAACACGGACCGGGGCCGATTTTTTTATTAAATCTGTAAGGGGTGTGGCAATGGAGGAAAACTCCGGCACAAACCGTCTATAATATCCTGCTAACCCTAAGAAGGCTCGTACTTGTTTCTTATCTCTTGGTATCGGCCAATTTGTAATTGCCTCTACCTTGCTCGTTTGTGGTTTGACTTTACCGCCCCCTACGACAAACCCCAAGTATTGCGCTTCCTGTAAGCCCACAAAACATTTCTCCGGGTTTGCAGTTAATGCTGCTTCCCGTAAAGACTGTAATACGGCGTTCACTTTTTCAAGATGCGTCTCCCACGAATCGGTAAATATCACAATGTCATCGATGTAAGCCGAAGCATACTGTGCATGAGGTCTTAATATGATGTCCATAAGCCGTTGGAAGGTGGCGGGTGCGCCATGCAATCCAAACGGCATTACCTTATATTGGAACAGTCCTAGGGGTGTGGCAAATGCAGTTTTTTCCCTAGACTTAGGGCTGAGGGGAATTTGCCAATACCCCTTTGTGAGGTCTAAAGTAGTTAAGTACTTCGCCAAACCTAATCTTTCAATCAACTCATCGACTCTAGGCATAGGATATGAATCAAATTTCGATACCTGGTTGAGCTGACGAAAGTCATTACAAAACCGCCAAGTTCCGTTGGGTTTGGCCACCATCACAATTGGACTGTTCCACGGACTCGAGGACTCCTCGATGACGTCCAGCCTTTTCATCGCTTCGACCTCGCGAACGACTTCGTTCCGTTGGGCCTCCGGGATCCTATAGGACCTAACCCGGACACACACCCCCGGGGGTGTGTGGACCTCATGTTGGATAACCGTTGTTCTTCCTGGCATGGAAGAAAACACATCGTGGTTAGCTTTCACACATCGCTGTACCTCCTGGACTTGTTGGGGCGTAAGGGAGGGACCTATATTAACTGATCTCCCTTCCAGTCCCTTCCCGTCTTTTCCCAAGGCTACCAATGCGACCAACTCCTCCCGGTCTACCCACGGTTTAAGAAGGTTAATGTGGTACACTTGTTCTTTCTTTCGTTTATCCGTCTGCCTTACTTTATAATTAACTTCTCCCACTGGAGCTATTATTTCATACGGGCCTTGCCACTTAGTGAACAGTTTACTCTCTGGGGTTGGTACTAATACCATAACCCGGTCTCCGGGTGAAAATTTCCGGCGTACTGCCGACCTGTTATACTGACCTGCTTGTCGGGCCTGTGCTTCCTCCATATGGGCCTTTACTATGGGTGTTATTTTTGCAATTCGGTCTCGAACCTGTAGGATATAATCTACCACATTACGTCCTGACGAAGTTTGAGCTTCCCACGTTTCCTTAGCTATATCCAGAATGCCCCTGGGCTGTCTCCCATATAATAATTCAAACGGAGAGAACCCGGTTGAGGACTGTGGTACCTCCCGAACAGCAAACATCAAATAGGGCAATAGGAGGTCCCAGTCCCTCCCGTCTTTGGAGGCCACTTTCCTTAGCATCGACTTCAGGGTCTTATTAAACCTCTCCACAAGTCCATCCGTTTGAGGATGGTACACTGACGTTCTAATAGGGTTAACCTTAAGGGTAGTACAGAAATCTCTCATCAACTGGCTCATAAAAGGAGTACCCTGGTCCGTCAACACCTCCTTCGGGATACCTACTCGAGAGAACAAGTGTATTAATTCCTTAGAAATAGTTTTAGATGCCGTGTTTCGTAAAGGGATGGCTTCTGGATATCTGGTAGCATAGTCTAATATGACTAGGATATATTCATGACCCCTAGCCGACTTATTCAAGGGCCCCACCAAATCCATCGCTATTCTTTCAAACGGGACTTCAATAATCGGGAGGGGTTGTAACGGTGCTCGGAAACCTGGATTTGGACTCGCTAACTGACATTCTGGGCATGACCTACAGTATCGATCCACTGCCTTTCTAATGCCTAACCAATAGAACCTTCTCAATATTCGTTGCAGGGTTTTTTCAGATCCTAAATGTCCCCCAAACAGCTGTGAATGGGCTAAATATAACACCTGAGATTGGAAAGCCTGCGGAACCAACAACTGTTCTACTGGTTCTTGATTAAGCTGAGTACAGCGATACAGTAGATCGTTTTTTATTATAAAATGCTCAAGCGGGTTAACCACAGTATTTTCAACCCTGCTGCCATTTATCGACACCACCTTTTTCCTAACATTTACTAGCGTGGGGTCTTGTTCCTGTTCCCTCGCAAAACTCTCACTGGGAAGTTGAAGACACTCCTCCCAAGAACCTTCCCTTGGGTTGTCTAATACCACTTCCCCCGATTCTGCAAGTATTTCTGCCTCAGTGCATTGAGTAGATACCCCCTTGCTGTTGCGTTTTGTCAAGACCCCAACTAAACTCTGTATCTTAGTGTCACGTTCCTGTCTCCGCTGTCGGCGGGACTTCCTTTCTTTTACACAATGACTTTCAATAAATAGGTCCGGGTCTGTAAATGGGAAAATAGCCTGGGGGCTCTCTGAAGGCTTACTTTCCTCCTCCATAGTTATTCTAGGCTTGGCCAATTGCCTATTAAATTTCACCAAGGTGTCAAACCCCGGAATATTTCTACCAAGAATTACTTGGTGGGGAAGATGGGGGACTACTCCAACCCGTAAGTCTACGATCTGAGACCCCACTTCAATAGTAACTACGGCTGTTGGATAGTGCTTAACATCCCCATGAATACAAGTAATCCCTGTTTTGAATTCCTGATCTAATTCGCGATCTAATAATAAATCGGGCGTAATTAACGTAATTGCACTTCCCGAATCAGCGAGAGCCTCCGCCCTTTTCCCATTGACCGACACCAAAACCAAATAAGGGTATGCCCCGACAGGGTGACGTGGAACAATAATGTTTCCACAGAATGAGCTCTCTGCAATACTGGGTTTAATCACATTACACTCCATCCTTTCCTCATTCCTGCAGTATTTGGCAATATGGCCCAACTGATTGCATTTAAAACACCTATAGTTTCCATAACCCGGGGCCTCAGCCCTTACCCCCTTGTCTGTCCCCAGTCCCTTCACGGCCTCTGACCGCTCTTCACCCCTTTCCGGCATCGCCGGTCGCTTACCCGAACCCAAGTCCGATCGAGTCTTCCACATGGGTGGTCTCGAGGTCCTCACCGCCGGGTTCTGGGGCTGACGAGAGAGTTCTTCTGCGGCTAACTGCCGCTCCACGAGGTCCACAAACTCATTAATGGACCGAGGGTCTCCTTGGCCGACCCACTTCCTTAATGGGGCCGGTAATGACCGTAGATACCGGTCCATAACGAGGATCTCAATGACCTTTTCCGCATTATTGATCTCTGGCTTGAGCCACCTAGTGGCTAAGTGAATCAGGTCATACATCTGTGACCTGGGTGGAATTCCCGGCACATAGCCCCAGGCATGATATTTCTGGGCCCGCACAGCTGAGGTCACCCCTTCCCGAGCAAGGATCTCCGCTTTCAGATGTGGGTAACTCTCAGCTTCCTGCGGGGCCAGATCATGGTAGGCCTTTTGGGCCTCTCCAACTAAAAATGGGGCCAAGATTCCCGCCCATTTTTCTGATGGCCACCCCTCCCGGGTGGCGGTGCGTTCAAACGCCAGTAAAAATGCCTCTACATCATCCTCCCGCGTCATCTTCTGCAAGACGTGGGTGGGTCGAATTGAAGTCACCGGTGGTAGGGTTGCCGACTGTTCCATACGCCCTTTTAACACGGCTATCTCTTGCCGGGTTACCTCCAACTGTTGGGCGTGCAGCCGGTTGGTTTCCTGCTGTACTTGAATAGCAGACTGGTGTAGCTCCTGCATTTTCGTGTTAGTGTCGTATTGTACGGCTGTTGCATGTAACAGCGCACGAAGTAGTGCGTCGGTGTTCTCCATCTTGTTACGTTTCTCGTGGGTCCGACTGAAGTGTGTTTTCGGTCGTTAGGATCCCACCGCTGCCACCATATGTAACAAACTGGAGGGGTACCCTGCGGGATACTCCTCTCACCGGCTTCCACCGACGAGCACAGACACGTAGAGATTGCAGGCAAGTAACTTTTATTTACAATATTCAAACACAAGAGACTCTTTAAATCACTGAATGCCCTGTACGGGACACTAACTGTCTCACTTCTTCGCCCCTCTCTATCTATTATAGAATACCAAGTCCCTACAGGTCGGAGCCTGTAGAAGTCCGCTACCTCTGCTGGGGTAATCCTGCAACACGGGTGAGTATCCATGGACTCCTCGCTCGCTGCAGGCTCTCTGGCCCAGAGGTAAGAACCGCACCGACTCCCTCTGCTGGAGTCTCGCTGCAGCACAGGCAAGGACAGCGCCGACTCCCTCTGCTGGAGCCTCGCTGCAACACAGGAACAGGTAAGGACAGCGCCAACTCCCTCTGCTGGAATCTCGCTGTAACACAGGTAACAGGTAAGTACAGCGCCGACTCCCTCTGCTGGAATCTCGCTGTAACACAGGTAACAGGTAAGTACAGCGCCGACTCCCTCTGCTGGAATCTCGCTGTAACACAGGGAACAGGTAAGTACAGCGCCGACTCCTTCTGCTGGAATCTCGCTGTAACACAGGTAACAGGTACCGGGAAGACTCTTGGTTGGAGTATGTAATGGGGCCCTGAATAAGAGCTCCTGGATGAACACTCCTGTGCCCGCCTCCTAAGCAAGACGTGCCCAACGGCGTTGATGACTGTATCCAGACTGTGGGGACGAACCCCGGCAGCCAGTGTCCTGGGTGGTTCCAGAGCACCCCTGTGTACAACGTGCTTATTTTCCTGTTACAATAAACGTGTCCTGCAAACCAAACTGTTGTTTTCGTCCGCTTTCTTTTCCTTTTTATTTCTACCCGCTGCTCCTGCAGCGCGTACTCATACAGTCTCTTTTCCAGTCCCGGATACCTCACACAGATACACAGTCGGCCGCCGTGACGGTCCTCAACCGACACGGAAGCTGCGGAACTGTTTTACTTAATACTGACGAGCGGCGTCCACACAAACGTTTAAATAAAACAAATTATACCAGCAAAACAAAAGGCTACCTCACCAAGAGGGAAACCGCTCACCATTTACAAAAAAAACAGAACTCTTGTTCACAAAACAAAACTCGTTCGCTTTACCTTGCGAAGTTTTAACAACACTCTCTCTCGTGCTCGTGCTCCCCACGATCCCCCCCCGTCCTGTCCTACCCTACTTCCTTATATACCCCAGGAACCCCGCCCTACCAATTAGTGCTCCGGTTCCTGGGTGCTGTTTGCTTCATTTTCTGTAGTAACGCCGCCATTCCTTAAAGGCGACGTTACTTCTTTCTTACAATATATATATATATATATATATATATATATATATATATATATATATATATATATATATATATATATATATATATTTATTTAGTCATTTAGCAGACGCTTTTATCCAAAGTGACTCACAGAGACAGGGGTGCATCACAACTGCTGTTCTGCGGCTTTAGGTCCCAGAATCTTTTTTTGGACTTCTTTATTTGACAGTTTGATGTGCTAAAATATCATCGAGCAAAAAGCTCAACTTGGATGGCTAAGAATTATTTTTCTTTTCCTTTTTTGCCATTGTTGCGACTACATGTGTGCTGCCTCATTGTTTTTCAGATAAATGGAAATCCAGACTTAAAATGTGACTAATTGGCTTGTTAGGGAACTGAAAAATCAATTGCTGTTTCAATTGAATCAGTCATAATCAGAAGACGGCTTTGCGAGTAGAAATGAACCTGCCCGTGTTGAAAATAAAGACGTATAATTAGGTAGCAAAAAAAAAAAAAAAAACTCACAGTGCAAATGCATTGCAATCTCTATTTTCCCTCTACACATATGCGCTTTCTCTAAACCAGGCTGTTAAGTGTTACCGTTATATCTACTCATAATTAACAAGGTATAAGAATGCATACAAGTGTCTGAATCAAATCTGGTTGTTTATTTCTGAATTGCTGCGTGGCAACTGTGAGTAAATAACGAGAGTCTAGCTAACTTGTTCGTTCATTTAAAACGTCTAGGAGGGTCTGGTTCTAAACATGCTTCAGTGAATTTCAATTGTATAACTATTACATCATCTCAGCTATGGTTCAATGGTTCACTGCTAACTGATTTCCGGTTAATAAGCTCTGTGCAAAGAACTCTCTCCAGGGAAAGTAACCTACAAAGCTAAGATACTCTTTTATGTTTGTATTATGCACAGTATCAGCACAAATTACTGAAACAACAAATGATTTACAGCAAGACTAGAAGTGGGGATTGTATTACCCATGTCTCCTCACTCAGACCCCTTACTAAATACCCTGGTATCTCCGAATAGATAATTGTCTTAAAATGTGCTAAATATTTTAATGAGCAAGACAAGTAGAATGGTCCTCCAAAATGTTTTCCTTTTTCTAGGAAAGCAGCACAGCTGAGGACGGGGAGTTTGTTGCTTTACAGACTACTTGCTCACTTAAACATCTTGGTATCCCTGAATAGATAATTGTCTCTATTCAGCAGGTTTTATTTGACTTTATGAAGCAAAATTAGTTAATTCTGTATATAGGGGGATGCAAAACGTTTGGCCAGAGCTGTAGATGTTCATTCACCTGTCTTCATACAACAATCATAGTCAAATATAATATTCATCTTACCTGCAGTTTCTTCTCTTCACAATAGCAACAATAATGAATTAATGTATATGTCAATTTGATCCAGTTTTTTTCTGATTCTGATAAAAATATCCTGTGGCTGGTTTCACAAATTATCACTGATCTTGGACTAACTAATGTTATTTTAGGTACAGCAGACCAAGACTAGTGCTAAACGGCGCCTGTGAAACCAGCCACAAGAGCTCTGTAATTAGCATGTATTCAGCTCTGAGGTGAAACCTAAGCAAATGTGCAAAAAAAGAAGAAAAAAAGCACGATCAGTTATATATGCAGAGCCTGTTGAATTACTGCATGCTGTCAAAACTGAAACTGTGACGAGAAAAGGAAGTTGCATCTCTGTAGTTAATAGCAGAAGACAATGTGTTGCCCGTATTAAACACAGTAGGTTTTTGTAGTGTTTTATATCACTGTGCCACCCCAGATGTCACAGTGATACACTCCCTAACAAAAACCCCTTACAGGCTCTATTACACTGGAGCATTGATTACATTAAACTAATGCTGTGGCTTCTTCCTTGTCTATCTATAATGATTTTAAAAAGGTATGTTTTGCATTGCTTTGTAGAACCACAACATTCATTTTTGTTTCAAGTTCAAATAACACTATGTAACACAATTTTTGTTCCTGGGTAGTAAGTGTTATTTCCTAATTGCTTATGCCTCAAAAGTATAGAAAATGGCTATTATTCCCCACAAATTTTGCTTTTGTGACCAGTGTTTTTGTGGTAGGGCAATTTTGTTTGGCATAATTGTTTACCACGATTTTCTCACCCGGTTCTTCAAAATACTTCCAAACATGGCTTCCTTTGTTCAGAAATGCCATTTTAAATATAGAACAAATTCAGAAAGAAACCATTGTCATTAACC
Organism: Acipenser ruthenus; assembly: GCF_902713425.1. Lineage (NCBI taxonomy): Eukaryota > Metazoa > Chordata > Actinopteri > Acipenseriformes > Acipenseridae > Acipenser > Acipenser ruthenus. The sequence continues at coordinate 510,204 of NC_081232.1, read as the reverse complement.
TTATTTAATGGAATTGATACCATACCACGCCTACTACAGGTATAAACACACACAGTGCACCAATGAAGTGCCAGATCGACCGAGAATAAAACCCGTCCCAGTGTCAATCTTTCTGTTGCACCAATTAGAAAAGCTACCTGGAGGCGATTGCCAAACCCCTTCCTGCTTATAATATCCTCCCTTACTGTGGCACTAGAGCAGTCTCATAAGCGACGCACTACTGATGATGAATTACTAAAGTTAATGAATAAAAAAATATGCATTTGGTGGCATTTGTCATGTGATTGGTTATCTAGCATATTAGTAAACGTTTCACCACTTCTTTACACTTTATACGTTTAAACGTTTAAAATTCCCATCCCTACAAGCCATGTAGTAATTCAACCTATGCCTGCATGGGTACTATTTATATGTAGCACATATTAAATACACTGTGTAACAATTTTTTTTTTTTTTGGGTTCCTGGGTAGTAAGCGTTATTTCCTAATTGCTTATGCATCAAAAGTATAGAAAATGGCTATTATTCCCCACAAACTTTGCTTTTGTGACCAGGACAGTGATATTTTGAAATTTACCAATTTTCCAGAACATTCCAGATAGATTCAGTGCTGAGTAAACTTGGAGTAACTTCTAGAACTTTCTAGAACTTTCCAGTAATATAAATAGTAATATAAATACAGGGGATTTAAACCCACCAGTTCAGTTTAGTTCCAGCTGCCTAAGTGGATACATATCTGCATTTTTCTGAGATGGCATCAAGGTCATAGGAGACTTCAAAATGGTGGCATTCCTGATGGGTCTCCAAGGCGGTTTTACCAAGTTTCCCTGCTATCTTTGCCTTTGGGACAGCAGGGACACCAAGGCGCACTACCACAGGCGGGACTGGCCACAGCGGACCGAGTTCTCTGTGGGGAGGAACAACATCAAGTGGGAGCCACTGGTGGACCCCCGGAAGGTGCTGATGCCACCACTGCACATCAAATTGGGCCTTATGAAACAATTTGTCAGAGCTCTAGATAAGGAGTCGGCAGCCTTCAAGACTTCTTCCCTAAGCTGTCTGAGGCAAAGGTCAAAGCCGGTGTCTTCATCGGACCACAGATAAAGAAGATCCTGGAGTGCAATGAATTCCCCAAGAAGCTCACTAGTAAGGAGAAAGCGGCTTGGAACAGCTTTGGCGCAGTGGTTCGGGGCTTCCTGGGCAATCACAAGGCCGAAAACTATGTGGAGCTGGTTGAGACTCTGGTGAAGAACTACGGCACAATGGGCTGTAGGATGTCCCTCAAAGTCCATATCGGAGGAGCAAGGCGAGCGCTTCCACCAGGATATACTGGACTTTGAACACCGCTACCAAGGACAGTATAACGAGAACATGATGGGAGACTACATTTGGGGGCTGATTCGTGAAAGTGATTTACAGTATAATCGTAAATCTCGAAAAACTACTCACTTCTAAATCTTTTGTAGTCATTTTTGTATTACTTTAGTATAAATACATGTTAATTTGGATTCATATGTTGTTTTTTTCTGACTTTATGTGAACGAAAAGACACAAATTCACCCGTTTTCTCATTGGAAATAGGTAAATTTCAAAATATCACTGTCCTGGTCACAAAAGCAAAGTTTGTGGGGAATAATAGCCATTTTCTATACTTTTGAGGCATAAGCAATTAGGAAATAACACTTACTACCCAGGAACAAAAATTGTGTTACATAGTGATATCATTTTGCAATGTCCTAACTGTACTGGTATTGGAACATTCACATTTTTTGCATAGGAATGCAAAGTTTTGAATATCTTATCGTTGTATTGTAGATTTTTTTTGGTGCACTTTGTTATGCTTTGTTTGAATTGATTTACTGGCATCATACATGTTGATGTTGTTATTGCAGTGTGTGCGTGGGTACTGTTTATTTGCAAATGTATTTTTTACATCAAAGCGCAATCACTTTTGTGTGAAAGGAAAAAAAATGTTACTAAAGCTATAAACAAATTATATACTGTAGGTTCCCTTAATATTCTCAACATATATATATATTTTTGTTTTGTATCAGTTTTTTTTCACAAAAGGCACTTACCAGAATTGACGCTGATGTGGGTACCTTTCCCCCAGTAATCAAAGTACCAGTTATCACAATGCTGAGCTCCACTTGCTGACTGGTACATAAACTGAGACGAGCTGCATTCAGAAACATCACTTACTATCAATGCTGACTTGTGCTTTCTCAGTGTGAAACATAAAAATAAACTTGGCACACTTCAGTATGGTGCTAAGAGAGCCTTGGGAAAAATAATATCCTAATAGATAAATGTACTGATAACACTTTAGATTAAAAAGCTCTTATAAATACTTTCAATAATTAGTAACAGAGTAAGCTTCTTTTTCAATGGACTAATGCTATATATTTAGTGTCTCTAATAAATGTGTATTTACATAGTAGTTACTTTGTAAATACATGTGCACTTACATATAATTACAATGTTATTATGCATAGTTACAATTAACTTAATGTGCAAATCATTACACATTTGTATCAGAAAACGGTTAGGGTTAGGGGGTTAGGGGTATATCGTGCAAAAAGATGTACACATTAAGTACATTTATTGGGTATCTATACATTCATTCATCTATCCACATAGACAGTACTCATAATGAAATAAACATTAGTTTTCTTACCTGCAGTTTCATCTCTTTACAAGGCCAGCAATAATGAATATTCTTTCTCACAGTCTTCAGATGCAATGGCTTGCGCTTGCAAATTGGACCCATTTTTGTTTAGAAGCAGAATCCCAGTTTCTGGATTTTAATGGGAATATCCAAGTGTTCTATTCTTTGCATAGATTCATGTCCAAGCGAGAAAAACCTGGGCAAAAGTGCAAAAAATATAAATAATTATTTTTTCAACAAAACAACAACTATCAATTATTCTATCAAAACCTGAATCTGTGGAGAGGAAGGGAAGTTCAGTTTGAGTGGTTTATATCAGAAAGCAATGTGTTTCCCGTATTACACACGGTAGGTTTTTGTACGGTATTATATCACTGTGCCTACTAAACCAGAGCTATACCAGCTATATCACAGTGATACACTCCCTAACAAAAAGCCCTTACCCACACTATTACACTGCCAGCACCGACTACATTAAACTCATACCCTTGTTTCTTCTATCTATTAATGTTTTAAAAAGTTCAACATTGCTTTTTTGTGCCACAACATTAATTGTCAGGTTAACATAATTGCTATATGTTAATACACAATTGTATCAGAAAAGTGTTAGGGTTATATCATGTAAACATATAGACACATTAAATGCATTGTAACTATGCATAATAGCATTGTAATAATGTATAAGTACACATGTCTTTACCAACTACTATGTTAGAAACACTTAGGTGCTTCAAAATAAAACAAACAGTTGAATGAATGTTTCGGAACTGGGGATGATAAAATAAATCTTTAGGTCTCTTACCAGATGTCACTGTGACCATGGTTCCTTTCCCCCAGTAATCGAACCCATAGCCATAGCTGTCACAGTGATGTGGTTGCTATACACAAGTGGACAAAAACTCAAACGGCATTGTACTGCATAATGGTCTTTCCAAAACAATGTGGCATATAGTTTCTTACTAAAGAAAGATTTGTCTTTGCTGTTCTATGTTTTTAAGTAGAATTGTAGAATTATTTTAACCTGTTTATGATGTAGATGGTTTTATACATATTCAAGGTTTTATGTTAGTGCCAGCATGGGTCTTATTTATTAGTAAAAATCAAGCATTTGTACATCAAAGTGCAAACACTTTTTTTGTGAAAGGAACTTTTTTTTTTTTTACTAAAGCTAGGAACAAACTATTTAGGTACCCTTAATATTGAGTTGATTTTTTATTCATCAGTTTTTCATTTCACACAAATGTAAGTGTGGCATAAAGACCTTAAATTAATAATAATAATAATAATAATAATAATAATAATAATAATAATAATAATAATAATAATAATAATAATCATTTAGGATGCACTTACCAGAATTGACGCTGATGTGTGTACCTTTCCCCCAGTAATCAAAGTATCAGTTATCACAATGCTGAGCTCCTCTTGCTGACTGGTACATAAACTGAGACGAGCTGCATTCAGAAACATCACTTACTATCAATGCTGACTTGTGCTTTCTCAGTGTGAAACATAAAAATAAACTTGGCACACTTCAGTATGGTGCTAAGAGAGCCTTGGGAAAAACAATATCCTAATAGATAAATGTACTGATAACACTTTAGATTAAAAAGCTCTTATAAATACTTTCAAAAATTAGTAACAGAGTAAGCTTCTTTTTCAATGGACTAATGCTATATATTTAGTGTCTCTAATAAATGTGTATTTACATAGTAGTTACTTTGTAAATACATGTGCACTTACATATAATTACAATGTTATTATGCATAGTTACAATGAACTTAAAGTGCAAATCATTTTTGCACAATATATGTAAGTACACATTTGTATCAGAAAAGGGTTAGTGTTAGGGTTAGGGGGTTAAGGGTATATCGTGCAAAAAGATTTACACATTAAGTACATTGATTGTTGGGTATCTATACATTCATTAATCTATCCACATAGACAGTACTCATAATCAAATAAATAGTATTTTTCTTACCTGCAGTTTCTTCTCTTTACAAGGCCAGCAATAATGAATATTCTTTCTCACAGTCTTCAGATGCAATGGCTGGCACTTGCAAATTGGACCCATTTTTGTTTAGAAGCAGAATCCCAGTTTCCGGATTTTGATGAGAATATCCAAGTGTTCTATTATTTGCATAGATTCATGTCCAAGCGAGAAAAACCTTGGCAAAAGTGCAAAAAATATAAATAATTATTTTTTCAACAAAACAACAACTATCAATTATTCCATCAAAACGTGACTCTATGGAGAGGAAGGGAAGTTCAGTTTGAGTGGTTTATATCAGAAAGCAATGTGCTTCCCGTATTACACACGGTAGGTTTTTGTACGGTATTATATCACTGTGCCTACTAAATCAAAGCTACTAGTGTAATATCACAGTGATACACTCCCTAACAAAAAGCCCTTACCCGCACTATTACACTTTCAGCACTGATTACATTAAACTCATACCCTTGTTTCTTCTATCTATTAATGTTTTAAAAAGTTCAACATTGCTTTTTTGTGCCACAACATTAATTGTCAGGTTAACATAATTGCTATATATTAATACACAATTGTATCAGAAAAGTGTTAGGGTTATATCATGTAAACATATAGACACATTAAATGCATTGTAACTATGCATAATAGCATTGTAATTATGTATAAGTACACATGTATTTACCAACTACTATGTTAGAAACACTTAGGTGCTTCAAAATAAAACAAACAGTTGAATGAATGTTTCGAAACTGGGGATGATAAAATAAATCTTTAGGTTTCTTACCAGATGTCACTGTGACCATGGTTCCTTTCCCCCAGTAATCGAACCCATAGCTATAGCTGTCACAGTGATGTGGTTGCTATACACAAGTGGACAAAAACTCAAACGGCATTGTACTGCATAATGGTCTTTCCAAAACAATGTGGCAGATAGTTTCTTACTAAAGAAAGATTTGTTTTTGCTGTTCTATGTTTTTAAGTAGAATTGTAGAATTATTTTAACCTGTTTATGATGTAGATGGTTTTATACATATTCAAGGTTGTATGTTAGTGCCGACATGGGTCTTATTTATTAGTAAAAATCAAGCATTTGTACATCAAAGTGCAAACACTTTTTTGTGAAAGGAACTTTTTTTTTTTTTTTACTAAAGCTAGGAACAAACTATTTAGGTACCCTTAATATTGAGTTGATTTTTTATTCATCAGTTTTTCATTTCACACAAATGTGTGTGTGGCATAAAGACCTTAAATTAATAATAATAATAATAATAATAATAATAATAATAATAATAATAATAATAATAATAATCATTTAGGATGCACTTACCAGAATTGACGCTGATGTGGGTACCTTTCCCCCAGTAATCAAAGTACCAGTTATCACAATGCTGAGCTCCACTTGCTGACTGGTAAACTGAGACGAGCTGCATTCAGAAACATCACTTACTATCAATGCTGACTTGTGCTTTCTCAGTGTGAAACATAAAAATAAACTTGGCACACTTCAGTATGGTGCTAAGAGAGCCTTGGGAAAAATAATATCCTAATAGATAAATGTACTGATAACACTGTAGATTAAAAAGCTCTTATAAATACATTCATTAATCAGTAACAGAATATGCTTCTTTTTCAATGCGCTAATGCTCTACATTAAGTGTCTCTAATTAATGTGTATTTACATAGTAGTTACTTTGTAAATACATGTGCACTTACATATAATTACAATGTTATTATGCATAGTTACAATGAACTTAATGTGCAAATCATTTTTGCACAATATATGTAAGTACACATTTGAATCAGAAAAGGGTTAGTGTTAGGGTTAGGGGGTTAAGGGTATACCGTGCAAAAAGATTTACACATTAAGTACATTGATTGTTGGGTATCTATACATTCATTAATCTATCCACATAGACAGTACTCATAATCAAATAAATAGTATTTTTCTTACCTGCAGTTTCTTCTCTTTACAAGGCCAGCAATAATGAATATTCTTTCTCACAGTCTTCACATGCAATGGCTGGCACTTGCAAATTGGACCCATTTTTGGTTAGAAGCAGAATCCCAGTTTCCAGATTTTAATGAGAATATCCAAGTGTTCTATTCTTTGCATAGATTCATGTCCAAGCGAGAAAAACCTGGGCAAAAGTGCAAAAAATATAAATAATTATTTTTTCAACAAAACAACAACTATCAATTATTCTATCAAAACCTGAATCTGTGGAGAGGAAGGGAAGTTTAGTTTGAGTGGTTTATATCAGAAAGCAATGTGCTTCCCGTATTACACACGGTAGGTTTTTGTACGGTATTATATCACTGTGCATACACTCCAGCTACTACTGCTGTATCACAGTGATACACTCCGTAACAAAAAGCCCTTATTGGCACTATTACACTTTCAGCACGAATTACATTAAACTCATACCCTTGTTTCTTCTACCTATTAATGTTTTAAAAAGCTCAACTTTGCTTTTTTTGTGCCACCACATTAATTGTCAGGTTAACACAATTGCTATATGTTAGTACACAATTGTATCAGAAAAGTGTTAGGGTTATATCATGTAAATATATATATATATATATATATATATATATATATATATATATATATATATATATATATATACATATATATATATATACATTAAGTGCACTGTTACTATGCATAATAACATTGTAATTATGTGTAAGTACACATGTATTTACTAAGTAACTACTATGTAAATACACAGTAATTAGAGACACTCATACATCTTAAGTGCTTTAAAATAAAATAAACAGTTACATTAATCTTACGAAGCTGGGCATGATACAATAATTCTTACCAGATGCCACTGTGACCATGGTTGGGACCAAATCAAAACTCTGACCCACCCGCTAATCGCAAATTACAAACCTGGTACCGATGGCAGCTTTTTTTGTTCATCTGAAGGTTATTCCTTCTACCTCAGAGTGAACTCGCCATTAATACTGGGTTTGTAATTTCTGATTAGCGGGTGGGTCGAAATTTTGATTTGGTCCAGGACCATGGCTCCTTTCCCCCAGTAATCGGGCAGCAGTGTGGAGTAGTGGTTAGGGCTCTGGACTCCTGACCGGAGGGTCGTGGGTTCTATCCCCAGTGGAGGACACTGCTGCTGTACCCTTGAGCAAGGTACTTTACCTAGATTGCTCCGGTAAAAACCCAGCTGTATAAATGGGTAATTGTATGTAACAATTGTAAGTCGCCCTGGATAAGGGCGTCTGCTAAGAAATGTAATAATAATAATAATAATCGAATGCATAGCCATATCTATCACAGTGTTGGCATTAATCTGAGGCCACCATTTCTGTCTCTCTCTCTCCTGAACCTACCACTGCTCTGAAAGAACTACACTTAAAGGTTCATTTAGCATGACATTCTGTAATTGCGAGTATCATACAATTCTGGCTATCACTTTGCATTCAGTGTTTCTAATTACCATGCCTTTACATTGTAGTTACTGAGTAAATACATGTGCACTTACACCTAATCAAAATGTTATTATGCATACCTACACTGTACTTAATGTGCAAATCATTTTGCGCAATATAAATCTTTTCTGATACAATTGTGTTCATGCATACATCGTGCAAAAAACAAAAAGCATGTTAAGTATATTGTAACTCTGCATAATAACATTGTAACTACACATGTATTTACTAAGTAACTACTATGTGCATACACAGTAATTGGAGACACTTGATGTAAAGTGTTACCAAATATCATGGGTTAGGGTTTTGTGGTCTCACCATGATGCAGATTATACCCCTGTTGTGTTATCTCAGCACACCACATCACTGTGTCATAATATAATGACAAATTATATAGTCTGTTGTATGTGTCATGGCTCTATGGACTGTATCCAGTTACCTCCAGCATGCTTATCAACTGCAGTCCCTTCATTCTTCTGGCTGTTTGACAATCTCTTCCAGTCTCTGCAGGATCTGAAGCAACAGCGAAAGGAAACTTCTGTACCCGCTTCTCTAATTCATCACTGCGCGGTTTCCTTTCTTTATATAACGTTTGTGTTTGGAGGAGTTTGGTACGCAAAGTGTTGGGCACCCAAGAATATCAGAATACAAATTAGAATAAACAAGGAGAAAATAAAACACACAATCATATTAAATTGTAGTAGTTTTAATATACTTCGAGACAACTGACATTGGCCCATATGCACACAAAACTCGTGTCTCCTGTATCATGGCAGTAATATTGTTTAACATGACAGGATTTCAAAGGGTGATTCATAAAAGCTATTTACCATCAAAAAAACATTGTGAGGTTGGAATAACGAACCCTTGGAGATCAATTCTGTTTAATTATCCAGTAATTAGACCATTGAAGTAATTTATTATTTGTATTGCATGCACTGTTAACTCATCTGAACAGGATATGCTACTTATCAGTTGGAAAACATCAGGTTTGTAGCCTATTCATTGCTCTAAGTGGAGAAAATGTCAGGCTTTGGTGTGCTTGTGTGGGCTGTACATCAGAAGGAGGGAGATATCTTAGAAGATGATCTTCCCAGAAGAGCGAGATGACCCTGCAGATTTGACCCACAGTGTGGAGTAGTGGTTAGGGCTCTGGACTCTTGACTGGAGGGTTGTGGGTTCAATCCCCAGTGGGGGACACTGCTGCTGTACCCTTGAGCAAGGTACTTTACCTAGATTGCTCCAGTAAAAACCCAACTGTATAAATGGGTAATTGTATGTAAAAATAATGTGTAAAAAAAAAAAAAATTAATTGTATGTAAAAATAATGTGATATCTTGTAACAATTGTAAGTCGCCCTGGATAAGGGTGTCTGCTAATAAATAAATAATAATAGAAGGGCATGATTTGCAAGGATTTCAATGTACATGTTTTAAGGATCAGCAGTGGTTAGGGCTCTGGACTCTTGACTGGAGGGTCGTGGGTTCAATCCCAGGTGGGGGGGACACTGCTGCTGTACCCTTGAGCAAGGTACTTTACCTAGATTGCTCCAGTAAAAACCCAACTGCATAAATGGGTAAAAAATAATGTAATTGTATGTAAAAATAATGTCTGCTAAGAAATAAATAACAATGATATGATTCGTAGCAGGTATCCACTTAACAGGAGCACAATTATTGAAGCTGACATCCTGGGATCCTCCAAGAAGCTGCTTGATGAGATTCTGAGATCAATAAGCTACTAACAACCAAACGAGCAAGATGGGCTGAATGGCCTCCTCTTTTTGTAAACTTTCTTATGTTCTTGTGTTCTTATATTCACTCCGGCTACTCCCCCGGCTGTCGGTGGTTTCGACTTGCTTACTCACTCATCGGTATCCAACCGTGGTTTTCACACACGCGCACACACACGCACATATGCACGCACACACACACACATTGGGGAATTTCAGTTTATTTAGCCCAAAGATGCTTTGATTTTGCAGCAGCTGCTGAGGTAAAAAATAAATAAAAAATTGACCCTTTTTATACCTACTTGCTGATTTGATTCCACACCTGCTAATCACACCCAGCAGGCAGGCTCTCTCAGGAGCTTCAGGTACTTCATTGACTAATTACAATAAATACACACTATTTACAATATACATTTACACAACAAAAAAAATCCATGAGCAGGGATCCTGCTCTTCCACAGTGCTGTACAAACCACAAATGTTAAACCCATCTACCAACTTTCAGTTATTATTTATTACAAAAAAAAAAATCAAAAAAATAATTGTCATAATTAACTACAAGAGTATAGACTTTAATCATTGGGCAGTCATTATTTGGGGTATATGAATGGCTTTTTAAAAAAAAAAAAAATCTTTATCCAAACCCGACACTAACGAATATTATTAATTATAAGTTATTTAAATAATACTGTTATTTAAATACATAAATAGAAATGTACTAAGTAATTCACGGGCATTATCATGGATGCAGCATTTGTGGGAGACATTATATATGTGAACAGGTGGTTATTACATTTGTGGGTGAGATTATTACATTTGGGCAGTTATTACATTTGTGGTTTGTACAGGGCTGTATACAATGTCTGGTAATTTACACAGTAGCAAAATGCATATATTAAGGTGAGAAAAAACTTACAATTGTAAGCACAACTTGCTTTCTCTTTCCTGTAGCCATTGTGCACATTGGAGGAGGTTGACAGAAATGTTAGGCAACTGAATTAAAACAAATTGGTATGATCTTAAGTATTGTTTCACAGACATAAGGCAGCATGATGTTACTGTGCTACAACCATTGTGAAGATAATTATCTCCGAGGGAGGTAGAGAGATTTTAATGATGCTGTTAGAGCCTAGTTTATTTTAGCATTATTATTTTGTGCACTGAACCGCACTCCCTCAGTAAATGGCACTGGACCACAGCTCACCAGATGCAGTCGTCTTGTACTTATTTTGAAGGAAGAAATAAATCATAAAAAACGTTAGCCTCCCAATTGTGTTCCTTTATTCTATTTCCAGTCTGAGAATACACCAACTCATTAAACAGTTAAATCCAGCATAGCACTTTCTCAAAATGCACAGTGCTGTCCCAATGTTGCATAAAATATCAACACTAAAAACTTATATCAGGAGAAACTCAACTTAATAATTCAGGGTCATTTCCATTTACAAGCCACTGCGTTAATATACAGTACATGCAAAAGTTCAAATGAATTAATTTGCCAACCTGTGTTAATAACATATACATCATGGACCACTTGATTAAAATGTATGCTATTTGAAAGGCAGCTTAGTATTATTACCTAAGACTGATATTTATTTATTTATTTATTTATTTATTTATTTATTTATTTATTATTATTATTATTATTATTATTATTATTATTATTATTATTATTATTATTATTATTATTATGTGTTTATTTAGCAGACGCCTTTATCCAAGGCGACTTACAGAGTCTAGGGTGTGTGAACTATGCATCAGCTGCAGAGTCACTTACAACTACATCTCACCCGAAAGACGGAGCACAAGGAGGTTAAGTGACTTGCTCAGGGTCACACAATGAGTCAGTGGCTGAGCCGGTGAAAGTTACTGAAATAGTGCATTAAAAATTTTTTTAAAAAATACTACAGAAATAAATCATAAAAAGGTCAGCTTCCAAATTTTGCATGGTAAACTATGCTGTATGAGAAACAGACTTTAGATGTATTATTATTGTATGCATTGTATTTGAATGAATGTGTTGAGGTATTTGCAAACTGCAAAATACATTTAAAAAAAAGTTTTTTTCCCCGTTTTTAACACTGAATTGCAACTGTGCGGTTCTGTCTTTCTGTGCCATTTGTCATTCAAACGACAGTCTAAAACATATGAGAAAAATAACCGGAGTGACGTTCCAGTGCCTTCTACACGTTCTTGTGCGCTGGAAAGGAAACGTGTGCTAACATTGGTTACCGTTCTTTTTAACACTGCTTATCAAACACAAACGTTGTATCACACATAAAGCACGACTTCCATTAGTTACCCCGCTGTAATTATCAGTACAGTATCTGGTCACATCCAGCATGCTTATCAACTGCAGCCCTTCATTCTTCTGGCTGTCTGACTAAAGTAAAATGTGTGCTAATCAGGATACCCCGAATTGTGTCTGAAGTGATTCACGCTGCATCTGTAGACGTTTCAGTTCAGTGGTAAAGTATACCAAGCGACTCCCTGCACAGGTTTTTGTATTGCTGTGTATCACAGTGCCGCTGCTATAGTAGTAGTCACAGTGATAACCACCCGTACAAAAACCTCAGCACTCAACAGTGCATGAAACAGCATTTGTGTGCTACCAAAATGTAGCTAATTATTAAATAGTTACAACCAAATTAATTACCAGCCTCTAAATTAATTCACCATATTGTAACTTGCTAACTTGGAAGATAACACATCCAAATATTTCAAAATATAAAGGGGTTGCTAAGCATATTAGTTTGAAACATGTCAAATGCACAATAGCTGTCTCAATCTACAGAAATGGCTATGTTAAATATGGCTTTTGAATGTATTTTTTTGAGTAAGCTATATTTAGATGTATAATTACGTCCGATAGCCTACCTTTTTTTTCCTTGCAGAAATGACATGTTGTAAATTAAGCAATCAATTATCAATAATAACTCTATAAATCCGACACATATAGTTTCTCTCTGTGGTGAATGATAAGCAGCATATTGTTCATCTATAGAGGCTGTTGAAAAGCGCGTGCTGTTTGACAACACTAAAGGAAGAGGTTTTTGTAATGGTCTCGTGACCAGTAGTCACTGTGATACAAACCTGCACAAAAACCACAGCGCAGAAGAGTATGGTCAGTCTAGGGCTAGGACCAAATCAAAACTTTGACAACCCGCTAATCGCACTTAACAAAACTGTATTCAATAGCGTTTTTTTGTAAATATCATAAAAATAAAACGCTATTAAATACAGTTTTGTTAAGTGCGATTAGCGGGTTGTCAAAGTTTTGATTTGGTCCCAGCCTAGGTGTATAATTGCATAAGACATACATAATGTAGATACTGTAACAACTCATCGTTAGGACAGTGATGTTTTGTTTGAAGATTAGTCCATGCAGTTCGTTCTGCACTGTGTATCATTGGTATTTCTTTTTCATTTTTGTATCAGAAATAAAACTGTTTTTACTGAAAATCACATCAAGAGGACTGGAATTTTTATTTATTTTTTATTTTTAGAAATAAACAAGCCTTTATTATTACAGTATTGAACACGGTGAGTTTCAGACTATTTCACTTTTTTAATGGAAGCCTAGTGTGTGCGCATTCATTTAATGTATGACATGTACCTGTAACATTTATAGTTAAAGAGTTATAGCCACAAATCTAACTACAGTAAAAATCGCGAAAATACCTCGGACCCAAATCCAATGAATATTGATTGCTTTAATAATTTCTAATTCATTTTTTAAAATGTATTTATATGCATTAAAACAAACGCGTTACTGTACCTGGGAATATCTATATATAACATCGCGTAGTTTGATCTATACGAGTTGTGACACAGCATTTGCAAACACTGAAACAGTTACTATACTTTGCTTTTTACTCCCCAAAATACAATAAATACATTCAAGAAAAGGGAAAGTAATTTCCAGTAACTACTGCCCATGCAATCTGTAGTAACGATTAGTCTCCGGACTTGTAATGGGTTACTTAGTCATGTTGCTGAAGCTGAATCACTGGGATCCTTAAAGAACCAACCTCACAAAAGTTTTCAGATCAACGAGCATTGATCAGGCTAATGACCTTCTCTCATTCTTTATTTTTTAAATGTTCTTTTTTATGTCAAATAAATTATTTTATTTAGTAGAATTAAACAATTGGTAACACTTTCCATTAAGTATCAGTAATTACTGTGTATTTACATATTACTTACGTAATAAACTTGTACTTACACATCATTACACTGTTATTATGCATAGTTACAATGTACTTAAGCACCTTTTTGGACAATATAACCCTTTTCTGATATAATTCTGTACTTACGTATATTGTGCAAAAAGATGTACACATTAAGTACATTGTAACTATGCATACTAACATTGTAACTATGTGTAAATACACATGTATTTACTAAGTAACTACTATGTAAATGCACAGTAATTTGAGACACTTAATGGAAAGTGTTCTCCCAATACTTTAAGAGCAGTACATAAACCAGGACAAGAGGACTCAGTTGGAAATGAAGTGGAGATAGACTCAGGACAGGGGAAAGAAATGCTACTACACAGAGTAGAGGGGATGGAATGGGTTAACTAGATATGTTGCTGAGGGAGAATTGCTTGGATGCTTTAAGGGCAGTAGTGTGGAGTAGTGGTTAGGGCTCTGGACTCTTGACCAGAGGGTCGTGGGTTCAATCCCAGGTGGGGGACATTGTTGCTGTACCCTTGAGCAAGGTACTTTACCTAGATTGCTCCAGTAAAAACCCAACTGTATAAATGGGTAATTGTATGTAAAAATAATGTGATATCTTGTAAGAATTCTAAGTCGCCCTGGATAAGGGCATCTGCTAAGAAATAAATAATAATAATAATAATAATAATAATAATAATAATAATAATAATAATAATAATAATAATAATAATAATAATAATAGGGGCCAGCCAAGCTTAGGTGGTCTGACTGCCTTTCTATCATTCATAAATGTTCTTGCGATTCTTATGTTTCTTATATATAAAAGTCTCAGGAATACGAATGAACTTATCTTTGTATCAGATGCATTGGAAGTAAACATCAGCCCACGCTGTTCTCATTTCTTCCTGATGAATTCATGTTGGATAAATGAATGATTATGAGGGGATTTGACATGCAGTACATCGGAATTCGCGTGTTTGCTAAAACAGAATTGTGCTTGATTTACTGACACTAAGTAAAACACAAAGCAGTACAGAGATCTCTCTATTTAATAAACCGTGCGCTGAGTTACACCATTCTGCTCTGTGCAAATAGGTTTTTGTAAAGGTCTGAATCACAGTGTCCACCCCACTCCAGGTTGTCACGGTGATACAAACCCGTACAAAAACTGCAGATTGACTTATCAAGTTAAAGAGATCCCAATTAAACTGACCCCCATAAAAGTGCCGACTGTTTTAACGATTAAATAAAAGTGGAATCATTACCCACGTTTATGTATCTGCAAATGAATGGCAATAAATTATGCTTATTTGTGAAAACCTGCTTTAATGTTCAGGTAAATTTGTATTGAGGAACCACGCGGTGTAATATGTATTCGCTATTTATTTACATATTCTTTGACTATTGTGTTTGTAAATATAGCTTGAAATTTATGGTATTTGAAAGGATTAAAACACCCGAACCGCGCATTAAAAGTAGCTTCCCGAGTCCTTCAGTTCCATCCTTGTGGAAATATAGCTGGAAACCAGAAGCTCTGATTGGCGGACAGATTGGCCAATCAATAAACTGGTTATTTGTTAAATGCATCCAGCTGTTAGGTTGGTGGCTATACAACATAAGCTGCAAGAAGCCCAGAAGAAGGGAGACGAGGACTGAGTGCAGAACTGTAGTCAATCAGTCAGGTTAGAAGTAAGAGCAAAAAGTGTGTGGGTTTGTAAGAATAATAATAATAATAATAATAATAATAATAATAATAATAATAATAATAATAATAATAATAATAATAATAATAATAATAATAATAGTTTTACGGGATTACTGTTGATATATTTGAAACTTAAATACTAGTATGCCCATTTTTTCAAGAAGTATTCTTTTCAGTATTCAAAAGCTGCCGTATTCAAATTATATGAAGTGTTTTTGTACCCGTGGCTGTCTTGATACAGTTTCCTTTATCCTGCATCGGTATGTGATGTGAAACATGCTAATGCTGTGTAAGGGGTCCTGCTGTCATAGTTTGTGTGTTGGTTCAGCATGAGTTCTTCTCATTGTGTCTCCGAGCACAGTAATAAACGGCGGTGTCTTCAGCTTTCAGGCTTGTCATGTGTAAGTAGAAATTGGAGCTGTCCTTTGAGGCGGTGAATCTTCCTTGGATGGCAGAGGCATAGCTATTGCTTGTAGAGGAGTAATAGTAAACTATCACGTCCAGTCCTTTGCCCGGAGCCTGTCGAACCCAGTTCATACCATAGTCACTAAGAGTGAACCCACTGACTACACATTTCAAGTCATGAGAATCTCCCGTGCCGGACTGGGTCAGTACAATAGCGGACACCTGGGAAGGATAATAAAGATAATAAATGTCATTAACATAAAAAATATAATATATAATTATATTAATCATAAATAATACGACATAATAATGTAATAAAATATCTATAATAAACCCATATTACAAATAAATAAATACTACTACTACTACTACTTCTAATAATAATAATAATTTTAAAATAGTAATAAAAACATAGATGCTAAAATTACAGTACCTACACGAAACAGTAGCCACCAATAGAAGCAGAGCGGATGAAAGCCCCATTGTGCTGTACAGAGACGGAGACGGAGTTCTGCCTGTGCTTGTGGAAATGACTGAACCTTCCTGCTAGTGCTCGCTCCATCGGCACAGCAGCATGGCTAGCGGTTAAAAAGGGAGTGGAGGGCTAATGGTTGTGCATACAAGGAAGGCTGATTGAGCCCTGATACACACGTAGAAGGTGGAGCACACATATTGCACTTGTAAAACCACGACCACCAACATGTGTGTCTATTTTATTGTGTTCCTTTGCTGCTCTTATAAAAAAAACCGTTTTCCAAATAAAATTGCATTCTCTTTTAGTCTCGCTAACATTTCTGACCGTGGTATTGTATTATTGACGACATATAGGGTTAACTTTGTATTTAAAAAAAACCCTCTAAGCCAATGTTAGTGAAGGCAAGCTAATTCTACACTGTGGATATTTATTGGAACTATTTTAACAAATATGCTAAACGTATTTAATGTAGTAAGAGTACACCAACTCTATTCTTAATCAAAGGAAAGTTGAACTCTAGCAAACTGTTAGTGTTGTTTACTGTATCTAAGTTTATATAAAGTGAGTAAGGTGTGTTTCGGGGGAACTAGAACCATTATGTAAATAGCTCTAAACAATCTACCTTCACAGCATAGGAGATACACCAGACCATTGAAAAGATAAACATAATGTTTTGTATTAACAAAAAACTAAATAAGCAAATTACTCTAAAGCTATCAGCTAGAGTGAAGACTTGATAATTCTACACTATATATATGCATATATATACAGTATATATATATAAATGTGATACACATTATGATTTTAAATATGAAATGTGTGTGTGTGTGTGTGTGTGTGTGTGTCAGTGTGTGTGTGCTTCTGTGTTTGTGTGTGTGTGTGTGCTTCTGTGTTTGTGTGTGTGTGTGTCAGTGTGTGTGTGCTTCTGAGTGTGTGTGTGTGTGTGTGTTTATGTGTATGCAAGAATCTACACTGTGAAGACACTTAGTTTGGGGTGATGCACCTCTTATTTATCTTTTGCATGTCACTATATTCAGACCCTTAATCAAGTTGGCCTCCAGTACTCTGATTGATCGCTGTCATTGCTGTGGAAGTTGGTCCATATGATACAGTCTCTGCAGGGTTAGAAAGGAAACATCTGAGCTGTGCTCTGTTGTATATCACAGAACTGTTTCCTGGCTTTATCTAATGCACACATTTGGATACATTTGATAAGAAAGGTGCTTTTAATAATAACAGCAACAATGTAGAACTTTCCATAACTGCCCAAAAGCAACTCAGACACTCTTGACCCACGTTTGACCCATAAGTAGAGGCATTCCAAGCCTCCGGATAACGGAATTCCTCGGAAATCGCAGAATTCGCAGTCTTCAACCCTATTCGCCATATTCTGCAGCTACATCGTCATCATCATTATTATAATCAAGTGACATATAACTTAGTTGGTCGCTTCTAGTTTTGTTAAATTAAGATGTTTTTGTCGCCTTCAAAAAGTCTGAGTTAATTAAAGCCTGGAGTTTAGGCTTTGAAAATGTGACTCAATAAGAAGTCTCATGTGATGTGATGTTTTAGTTTGGCAGTTTCTAAATATTTTACTGACAAAAATGCTTGATGGATTAAGTTGGGAGTAACCCATGCATTGTTTGATATTAATTTATTTACATTTTATAAGCCTTTATTAATACAAACACTAAACACATAAGATTCTCCACAGGACACTCCACAAATATCTACTGAAAATGTCTGCAGTTTTTTGCACTTTTTCCTGCAGATTTGGGCTGCCTCTAGATTATTCAAAATATTCCATGTTTGTTAAATGAGATACACAGTGAAAGGCATCAGTTCCAGTAGTTTCTTGGTTGTACTTGGTTGTACTGTGCTTGAAGTGACGGCACAAAAATAGGAGGAGTGGTAAACACTGTTGCAGCAGCAAAGGTCATTCGAAATGATCTAGACAGCATTCAGAACTGGGCAGACACATGGCAAATGACATGTAATAGAGAAAAGTGTAAGGTACTGCACGCAGGCAACAAAAATGTGCATTATAATATCATGTGGGAGATACTGAAATTGAAGAAGGAATCTATGAAAAAGACCAAGGAGTTTATGTTGACTCAGAAATGTCTTTATCTAGACAATGTGGGGAAGCTATAAAAAAGGCCAACAAGATGCTCGGATATATTGTGAGGACTGTTGAATTTAAATCAAGGGAAGTAATGTTAAAAATTTACAATGCATTAGTAAGACCTCATCTAGAATATTGTGTTCAGTTCTGGTTACAAAAAGGATATTGCTGCTCTAGAAAGAATGCAAAGAAGAGCGACCAGAATTAGCTTTGGTTTAAAAGGCTTGTATGCAGACAGGTTAAAAGAATTGAATCTGTTCAGTCTTGAACAAAGAAGACTACGCAGTGATCTGATTCAAGCATTCAAAATCCTAAAAGGTATAGACAATGTCGACCCAGGGGACTTTTTTGACCTGAAAAAAGAAACAAGGACCAGGGGTCACAAATGGAGATTAGATAAAGGGGCATTCAGAAGAGAAAATAGGAGGCACTTCTTTAGACAGAAAATGTTGAGGGTCTGGAACCAACTCTCCAGTAATGTTGTTGAAGCTGACACCCTGGGATCCTTCAAGAAGCTGCTTGATGAGATTCTGGGATCAATAAGCTACTAACAACCAAACGAGCAAGATGGGCCGATGTTGGCCATAACTCACCACGCTGGCCAGGCGGGTTGGTGAGTCCCCCTTCCACTTTGGCCAAATTGAACCTGCCATGGTTGAACCTTCGTCTTGAGAACCCGTTGTCATCCTCCTGCTACTTTGAGGCAGTGGAAGTTGAACTTTAGGAGGGATATATATTGTGAGGTATATTGCTTTTTGTTACTAAAATAATGTCTTGAAGTATTTGGAAGTAAAAGCAGTACTCACTTAAATGTGTATTTGGTTTAAAAATAGTATGAGTATGATTTTAGTGGAATACGTCTTTAAGAAATGGACTGCACAGACTCAGAATGAGAGTGGTCACTTTTAACTGTGGCGGGAATGCTCAGAGCTAAAAAGAGGCCAGGCTACTACAGTAAGGGGAGAGGTCAAAGTGTCAAGTTCAGAGTTACAAATGTTGAGCTGTGTGTGCAGAGCTGAGTAGCGAAACGTGCGTACAAGGGCAGCATGAAAATGGTTTAGTTTTGTTGTTGTGTGTGTGGAATCGGAACGAGTCAACACAGCAGCAGATGCCGTTTGGAAACAAGGAGATAAACGTGAGTCATTTGTGATATTTGTATGTACTGTTTTAGGCTCAGTGCGAGTGCAGCGTTGAAGTATCACAGACAAAACGGCACAAGTGATTTCTCCCCAGTGTGTTTTTTTTTTAACTGCCAGACAACAAGCTGTGTTTAAATAGGATGCGAGCTGTACACAGTGGATTTGCATAGTGGGTTTGCATAGTAGGGGTCACAGCTGGATGGAAGCTTGATAATAAATAGTGTGCAAATGTATTCTAACGCCTCAAGATTTGTCAATTAAATCCTTTATATATCTACCTGCATGAAAACCTCTGGGTGTGAGAATTTCAATTTTCTGTCAGTAGTCAGTGATATAGAAACAGCAGGCACTCATTCTAAAAAGTCTCATGCATTTACCATTTGTGGCTATGTGTTCCTTTTCTCTAAATCATTAATCTATCTTTTATTTTTTTTTAATGTCCAAGATTTTCAGTTGCAGTGGTTTGATTTCATATGCACAACAAATCAAAACTCCAGAAGCAATGCGGTGTTGTAATAAATGTGCACACTATTTATTTCTTAGCAGACGCCCTTATTCAGGGCGACTTACAGTTGTTCCAAGATATCACATTATTTTTACATACAATTACCCATTTATACAGTTGGGTTTTTACTGGAGCAATCTAGGTAAAGTACCTTGCTCAAGGGTACAGCAGCAGTGTCCCCCACCTGGGATTGAACCCACGACACTCCGGTCAAGAGTCCAGAGCCCAGAACCCTAACCACTACTCCACATCTGGAAATGGGAGAAACCAGTGAGCAGGACATTGAGTTTCAGAACAAGCCAGTGGCGCTGGGATTTCATGTATTAACTGGTTTGATAAAAGTCTGCTACGACACAGCAGTGACCTCTAGTGGTCAGTTTAGGACTGAGCGACATCTTCAAAAAGTCGCTACAATCTCATACACAGCTGTGGCTAAGCGTTTTGCATCTCCCTATAGAATTAACTAATTTTGCGTAATAAAGTCGAAAGAAACCTGCTGAATAATGTTACGTTAACATATTGAATTACACACCGCTTTGATTGTTTTCTTGTACTTAATGAAAAACTGACAAAACTTGAAAAATGTGAAATGAAATACTGTACTACTATTGTGGTTTCTGCTAGATGTTTGCAATATAATTTTGTAGTTTATTTTTGTTACATGATGTTAAACACACACACACGTTTTTCTTTTTTTTTTTTGGTCTCAATCCTAAAATTCTAGGTGATGCAAATCTTTTGTAATACAATATACCTTAAAGTGACTTGCACTGCCTCTCTTGGAGATCCTGTGAAGCTGAGTAGTACAGTACCTGACAATTAAGTCTAAGTAAAGAACGAAGTAGATCTAAACACAGAGCTGATACTATCAGGTTTGAATTACATTTGAATTGCCCAGTGTTAGGGTTTTATTCCAGCTAAGCCCCTTGTCAAGGTTTACTGCAGTATCTTTGCACAGTATCTTTGCAGTTTTGCCATGCTTTGTAAAACACGAATTAAAGAAGACTTAGTTATGTATTTTTGGTTGCAATGAATTGGAATGCCTCTCCACTAAGGCTGAGAATCTTGAGAATCTCATGAAGGACAGATTCTAGAGTAGATGGTGGCCTTTAGCAACCTACTGCCAGCAAAGGTCATGTTTGCACATTAATACACGGCGGGGTCTTCAGTCTTCAGGCTGTTCATTTGCAAGTAGATGTTTAATCTCCCTATAATAGCCGAGTTATAGTAGTAATTTACAGAGCTGTAATACTGCATGAGCCATTCCAGTCCTAGCCCAGGAGCCTGGTGGATCCAACCCATCCATGTGCTGCTCAAAGTAAACCCACTGACTTCACATTTCAACTGGAGAGCTTCTCCAGGCTTCCTCAGCTCTGCCCCGGACTGGGTCAATACAACCTCCCAGTGTGCTTCTGGAAACAATGAAGAGACAAGGCTTTTAATAGGAATGAATAGAGGAGTGATAATAATCATTAACATGACTTCATGAGGAGCAGCGATGCTTGCATTGCAAACCCACACAGAGCAGCAGTAAATCTCTCAGGAAACGCATTGTTTGAAGGCTTGGCTTCTGCTGTATCAGATGCTTCAGTCTCTCCTCAAACTAACAGTGTGAGCTGGATTCTGGTATTTAAGGAGAGAGGAGTTGCCACTTGCTTTGCATGTGATTTTCCATACAGTATAAAAAACTAAACTCTCAGTTCATTCAATGAATCAAAACACAACATCTTGTAACAATGGGCTTTATTGATTAATATTTACTTCAATACTGAAAAGTCTGTTCTAATAAATTTAAACAGTTTGGTTTTCATGATATATTCTAGGCTTTTGAGGGACAAAACCAGTTTTATTAATATTTAACTATATGTAAGTCACCCAAACAAATAATATAATTCACAAGTTAAAGGTTTGTGAATAGGGCCCATTAATACTGCAGGTCCAAGTAAAACATGCCAGATAGAAGAGATTGAAACACATTGATTTTTGGGGTTTGTGTCTCTTTGTTTACTGGGAAAGAGAGGTGAGGATTGTTATTCAGAAGGAAGAAAATCCTTAAATGTAAAGAACAAGAGGACTGCCTGGACATGCTTATTATAAAGGAGGGAATTGTCTATCAATGTGATGCCAGTGCAGAAACCCATCATAGCAAAATGTCCCTGCCCGAGTGTTTCCCAGTACTTACTCGTGAAGGGGGCTTACCTGTCTGTGTGAATTTACTGTTGGAGAACGTGGCTATCTCTGTGAGGATATTCAGTGCTTATGTTTCAGTAAAGGCTTGAGTCAAACCTAGGATATTCTAAATCACATTCTTATATTCTGTCTCTGAAACTTTAATCTTGTGTCTAAATCTCAGTGTTATGTTCACTCTCTGTAGCTATAGTGACACTGTTGTGTGTTAACTGAAACAACACATGCACATGGGATGAATTCCTCATTGACATGAATGAGTGGATTCAGACTAGTGGGTTTTTGTAAGGGCTCAGGCTTCACTTCTCTTACTGTGAGTCTTGAGCACAGTAATACACGGCAGTGTCTTCAGTCTTCAGGCTGTCCATTTATAAATACAGCATGCTGTTGGAATTGTCTCTGGAGATGGTGAATCTTCCCTGAACAGACGAGGCATAGTATGTACTATTACCAGAGCTGTAAATGTAGCCCACCCATTCCAGACCCTTTCCAGGAGCTTGTCGAACCCAGCCCATGCTGTAGCTGCTGAATGTGAATCCAGAGGCTTTACAGGACAGTTTATGGGTCTCTCCAGGCTTTTTAACTGCTGGTCCGGACTCAGTCAACACTACATCAGACACCTTGAGGAAAAAAGCAAACAACGTACAGTAACTTCTGCTAAAACATCAAGTAATATACAGAATCAATGCAGGCTAATTTCCACAAGTGTCAGATACTTACTTGATAGAGCTGTCATTATTATACAGAGAGCTGTTAAAATCCCCATTGTACTGCAGTATTGTGCTTATTGAAAGAAGAAAGTGTTGTAACCAGCAGACAGGCTAACTCGACTGTGTATTGAGCACTAATAGAACAATCAGCCCATTACTATAGATTATTAGCAAACACCTGGGCCCGGATTGATTCACACAGATCATTGTTTACAGGGTAACTGGCACAGGCATCATGCTTTTAATATACACCCCTTATTGATTTTGGAAAGAAGCTTGTTTAAATATTTCTATTGAGAATTCACAAGTAAACTGCTTTAATCCCATCTCCTTGATCCTGCATGTTAGAGATCTGGAGAAATGCGTTCAAAGCAGATATTCCGTGCATAAATCCATGCTGCACACATGCAGTCTTCCACACATCCATGCTGCAGTGAGCTGATTAGGTGGGGGAGTGTGAATCTGTTTTGCAGGGAAGCACAGCAGGCTGCCCTCACTGTTACTCTGGAGCTCAGTAATACACAGCCTGCAGTGTTTTCACATTGAACTTTGTTCTGTTACAGTGCTGCCATTCTGAAGGAGACACTGCCATCTACTGTCAGGAGATGAGAACTGCAGTGTCTGGTGCTGTAAATCACACTTAGTAAACTATCAAAAGCCTTGTACCATTTGCCAATAGGTTTTACCATGAGCTCAAGAAAAATAAACTGAATAAACATTGAAACAGGACAGATGTTTGATTTGGAACCCTTTATTCATTCTCTCACTCCTTATTTAAAGTTTTCTTGTCTTGCTTGATGTGGAGCACATGAGGGGATTCATCTCTTCAGTCAATCGTTGGCTATTTGAAATCACAGTGATATCTTCACTCTGTGTTACTTTAATGATGCCGTTATGTATTTACTGACACAGCAGATGTGATGAATTCCACATTGACATGAATGGGCAGATTCAAACTGGTGGGCTCCCACACTTTTTACCTGCTGGTTCAGACTCTTCCAACAGGACATCTGTGAGAAGGACATGGTTTTAAATGCCCTGTGCTCTTGTGCAATGCTGAGGATGTCATTCCTAATACAATCATTAGAAGAAGTGATCGCAGTGCAGATGAGAAGCATGCGCTGAAGAGCTCCATTTCTAAAAGCTGAAATGATTATTAGATTGTGGTGATGCTGATAATCCCTGTGTCAGTGCAGTGTGATCACTGGAGAATGAAGCCCTGTGAGTCTGCATGAACCTCCTCAGTGCAGTGTGATCACTGGAGAATGAAGCCCTGTGAGTCTGCATGAACCTCCTCAGTGCAGTGTGATCACTGGAGAATGAAGCCCTGTGAGTCTGTATAAACCTCCTCAGTGCAGTGTGATCACTGGAGAATGAAGCCCTGTGAGTCTGCATGAACCTCCTCCAGGGATGTGGACAGCTGTTTAGAACAATGCTTATAGACTGGACTGCAGTGAATACCAGCATTGTGAATGCCAGCATTGTGACTGAGACACACAGTAATGGAGCTGATCCTGAACTCAATACCAGCATTGTGACTGAGACACACAGGCCTCAGTTCTGTGACCCGACTCAATAATATCAGGGGCTCTCTTTATGTTCATTCCTTTGAACACATTTAATACCAGTTACCAGTCAAACTTCCTCTTTCTATGCAGATGTATCTAATGTAATAGTTTTTGTACGAGTCCTGCATTGCACTTCCTCACTGTGGGTCTCGAGCACAGTAATATACGGCAGTGTCTTCAGTCTTCAGGCTGTTCATTTGTAAATACAGCATGCTGTTGGAATTGGCTCTGGAGACGGCGAATCTTCCCTGGACAGACGAGGCATAGTATGTACTACCAACAAAACTGCTGCTATAAATACTGGCCACCCATTCCAGATTCTTTCCAGGAGCTTGTCGAACCCAGCCCATGCTGTAGTCTGTAAATGTGAATCCAGAGGCTTTACAGGACAGTTTATGGGACTCTCCAGGCTTTTTATCTGCTGGTCCGGACTCAGTCAACACTACATCAGACCGGACACCTTGAGGAAAAAAGCAAACAACGTACAGTAACTACTGCTAAAACATCAAGTAATATACAGAATCAATGCAGGCTAATTTCCACAAGTGTCAGATACTTACTTGATAGAGCTGTCATTATTATACAGAGAGCTGTTAAAATCCCCATTGTACTGCAGTATTGTGGTTATTGAAAGAAGAAAGTGTTGTAACCAGCAGACAGGCTACCTCTCCTCCTGCTCCTGTCTGCACTGCTGCAGAGTTAAATAGGAAGTGAAGCCCTGGACATTTGCATACGTTTCTCTGCATTATTTAAAGCAGCTTGTTTATATTGCTGACTCCCAGAAACACTGCACACTGGAATCCCTCAATTATGACAGAGAGGCTGGGGAAATGTGTCAAACAAATCTTATTACTCTCATCAACTCAAGTCATCTCTTTTGCCATTGATCATGTGTCATTTATAATCAGGACCTTGAGTATTTCAAGGTGGAATTGTCTCATCTTTAATTCAGTCCCATGTGTCAGTTTAGACTCCGCCTAGACTGTGTATTGAGCACTAATAGAACAATCAGCCCATTACTATAGATTATTAGCAAACGACTGGGCCCTGATTGATTCACACAGATCATTGTTTAAAGGGTAACTGGCACAGGCATCGTGCTTTAAATATACACCCCTTATTGATTTAGGAAAGAAGCTTGTTTAAATATTTCTTTTTAGAATTCACAAGTAAACTGTTTTAATCCCATCTCCTTGATCCTGCATGTAAGAGATCTGGAGAAATGCGTTCAAAGCAGATATTCCGTGCATAAATCCATGCTGCACACATGCAGTCTTCCACACATCCATGCTGCAGTGAGCTGATTAGGTATGGGGAGTGTGAATCTGTTTTGCAGGGAAGCACAGCAGGCTGCTCTCGCTGTTACTCTGGAGCTCAGTAATACACAGCCTGCAGTGTTTTCACATTGGACTTTGTTCTTTTACAGTGCTGCCATTCTGTTGAAGACACTGCCATCTACTGTCAGAAGATGAGAACTGCAGAGTGTGGAGGTGCTGTAAATCACACTTAGTAAACTATCAAGAGCCTCGCACCATTTGCCATTAGGTTTTACTATGAGCTCAAGAAAAATAAACTGAATAAACATTCAAACAGGACAGATGTTTGATTTGGAACCCTTTATTCATTCTCTCACTCCTTGTTCAAAGTTTTCTTGTCCTGCTTGATGTGGAGCAGATGAGGGGATTCATCTCTTCAGTCAATCGTTGGTTATTCGAAATCACAGTGATATATTCACTCTCTATTACTTTAATGATGCCTTTATGTATATACTGACACAAAAGATGTGATGAATTCCACATTGACATGAATGGGCAGATTCAGACTGGTGGGCTCCCACACTTTTTACCTGCTGGTTCAGACTCTTCCAACTGGACATCTGTGAGAAGGACATGGTTTTAAATGCCCTGTGCTCTTGTGCAATGCTGAGGAAGTCATTCCTAATACAATCATTAGAAGAAGTGATCGGAGTGCAGATGAGAAGCATGTGCTGAAGAGCTCCATTTCTAAAAGCTGAAATGATTATTAGATTGTGGTGATGCTGATAATCCCTGTGTCAGTGCAGTGTGATCACTGGAGAATGAAGCCCTGTGAGTCTGCATGAACCTCCTCCAGGGATGTGCACAGCTGTTTAGAACAATGCTTATAGACTGGACTGCAGAGAGACTTTCACTTACAGGGCACACATTACACTGAAGTGACAACATAGGCATGTGGTAACGTGTCGCAGGTGATGCTGAACTAGTTATTCCGTGTAGTGAAACATTGGACTCCATTGCATGGAGGATCTCAGTAAGCTACAGTGCACGGTTCATCAACTGATTCAGATTCAGTTATGTTAAGTCTGCCAACTGATGATGTATGGCAAGGCAACAACTGAGTGCCTAAAAATATGAATAACAGTGAATTTTGACCTCCTTTAGTATTCTGGATGGAGGGCATACCTTGCAAACTGACCCTGTGTGAACAAAAGGAAATATATAGAAATAATATGTACAGCTAAACGTGTCCAAGTATCTTATGGGAATGAAATCAGACCATGGAAATCCACACCTGTGATGGAGAAACATTGGATCAAGGGACTTCTTGTGGAAACAACTAGAGCGAAACCTGGTACAGAAGTTGAATCCTGCTGGGAACATGTGGATATGCTGGACATGTACTAGGCAATTTCAAATATGGAATGAACTTTAATATAAAAATGAAGAATTAGAGGTTTTTTGGAAGGAGGGATAAAGAGAGAGTATCCTTGCACCGCCAGTAGGTGGCTCTCTTGTTCCATGAAATAGGTCAGTCTACACATGTTTTAGACAATGAACAATTTACCGCTTGTATATCTTACCTTCAGAAAGCATGACACTTGATAAAAAGTACCATTCCAGCTAAAAAGTGAACGTTAATCTACAAATTTATGTTTCTTAAAAACAAGATAAGACAGAGATTCTTTACACATTAATTAACATTAATCCTTAAACAGCCAAAGTCTTAAGAAAAAACCTGTCTCGGCTGGATTTTGTATGAACAAAGAACAGGGTCAAGCCTAGTTCAGTCATTATAAAAAAATATAAGAGTCAAATGCAGTTATACTGGACTGTATTTGGATTTAAATCTTAAAGGGAATCACCAAAGAAATAAAGTGATATTATAAATTCTAGGAGCAACTGTTAAACTGAAGTAAATTAATTGAAAGATTATCTTATAATGAAACAGGTTCAGTGCTAATTGATACTGTTTATAGTTCATAATAGTTAAAGAATAGTAATTAGACACGAAGGTATTATAAATTAATAAATGATTAACCCCTTTTTTAGACAGCATGATATTTGAAACTAAAAATAATTATTTGATTTCATAAGATTAATAATATGTTTTAAGTATTTGTTATAATAAGAAAACATATTATTTAAAACTGACAAGTATTATTGCTTGTTCATGATTTAACTGTATTGATAAGAAGATTAAAAGCTGGAGCAGTATTCGATTTAATTAAATTGGAAAGTGGTAGATTATTTTTCCTTATATTGAACAACAAGGCCTCTAGACATTATGATATCCATTGAATTATAGAATTTAAAAGGTGTTGTGTTATGTTTTTGTGTTAAGTTTGTAATGATATACTATAATGTACCTTGTTATTAATCCACTATACTATTGTCTAATGATTGTAGATGGAATCCTTATAATGTGGTTCTCTGAAACTGCTGCAGTGAAAACGGTGCCTCTCTCCTTATCTAAAAAGAAAGAATGTCCTTGGGTTCCACTTCAGCAAAGCTGCAAGTCTTATAGATTTGGAACTTAAGGTTTATGGAATTAGTGGTTTAGCACAGATAAGAATATATCTTGAAATAATATGCAAAAATTATGACTTAACAGACATTTATAGGTCATAAATCTAAAAAGTGTTTACACAGATTCTGGCTTTGGAAAAAGCAAGAGACTGTGGAAAACTGCTTGCAATAGCACATTCAGAAGTCAGGTACAGGTCAGAGCCTGGTTAGTACAATTTTTAAGGGATAAATAATTCTAATGAAAACTATTACCACTTAAACTTAGTGAAACTAATTGACTTAAATAATGCATGAGACAATCTTTTGTCAAATACTCTGTTAGACAATGGTATATGGAATTAAAACTGACTCATTAACAAAATGATGAAACAACATGAGGTTAAAAGAAACACATACTTTTAATTTAGCAAAATATAATCAAAAAGATGATGTCACATATTAAGAACATCTCTCATATATAACATATATAAAAATAGTGTTTTGCATGCACATATAACAGTAGTATTTTTATATTATATTATAAACCAAGATCCTGGGAACTTTGGTTAATTTAACTTTTCAGATAAAGGAGGGGCTCGAAGAAAAACAAGGAATGAGATCATAGAGTTGGTTTGAATTTATTTGAGTACATGACACCTATTAATTCTGAAAAGTTAGTCCGGATCTTTTGAAAACTATTATTTGTAGAATGGATAAGAACTGTCTCACCTGATTAATGATTGGATTTAATTGAGGCGTCCCATGTATTCCAATGGGATGAAAAACCTATAAAACTCCACAGAAATTACAATGGAATACCACACTCATCCCAGACAGGGTAAGGTGGTCCATCTTCTGCAAACCAAAACACAATTAAGCTGATCAACTCAGTTTCATTTGCCTGGTGAAGTCAGTCATATCCTTTTGCGATTTATATTAAAGAGTAAGCATTAATCAATTATTATTTTATCTCACATGTATTGCATGTATTGCTATAAGGGACTCACGCTATGTTTTAGAAATAAGAGAGTATTTTGTTGAATGTGCTGAAATAGACCATTGGGTACTTTAAGTGACGTGTTCTTGGCCTGCTTGTCGGCCTTGAATACATATATATATATATATATATATATATATATATATATATATATATATATATATATATATATATATATATATATATATATGTATTGAAGTGTTAACATTGATATCTGTTAAGACACTGGACTGCCCAGTGTGTCTGTCAGCTGGGGATATGAAGTAGCCTGTAGCTACTCTATCCAATATTTAACCGTTAATAAACCGAACGAGTACTAATCATACTCCGATTCGTAAAAAACTTTAAATACATGAGTCTGTCAATTTCTTGGGTGCTATATTAGTCATCTGGATATATTGCGGGTCCAGTGCAGGAACAATACCCCACTAGGAGTAATAACATCTCTGTCCTCCTAACGTCTCCCTTGAGATAAGAGCTGAGCTATATGGAAAGAGTAAGTAAAGAAATCTGAACCCGCGGATTTCGTGACAAACTGCAGTGGAATTAATGGAATTAGAAGGGCATTGTTTCAGCATTACACTAAGTGTGCTTTCCTTCTAGTTCCTCAGTGATTACTACAGAATAACATGTACCCTGGAACTGAAAAAGTGAGCCAATCCTTCCACAAGTAATGGAGCAGATCCTGAACTCAATACCAGCATTGTGACTGAGACACACAGTAATGGAGCTGATCCTGAACTCAATACAAGCATTGTGACTGAGACACACAGTAATGGAGCTGATCCTGAACTCAATACCAGCATTGTGACTGAGACACACAGTAATGGAGCTGATCCTGAACTCAATACCAGCATTGTGACTGAGACACACAGTAATGGAGCTGATCCTGAACTCAATACCAGCACTGCCCAGTCCCTGACCACATTCCGGCGCCTCCTTAAGACTCACCTCTTCAAACAGCACCTGTAGAACTCCTCTGTTGTATCCTGGGACACTATCACCCTTCATTTATATGTGCTTTATTTTGCTCTTATCTGCCCCCTATTTTACTGCATTTAATCCTGTACTTCAGAATATTGTAATCTGCCAAGTGTTTAACCTGTAGTATTTTGTACTTAATCATATCCTGATGTAACTATCACTATTTAATCATATCCTGATGTAACTATCACTATTATCTGCTGTATTATTGAATTGTGGTTTGTCACACTTGAACAAAAATTATTGTATTTCTTGCTCTTATTGTATTACTTGTATTGTAACACTTGAATGTATTTGCTTGCGGTTGTAAGTCGTCCTGGATAAGGGTGTCTGCTAAGAAATAAATAATAATAATAATAATAATAATAATTGTGACTGAGACACACAGTAATGGAGCTGATCCTGAACTCAATACCAGCATTGTGACTGAGACACACAGTAATGGAGCTGATCCTGAACTTAATGCCAGCATTGTGACTGAGACACACAGTAATGGAGCTGATTCTGAACTCAATACCAGCATTGTGACTGAGACACACAGTAATGGAGCTGATCCTGAACTTAATGCCAGCATTGTGACTGAGACACACAGGCCTCAGTTCTGTGACCCGACTCAATAATATCAGGGGCTCGCTTTATGTTCATTCTTTTGAACACATTTAATAAAGTTTGATACACTTTATGAAGTTCATGTAGAGACCAGAATACCAGTTACCAGTCACACTTCCTCTTTCTATGCACATGTATCTAATGTAAGAGTTTTTGTATGAGTCCTGCATTGCACTTCCTCACTGTGGGTCTCGAGCACAGTAATACACGGCAGTGTCTTCAGTCTTCAGGCTGTTCATTTGTAAATCCACCATGCTGTTGGAATTGTCTCTGGAGATGGTGAATCTTCCCTGGACAGACGGGGCATAGCTTGTACTACTACCAGAACTGCTGTAGCCCACCCATTCCAGACCCTTTCCAGGAGCTTGCCGAACCCAGCCCATGCTGTAGCTGCTGAATGTGAATCCAGAGCCTTTACAGTACAGTTTATGGGACTCTCCAGGCTTTTTAACTGCTGGTCCAGACTCAGTCAACACTACATCAGACCGGACACCTTGAGGAAAAAAGCAAACAACGTACAGTAACTACTGCTAAAACATCAAGTAATATACAGAATCAATCTAGGCTAATTTCCACAAATGTCAGATACTTACTTGATAGAGCTGTCATTATTATACAGAGAGCTGTTAAAAATCCCATTGTACTGCAGTATTGTGGTAATTGAAAGAAGAAAGTGTTGTAACCAGCAGACAGGCTACCTCTCCTCCTGCTCCTTTCTGCACTGCAGCAGAGTTAAATAGGAAGTGAAGCCCTGGACATTTGCATACGTTTCTCTGCATTATTTAAAGCAGCTTGTTTATATTGCTGCCTCTCAGAAACACTGCACACTGGAATCCCTCGACTATGATAGAGGGGCTGGGGAAATCCACAACCTTGGAACAGTGTTGATCAGTGGCATTTTAAACACAAACATTATGTTCATATTTTGGAGAAAGAAAATAGAGCAAAAGAGAGGGGGAGATGGTTGGGTTTTTTGTTCGTTGTATTTTGAACAATATCCAGCCGTAAACTGTTTCCAATAAACCCTAAATGCTTCTTGACTTCTCTGTGTCATGTGAAGCTGCTGAGGTGGTGAAGTGTGACTGTGTTTTGCAGGCAGAACAGCAGACTGATCTCACTGTTCCTGTGAAGCTCAGTAATGCACATGTGTCAGATCTTTATACTGTTACAGTGCTGCCATTCTGTTGGAGACACTGCCATCTAATGGCAGGAAATGAGAACTGCTGCATGCAAAGCAATAGCACACAATGAGAAGGAAAGAGACAATGCACTGGTACAGCAGTCTTCACCTTGCAGGCTGTTCATTTTCAGCTACACCAGGGTGGAGGAGCAGTCTCTGGAAATCCTGAGCAAACTAATACTAGAGTTACTAGAGCTTTCATTGACTTAAAGAGTTTAAAACAAGACAAACAAGCCCCCCTCTTGTTTATCAAATTGTATTTTTGTTAGCTGTAAAACATAGAAGATAAGACTCCTTGATAACTCAATATGTCAGCATCCCTGAACAGAGAGTTGTCCTTCAATGTGGTGCCATTGCAGAAACCCATTGTTTTGGGGTAATGTCCCTCCAGCCAGAGTCTGTCCCAATGCTTGCTAGGGAAGGGGTCTGACCAGTCTGTGTGAATTTACTGTTGGAGAACGTCTCTCTGTGTTGGTCACTGTGTTGTTTTATTGGGAGAAATGGGGACGGACATTGTAATGAGGATAGTCAGTGCTTGTGTTTGAGTAAAGGCTTGAGCCACACATAGGATATTCTAAACCACATTGTTATATTCTGTCTCTGTAACTGTAATGATGCCATTGTGTGTTAACTGAAACAACACATGCACATGGGATGAATTCCCCATTGACATGAATGAGTGGATTCACACGAGTGGGTTTTTGTAACGGCTCAGGCTTCACTTCTCTCACTGTGGGTCTCGAGCACAGTAATACACGGCAGTGTCTTCAGTCTTTAGGCTGTTCATTTGTAAATACAGCATGCTGTTGGAATTGTCTCTGGAGATGGTGAATCTTCTCTGGATAGACGGGGCATAGTATGTACTACCTGCAGTGTTTATAGTAGACACCCATTCCAGACCCTTTCCAGGAGCTTGTCGAACCCAGCCCATTCCAGAGCTGCTGAATGTGAATCCAGAGGCTTTACAGGACAGCTTATGGGACTCTCCAGACTTTATAACTGCTGGTCCGGACTCAGTCAACACTACATCAGACCGGACACCTTGAGGAAAAAAGCAAACAACGTACAGTAACTACTGCAAAAACATCAAGTAATATACAGAATCATTGCAGGCTAATTTCCACAAGTGTCAAATACTTACTTGATAGAGCTGTCATTATTATACAGAGAGCTGTTAAAATCCCCATTGTACTGCAGTATTGTGCTTATTGAAAGAAGAAAGTGTTGTAACCAGCAGACAGGCTACCTCGACTGTGTATTGAGCACTAATAGAACAATCAGCCCATTACTATAGATTATTAGCAAACACCTGGGCCCGGATTGATTCATACAGATCATTGTTTAAAGGGTAACTGGCACAGGCATCATGCTTTAAATATACACCCCTTACTGATTTAGGAAAGAAGCTTGTTTAAATATTTCTATTGAGAATTCACAAGTAAACTGTTTTAATCCCATCTCCTTGATCCTGCATGTAAGAGATCTAGAGAAATGCGTTCAAAGCAGATATTCCATGCATAAATCCATGCTGCACACATGCAGTCTTTCACACATCCATGCTGCAGTGAGCTGATTAGGTGGGGGAGTGTGAATCTGTTTTGCAGGGAAGCACAGCAGGCTGCCCTCACTGTTACTCTGGAGCTCAGTAATACACAGCCTGCAGTGTTTTCACATTGAACTTTGTTCTGTTACAGTGCTGCCATTCTGAAGGAGACACTGCCATCTACTGTCAGGAGATGAGAACTGCAGTGTCTGGTGCTGTAAATCACACTTAGTAAACTATCAAAAGCCTTGTACCATTTGCCAATAGGTTTTACCATGAGCTCAAGAAAAATAAACTGAATAAACATTCAAACAGGACAGATGTTTGATTTGGAACCCTTTATTCAATCTCTCACTCCTTGTTCAAAGTTTTCTTGTCCTGCTTGATGTGGAGCACATGAGGGGATTCATCTCTTCAGTCAATCGCTGGCTATTTGAAATCACAGTGATATATTCACTCTGTGTTACTTTAATGATGCCGTTATGTATTTACTGACACAGCAGATGTGATGAATTCCACATTGACATGAATGGGCAGATTCAAACTGGTGGGCTCCCACACTTTTTACCTGCTGGTTCAGACTCTTCCAACTGGACATCTGTGAGAAGGACATGGTTTTAAATGCCCTGTGCTCTTGTGCAATGCTGAGGAAGTCATTCCTAATACAATCACTAGAAGAAGTGATCGCAGTGCAGATGAGAAGCATGTGCTGAAGAGCTCCATTTCTAAAAGCTGAAATGATTATTAGATTGTGGTGATGCTGATAATCCCTGTGTCAGTGCAGTGTGATCACTGGAGAATTAAGCCCTGTGAGTCTGCATAAACCTCCTCCAGGGATGTGCACAGCTGTTTAGAATAATGCTTATAGACTGGACTGCAGAGACTTTCACTTACAGGGCACACATTCCATTGAAGTGACAACATAGGCATGTGGTAACTGCAGTGGAATTAATGGAAATTAGAAGGGCATTGTTTCAGCATTACACTAAGTGTGCTTTCCATCTAGTTCCTCAGTGATTACTACAGAATAACACGTACCCTGGAACTGAAAAAGTGAGCCAATCCTTCCACAAGTAATGGAGCTGATCCTGAACTCAATACCAGCATTGTGACTGAGACACACAGTAATGGAGCTGATCCTGAACTCAATACCAGCATTGTGACTGAGACACACAGTAATGGAGCTGATCCTGAACTCAATACCAGCATTGTGACTGAGACACACAGTAATGGAGCTGATCCTGAACTCAATACCAGCATTGTGACTGAGACACACAGTAATGGAGCTGAACCTGAACTCAATACCAGCATTGTGACTGAGACACACAGTAATGGAGCTGAACCTGAACTCAATACCAGCATTGTGACTGAGACACACAGTAATGGAGCTGATCCTGAACTTAATACCAGCATTGTGACTGAGACACACAGTAATGGAGCTGAACCTGAACTCAATACCAGCATTGTGACTGAGACACACAGTAATGGAGCTGATCCTGAACTCAATCCCAGCATTGTGACTGAGACACACAGTAATGGAGCTGATCCTGAACTTAATACCAGCATTGTGACTGAGACACACAGTAATGGAGCTGATCCTGAACTCAATCCCAGCATTGTGACTGAGACACACAGTAATGGAGCTGATCCTGAACTCAATCCCAGCATTGTGACTGAGACACACAGTAATGGAGCTGATCCTGAACTCAATACCAGCATTGTGACTGAGACACACAGTAATGGAGCTGATCCTGAAAATACCAGCATTGTGACTGAGACACACAGTAATGGAGCTGATCCTGAACTCAATACCAGCATTGTGACTGAGACACACAGTAATGGAGCTGATCCTGAACTCAATACCAGCATTGTGACTGAGACACACAGTAATGGAGCTGATCCTGAACTCAATACCAGCATTGTGACTCAATAATATCAGGAGCTCTCTTTATGTTTATTCTTTTGAAGACATTTAATAAAGTTTGATACACTTTATGAAGTTCATGTAGAGACCAGAATACCAGTTACCAGTCACACTTCCTCTTTCTATGCACATGTATCTAATGTAAGAGTTTTTGTACGAGTCCTGCATTGCACTTCCTCACTGTGGGTCTCGAGCACAGTAATACACGGCAGTGTCTTCAGTCTTCAGGCTGTTCATTTGTAAATACAGCATGCTGTTGGAATCGTCTCTGGAGATGGTGAATCTTCCCTGGACAGACGGGGCATAAGCTGTACCACCACTAGGGTAAATCCCAGCCACCCATTCCAGACCCTTTCCAGGAGCTTGTCGAACCCAGCCCATATCATAGCTGCTGAGTGTGAATCCAGAGGCTTTACAGGATAGTTTATGGGACTCTCCAGGCTTTTTAACTGCTGGTCCGGACTCAGTCAACACTACATCAGACCGGACACCTTGAGGAAAAAAGCAAACAACGTACAGTAACTACTGCAAAAACATCAAGTAATATACAGAATCAATGCAGGCTAATTTCCACAAGTGTCAAATACTTACTTGATAGAGCTGTCATTATTATACTGAGAGCTGTTAAAATCCCCATTGTACTGCAGTATTGTGGTTCTTGAAAGAAGAAAGTGTTGTAACCAGCAGACAGGCTACCTCTCCTCCTGCTCCTATCTGCACTGCAGCAGAGTTAAATAGGAAGTGAAGCCCTGGACATTTGCATACGTTTCTCTGCATTATATAAAGCAGCTTGTTTATATTGCTGACTCCCAGAAACACTGCACACTGGAATCCCTCGACTATGATAGAGGGGCTGGGGAAATCCACAACCTTGGAACAGTGTTGATCAGTGGCATTTTAAACACAAACATTATGTTCATATTTCGTGAAAATAAAATAGAGCGGAAGAGAGGGGGAGATAGTTGAGTTTCTTGTTTGCTGTATTTTTAACAATATCCAGCCATAAACTGTTTCCAATAAACCCTAAATGCTTCTTGACTTCTCTGAGTCCTGTGAAGCTGCTGAGGTGGTGAAGTGTGACTGTGTTTTGCAGGCAGAACAGCAGACTGATCTCACTGTTCCAGTGAAACTCAGTGATGCACGTGTCAGATCTTTATACTGTTACAGTGCTGCCATTCTGTTGGAGACACTGCCATCTACTGGCAGGAAATGGGAACTGCTGCATGTAAAGCATTAGAGAAGGAAAGAGACAATGCAATGGTACAGCAGTCTTCAGATTGCAGGCTGTTCATTTGCAGCTACTCTGCAGTTCTTGGCCCTGAATTGTTGTTTCCTTGTTTACTGGATGCTGGACTCTTGCTTTCCTCTTGTCAGGACCCTCTACACATTGTCTGTCTCACTGTGAGCAATAAAGGTCTGAAAAAGTTTGTTTTGTTCTGTAAAAGCACAACTCCAGGTTAGTCAAGGACACTGTTACAGGGCAGTGCTGGTGTTTTGTATTTAACTTAAGTCATTACTTTCTCATTCAGGGACCCTTCAGGCATCACTTTAACTGTGTGATCTTGTTACCCAGGGGCTGCGCTGAAAATAATGATAGAGATCACTTTTGGTTGCTTGATCGCTTCTTCAAGGAAACACACTGAAGGGTGAGAGTGGCAGAGAGAGAAAACACAGCTATTTGTAGAAATACTTCCTACCGCAGAATACATGAGAACCAGAAAAGCGTTTCACAAGTTCAATGCAGGGCTGAGTGAGAAATGGGAGGCAGCGGTATCGCGCAATCTCAACCCCAGGTGTTGCATCCCTGCCTCGAGCTCACATTAGCAGCAGACTAGGACCGTTATGCTAGAGAGTTACAACCATTTACCACAAAGAGGAAGTCAATCTGAAAGCTGAATTCACTGCTTACATGAACGTGCCTGCCCCCGACAATGTGAAACTGCAGAATGAATCAAGACACACTTCCCAACTTCAGCAAAGTGGCACTGCGGGCTCTGTGTGCACCACCTGGATCTATACATGCAGAACGCTTATCTACAGAGCTGGACTGCCTGCAGCACAGCAAGAGGCTCAACATGAGTGAGGAAACCTTGAAGAGAACTGTGTGAGGCTGCTGTGTGCAAACCTGGATCAGTGGAGCAATTACTAGAGTTTCGAGTGACTGTGCGAGGAGCCTGCAGTGTGATCATCTTTGGACTGCAGTAAATGTCAATTAAAAAGGACTTTGCAAATAAAACAAAACTCATGTTGCAACACGAGATGAGCTTTGATTGCCAATCCCCGAGATGAGAAGTCTTGAATCTTCAATATGGTGAGTACAAAAACATGGAACACAAAATGAAAGATGTGTATATTATGAAATATATATATATATATATATATATATATAGTAAACAGTATAATCGATGACATTTATTTCAATGTCAAGAAAGTCCTTGTCTGTCTCTGGGAAGAATCATCCTGCAAAGTGCAGAAGCATCTCACTGAGTGTCATCTGCTGGCCACAAGACTTAAAATCTTCCTTTAAAGGTGTTATTATAACCAAGACTAACAAACCATGAGATTCGGACTTTTATCAGTACTGCAGTTCTCTTGCCAGTAGATGGCAGTCTCCCCAACAGAGTGCGACAGTGTCTTAATACAATAGTGCAACAGTTTCTATTTTCAAGTAGATGTGCTTCCTCTTAAAATCATAATTGGTGCAGAGAAAGTTAATCCAAGAAACTACTTCAAATTTAGCACAGGGAGAAGAACAAGAGGGCATATATGGAAGCTGAGTAAAAGTAAGTTTAGAACAGAAGTTAGGAAGCACTGTTTTACACAGAGAGTTAGAAATGCATGGAATAGCCTACCAGGTGAAGTAGTAGGATCTAAAACACTGGCTACATTAAAAAAAGACTAGATTCCGTGCTTTTAAATGAGCTCCCCCAGCAGGGGAGAATGGTGTGCTAACCAGGGATGAGCCTCGATGGGCCGAATTGCCTTTTTCTCGTTCTCAAACTTTTCTTATGTCCTTCTGTAAGACAGGATGGATGGAAAAGATGCAAACTGCGATTTAATCAAAAGTAAAAACACAAGCATGAACAAACTGTTGCAATATCTTCCAATCTGTCTGTTCTTGAACATCCACTCACACTCATCTAAACTAAATAGAAGTGATGACACAATGGAATTGTGTTTCTGTTTCACCGCTAGTTATTACACGCTGAACTACCTGCTCAGAGAGACATCAATGCGTTCCTACTTTCCCAACCCTCAGACACAAATGCTGCCTGTTGATTCATTGAACTGAGCATTTGGCATTTTATATGAAAAACCACAGTGCCATCTCTCTGAATGCACTGCACACTAATCCTCTATGCAAATCAATGGCAGCTCCACTCTCCTTAAATACCACACTGCAGCTCACACTGTTAGTCTGAGGAGAGACTGAAGCATCTGATACAGCAGAAGCCAAGCCTTCAAACAATGCGTTTCCTAGAGATGTGTTTCTGTTCTGCTTGGGTTTGCAATGTAAGCATAGAGACTCCTTAATAAATCATTATTATTATTATTATTATTATTATTATTATTATTATTATTATTATTATTATTATTAACTCGTGTCTATTTCTTCTCTCCAGATGCACAATGTAATGTTGTGTTGACCCAGTCCAGTCCTGAAGTCAAAAGTCAGGAGAATCTCTCAAGCTGTCTTGTAAAGTCTCTGGATACTCTTTGACTGACAGCAGCTACGCTACAAGCTGGATTCGTCAGCCAGCTGAGAAAGCACTGGAATGGCTGGGGCGGATCGACTCTGATGCAGACACAAGATATGTGTCGTCAGTCCAGGGCCGGTTCACCATCAGCAAGTCTGATTCCAGCAGCACTTTGTTCTTACAGATGAACAGCCTGAAGACTGAAGACCCTGCCGTGCATTACTGTGCTCGATACCCACAGTGAGGAAGTGCAATGCAGGACTCGGACACAAACTAGCCGTCCATAGAGTGCACTGCAGTACAATGAGCATGAAGCAAACACAACAGCACATCACAGCAGCTGCTTTCATATCAACGGAAACTTCATGAGCCACACAAAGCATGTGCTCTTTGTACACAGTGGAATTAGAAATGATGAAATGACCAGAATGGGTCCTGCTGGCAGGGTTTGAGGAACGTGTGTCACTTTAACTGGGAATGTTAAATTAGCCCCGGGAGAGTCCAGTGGGAGCTGGCAACATGACAGGAATAGTTTTCTATCTGTACTTTTATTGGATTTGTTTTATTTGTTATCATTTATCCATTTCATGCTTGTTGTACCTGTGCATTTTTTTGTTTGTTTTTCATAATAAATAACACAATGTAAAAATGCATCATCAGCAATCAATTGTACTGCAAATGGTTTTCAATAAATGATACTGATGAGATGAGAGAATTTTTACTACAAGCAAGCACTTCACATATCCACACAAAGAAACAAATGACTGATCATGTTAGAGTAAGTATGGGGGCTCTGAAAACCATAGCGTCCTACGTCTCCACATGTTGCTACAACTGTTTAAATAACGCAGCTGTCATTATTCTTTTCATTGTTAACATCCTGACAACCTTTTACATTTATAACTTTAAAGTCTGTTCAAAGATATTTTGAAACTGTCTGCTCCAGTGCACTGATAGGGTCAGGATTATTATTTGCAGTGATTTAGAGGACAGATCTCAAACCCCAGTGCACTAGAGCGCACATTAATGGAAATCCTGACAACCTTTTACATTTATAACTTTAAAGTCTGTTCAAAGATATTTTGAAACTGTCTGCTCCAGTGCACTGATAGGGTCAGGATTATTATCTGCAGTGATTTAGAGGACAGATCTCAAACCCCAGTGCACTAGAGCGCACATTAATGGAAATGACAGGTGTGCTATTAAAACAGTTTCAGCAGCATGTGGGGACGGGTCACGCTAGATTTTCCAGAACCCCGCTGCTTACTCGTTAAGAAACTCTGCTTGCAGTGTTGGGGAGTAACGCATTACGTAACACAAGTAACTTGTAACTGCAGCAGATTACTTTTTGAAAGTAAGTTCCCCAAAACTGACTACTTGTGAAGTAAAATAATAACAGCAACAGAAAACACTGAACACAAGATGACATGACGAAGCTTACTCATGAATTTAACACAATTTACACCTAAAGAAAATGTTCTAGTGTGTCTCACAAACTGCACTGCTCCTGAAAGAAAGCCTATCTTACTGATTAAAACCTTACGTAGGTACTGCAGACACATGAGAACAGTTTGTCTTCTATATTCCTGACCAGTAAACCGATACTGTAGAATCCTAGTTGCTGGCCAACTAAATAGTTTGTTTACATACAGTAAGTAGATTTAGCTACAGCAACATGACTTCCTGCCCCTTCAAAACCTGCATGCCACTGCATTATTCTGTGAACCACGTGGTCATATTTGTGTATTAGGAATTGCTATGTGACCATCTTTTCACAAATCCATAGCCAAGAAAATATCCTATAGACACTATGCGGTCAACTCTGGCCTTCAAGAAGAAGCTGGTGCATTATTGTAACTTTCAGAGTGTAGGGTTGTTCTGTCCAATGAACAGTAGCTTCCAAAGCCACACAAATAGCACCCTTTACACTTGCTATAAAGATGCCTGCACTCAGCTCCAAGCTGCATCTCTACACTTGCAATAAAGATGCATGCACTGAGCTCCAAGCTGCATCTCTTTACACTTGCTATAAAGATGCCTGCACTCAGCTCCAAGCTGCATCTCTTTACACTTGCTATAAAGATGCCTGCACTCAGCTCCAACCTGCATCTCCACACTTGCTATAAAGATGCCTGCACTCAGCTCCAAGCTGCATCTCTACAGTTGTTATAAAGATGCCTGCACTCAGCTCCAGGCTGCATCTCTACACTTGTTATAAAGATGCCTGCAATCAGCTCCAAGCTGCATCTCTACAGTTGTTATAAAGATGCCTGCACTCAGCTCCAGGCTGCATCTCTACACTTGTTATAAAGATGCCTGCACTCAGCTGCAAGCTGCATCTCTTTAGAGCCTCTTTGTTATATCTGACTTCCCTTCCTCTCAACCCTGTTCAAACTCCATTGGCTGCCATACAGTCGTACAAGGTGGGCAGGCCACCTCATGAGGTGTATTCTCAATATATGGGTAGAACTGAAAGCGGAGACTGGGATTGGTCAACCCCAACATACCAAACATGTGCTTCCTGTCTCAAAATGGTAAACTTGTTCCGGATTGGTGGAGGCAGCTCCCAGGCTGGGCCTGTGTCTCTGTCACAGGTGAGGTGTGTGAAGCATCTGTTCATTTAGTGTCTGGGGTGAATCGAGGAGGTTCACTCGGGTCCTGATCCGATCAGCTACTGAAGGTTTTCAGTGTGGGTGAATCCAAGAGGAATGGAGAGTCACCTCAGAGTTTCATTCTTCTGTCTGGCAGTCCTGCTTCTTCACAAGACAGACGGTAGGTTTGACACTCTTACTCTTTCTGAATTGTCTGCTTGGGATTGAATACATTTTTAAACAGCAGATCATTGTGAGCCGAGGATCGGAATCGTATTGATCAATAAACATAATTGCAATAATATTATTTATATGATCATGATTCGTCTGCCTTTGTAACGGGAGTGTTAACAGGGTTACATTTGTTTCTGCCAAAAAAAAAAAATAATAATCTTATTTTAAGATAATACTAAACCTTTTTTACTGGCTTTTTCTTATTTTATTAAAATATTATGTGTTCTAGTTTTAGTTATATCATGTTCACATCATAGTTATAGTTATAGTGTAATACATATATGTTACAGATAATCGGTAATGCATCTATAAATGTGTTATAACGCATGTTAAACATGTATTATAATTAACTTACACTGCTTACACTTGTAACAGGCTATTAATTTTATT
This sequence comes from Acipenser ruthenus, assembly GCF_902713425.1. NCBI lineage: Eukaryota > Metazoa > Chordata > Actinopteri > Acipenseriformes > Acipenseridae > Acipenser > Acipenser ruthenus. Next base: position 467,449 of record NC_081232.1, on the reverse strand, counting down.
TTATTTTATTTTTTACATAAACTATTATTTAACAATGAATACATTCAATAACACATTTTTATATTCTAGTTTTATAGATGGAGCTATAAAAAATGGTGTAATGCATTTCTAGAAACTTTTAAGAAAATTATTTCCTCAACAGAAAAACAAGACTTGATGTCCAAACGTTTGTCTAAATTAATAAGTGACTTTCTTTATTGTAACGCAATGTATCTGGATTGCTTGAAGTTAAATCTGTTAGATTTTACATTTTGACTTTCAGAGGATTATCTCTTGACTAGTATCTTATTAAATGGAAATAACATCTGGGTTTAAGAATTTATTTTTTGCTCCGATTAAATATATTGAGGTGAACCAATATAGAAAGCTCTGCAAAGTACAGCAGCAAAATATATTGAGAGCGCCCTGCAGCTCAGACAAGCTGATAGTGATGATAAAGCAGGGAAAACATGAGCAAAACCACTGAGCAAATTTAACAGTTTTAATTTTAACATTTTATGTGGGCAATCGCACTGTAAGATACACAGTACAGCATCAAAGAAGCTTTGAAAAATATATTGGTCATTTTGAATTTCCAAGTTTAATGTTTTGTTTTCCATTAATTGCTCAAATTACAGTAAAATGTTCTTGTGTTTACGAGAGTTTCCCTATGAACTGAATGTGATTTCCCCCCCAAAACGAACCAGCATTGAATTCAATTTCGATTAATTTCTTTAAAGTTATGTAAGTTATGTATGTTCCACAGTTTCTTTAATTTGCATTGATTCAAGAATGTGTGTTTGTATTTCCACCTGGTACAGTGTTACAGACAATACTAAAGGCTATATGATCTCTAAAGCTGCAAAGAGATTTGAACCATGCTATACTTTTTACTCCATATTTTTATTAGCACGTTTTATTTTCAAAAAAAAGATTTGTTGATTTGTTTGCGATAATGCTTTTCCTGTGTTGATTTGGTTTAGAAATATTGGATTTTTTTTTTTTTTTTAACATTCATTTGATAAGACGTGGTTCAGTACACGTGGTTTTGTGGTATTATTGCAAATGCAAAACATCTCAAAATGAGTTAAAACAACATTAAATAGTAGCATTAAAGTAAATGAGAAAATGTAATTTTTGTAGACTTACTCTTTATGTTTTATAGCAGAGGTTTCCCGAAATTCCATAGAGTGGATTAGAGATTGTAGTTATATATATATATATATATATATATATATATATATATATATATATATATATATATATATATATATATATATTCAGCCGATGGAGGACTTGTAGTCCGAAACATCCTAATAATTGATTTGTAATCAATTATTCTACCTTTAAGTACCTGAAATATCCTTTCCTCTTTTTTATTTTTTTTATTTATTTATTTTTTATTTTTTCTTATTGATCATTTTGGTACACAGCAATTTTCCTGTTTCTCAAACTATATATATATATATATATATATATATATATATATATATATATATATATATATATATATATATATATAACTGCTGGATTAATCATGTTTAAAGTTGAACATCTTTGAAATCTCCCTTTAGACAAGCCGCAGTGAAGCTCTTGAATCGAGTTTTCTTTCACCAAACACAAGTGCTCGTGTATATGGAGAACACTGAACACAGATTGGCGTGGTGCACTCTATTACTCGTCTACTTGCTCACTGTTGCTAATAATATTATTGATATTAACTATTATATTATCCTGAACCCTAAAGTTAGGCTTAAAATGGTCGAAATAATATCTGCTCGAAACATTTTTTCATATTTTTTTCTTTTATATATATATACATAGTTTTGTTATAGTGGTAATACAAATATATAGATATGTTATAATCAATTATAATTGACAACAAAATCTGTCTTTGAACATTACACTAGTAAGTGGTTATTAAAATGTTGTATTTTGATATAAACTGTCATTAAGCATCACAATATTTTAATACCACATTTATAGATGTTTTATAGCTAGCCCCCTAAAATTAATGATGGAAACCTTTGACAAGAAGATTTTTATAAATTATAAAAACATTGACAAAACATCCTGTCAAACCACTGCTTTAATCTCATAATTTTTCCTTTTTGTAATGATGTATCATTATTGCAAAGTTAGTCATATTTAACATTTATAATTGTACCTTGAGAATTATTATTTCTTGAATTTTATCTTACCAAAATCTAAGTCAGCCTCGAAATACAACCTGTATTTAATTTTGCAGCGAGTGTGCAGATTTGAGAACGAGCTCTGACTAAATGTATTGAGGTGAACCAATATAGAAAACTGTGCAAAATACAGCAGCAAAACATACTGAGAGCGCGCTGCAGCTCAGACAAGCTGATAGTGATGATAAAGCAGGGAAAACATGAGCAAAACCACTGAGCAAATTTAACAGTTTTTATTTTAGCATTTTATGTGGGCAATCGGACATAGCACAGCTTAA